>NC_140503.1:122900801-123175801 GCF_964339955.1 Pipistrellus hanaki | reverse complement strand
ATTGTATATTATGTACCACTTTTTTACCCACTTGTCTATTGATGGGCACTTGGACTGTTTCCATATCTTGGATATTATAAATAATACTGCAATGAACATAGGAGTACATATAATTTTTGAATTAGTGTTTTAGGTTTCTTAAGATATATACTCACAAGTGTAATTTCTGGGTCTTAAGGTAGTTCCATTTTTAATTTTGGGGGGGTACTTCCATATTGTTTTCCATGGTGACTGCACCAACCTGCATTCCCACCAAAAGTGCACAAGGGTTCCTTTTTCTCTACACCCTCAATAACACGTTGTTTATTGATTTATTTTGTAGTTTTAATTTGCATTTATCTAATAATTAGTGATGTTGAGCATCTTTTCATATGTCTGTTGGGCCATCTGTATCACCTTTTTGGAGAAGTATCTATTCAGGTCTTCTGCCCATTTTTATTGGATTGCTTGGTTTTGGGGGTTGAGTTGTTTGAGTACTTTGATAAATTTTGGATATTAACCCCTTATCAGATATATGATTGGTGAATATCTCCTATTCTGTAGTTGTCTTTTTGTTTTGTTGAACATTTCCTTTGCTATGCACAAACTTTTTAGTTTGATGTAGTCCCATTTGTTTATTTTTTCTTTTGTTTCCCTTGCCTGAGAAGATATATCAGAAAAAATATTGCTAATAAGAAGTGTCAGAGATTTTGCTGCTTATGTTTTCTTCTAGGAGTTTTTTGGTTTTGGGGTCTTACATTTAAATCTTTAATCTATTTTGAGTTTATTCTTGAAGGTGGTCTAGCTTCAATTTTTGCATGTATGTGTTCAATTTTCCCAACACTATTTATTAAATATACTGTCTTTACCCCATTGTATATTCTTGCCTCCTTTGTCATATAGCAATTGTTTATATAGACATGGGTTTATTTTTGGGCTCTCTATTCTGTTCCATTGTTATACAGGTCTGTTTTTATCTAGTACCATGCTGTTTTGATTACTATAGACCTTGTAATATGGTTTGATATCTGGTAGTGTGGTATCTCCAAATTTGTTCTTCCTTCTCAAGTGGTCTTTTTTGTTCAAATAATACATTTTGAATTATTTTAGTTTTGTGAAAAGCACCATTGGTATTTTGATAGGAATCACGTTGAATCTTAGATTGCTTTGGGTAGTATGAACATTTAATGATGTTAATTCTTTCTATCTATGAGCATGGCATATGCTTCCATTTATTTGTATATTCTTCAATTTTTTTCTTTAATCTACACTAATAAAAGAGAAACATGCAAATTAACCATCACTCTGCTGCACCCACCAACCAATCAAGAGTGAGTATGCAAATTAACCCAACTAAGATGGTGGCCGCCATGGAGCTGGAGAAAGCATGAGGCTTGGGTTGCCCTGGCAATGGAAGAAGCCAAGCTTCCTGCCAGCCCTGGCCTCTGCTCAAGGCTATAAAGTTTCAATTATAGAAGATAAATAAATCCCAGATACCTGCTTCTAGCCAGCCCTGGCCTCGGCTCAAAAAGCCACTGAAAAAAAAGAAAAAGAAAAAAAGCCCCTTACCCAGGCTGGCCACACCCCTATGGGGTGAAGGACCCTGCTGGGTAGCTTGGCCAGCCTGAAAACAGCCATCTGCCCTCACCCAGGCTGGCTAGACAACCCAGTAGGGACCCCCATCTGGAAGGGGTGTGGCCAGCCTGCAAACAACTCTCAGACCCTCACTCAGGCTGGCCACACCCCCATGGCCCAATCCCTGTAAATGGGCAGTTGGACATCCCTCAAAGGGTCTCAGATTGAAGAGGGTGCAGGCTGGGCTGAGGGAGCCCCCACCCCCCTGCACAAATTTCATGCACCAGGCCTCTAGTATGTTATAATTTTCTGCCTATACTTCCATTTTGTATGAAAATACACATTGAACAGTGATGGTATTTGGAATCATATATGTAGATCACCTAGTTTCATGAAGAAATACAGCTTTGCCCTAGTTTTGTACCTATTCTGATGAATGGTACCTAGCAAAAACCGGCTGCAAATCACATTTAATGGTGACATATTAAAATCATGTCATTTAAACTTAGGAACAAGACAAGATGCCAGCTCTCACTGCTTCTATTCAATTTTGTTCTGAGTTCCTGGCTAGTAAGATTTTAAAAAAATAAAAATAAAAAATAAAAAAAATAAAAAAATAAAAAAAATAAGAATTTGGAAAGAAAAAAACAAAACTGCCATCAGATGACATGATTGAGAGTATAGGAATTTGAGGGAATCTACATATTAACTATTAGAACTGATATGAGTGCTCACCAACCTTCCTGTGTATAAGATCAAAATATCAAAACAAATTACATTCTGATACATTTAGGAAACATTACTTTTTTTTAAAAACTTCTATTTACAATAGAGATATAAATTATATTATTAGGACTTGAGGGGTCAAATAAGAACACCCTAACCTGTCCTTACATCTGAGCGTGGAAACATATGAAAGATAGATGGGGAAGTCAAGAAGAGGGCCTTCCAAACATCAGCAGAGACCTAATGGGAGCCAGGGGCTGAGGCTTGGGGGTATCTAGGGAAAGAGATCTGAAGTAGAGGGAATAGAAATTGCCAAGGTTCCTAAGGAGGAGCCCGGCTGGCGAGCTGGAGCAGGGCAGGAGTAAGGAGGCTGGTGTGGCAGGCACGGGAGGAAGGAGCAACATAGTGGTCAAGGTCGGGGAAGTCAGTTCAGTGGCTATGTTTGATGGTAGATTTGGAGATAGTAAGAAGAGTAAAAAAAACTTTTTTTAATGATTCGTACAAATAGTTATTATAAATTGGCCGAAGTGCTAAAACAGAAAAGCATTAAAGTGCTAAAATTAACATAATAATAGGACATAATTATTATGTTATGAATAGCAAAGAATGAATAGCCCAAGACATAAAGAACTCATTACATGCGATAGAAAAACACAAAGTCCACTCTGCTTGTCTCTGTGAACTGACTGACAAACTTCAAAACAGGCTCTGGTCAAGCATGTTGGCTTAAAAATCCAATGACCTAAAACTTAAAGTGGATTGAATTTCACTGGACCAAAGGGTAACACTTCATTTCTGACAGAATAATTCTCAATATTTGTAAGTAGAAAAACATAAACAGCATATTTCTAGATGATATAAGTCAAATCAAAATTTCCATCTAGTTTTTATTTTGTCATTTAGAAATGTTCCCCGAGGGATATTTTATATGTGAAGAATCTAGGAATCTGAAAAGAAAAACAAGCAGGGGTTGCAGGGCCCAACCAGTGACGGCAGGTCCTGTAGGCAGGACTGGCACTGCCCAGGAGAGGGCTGGCGTAGGACGCAGGAAGGAAGAAGAAAGAGAAATGACAGACATCATGAGATCCCACCCACACCTGGGTGTAAGTTCTTGGGAAACACTCAGGGGGCTCCCAGAAAGCTTTCCCAGAGACACTGCTGGAGGATGAAGTTGTTACTTTCATAATTTCCCACTGAACGTACTACTGTATTTTGAAAAGCAGAGGAAACACCCTGGAAATAAAGGCCATATTTAGAGACACTTGAGCCTGAAAACTGAACAAAGCAAATGGTCATTCATTTCTACAGACAACTCAAGAGTATAATTCATATTGATTCCATCTGCGCCTGCCTGTTGACAAAAGGCCTTCTTTACCCTTAAAAAAAAAAAAAGACACAGGCAACACATTGAGTGCCGAACCCATTTATGAGTCTATGGCAGGTGGAGAGCCATAATTAAATCCTCGCTGGCCTGGCTCTTCCATTTACTAGGTGTCTGAGCACCACAGCAACCTCACCCCTTTGTTCTCAGCTTTTTGTTGTGAATGTTACATTTAAAAAATTTTTAAATATATCGTGCTCTGAGCACTGCTTCACCAAAATAGCTAAAAATCAAAATCAGATATTGAGAAAAGAGATAGCAGCTTAAAGAGTTGCCCTTAAAAAAATGAAGGAGATACACATGTATATATGATAGCAGTAAAGCTAGATTAGCGAGGGAGTCAAGGGAAGTGGAATCATACTGTTAGACGTTAGAGCATCAAGAGCCCATCTCTTAAATGCCCCTGCAAATCTGTTCTCACTACTTCGGATGAAGTCAGAATTAGCTGTGAACACTGTTGTTTCTTTTTATTCTGTTCCATTTGAATGGTGTTTCTGGTTTGGTCTGCCATAAAGAAGAATGGAGATAAGAATCATGCTGCCTTTGAAGACAGGAGCAGGATGCTAGTAAGGAAGGGAACACCGAGGCTAAGGTAGGGCCTTGAGGTCCACCTGGTGTTTATGCCAATACGTGCTTCCTAGGAAGCCTCCGTCTGGGACCACTGCCCTGGACAGAGTGCTCATGCACTTCCCAGCCTGTGAGGAGCAACAGAAACCGACTCAGTGATTTTTTAAAATGTGTTGAAATGATACCGGGAAGCCCAAATGATTGCGTGGGATGCTGGAAAACCATCTTAAGTTTTGGTGATACGTCCTGGTATTTGGGGGTACAAAATAAATGTGCTGTGAGGGCTCAGGGTCCTCGCTGCCTCTCCATCAGAGAGAATGGCATGCAGAAGAGAATAATGTTTCTGGCTCCCAGCTTGCTTCTATTTTTGCGTCTTTCTTTCTTTCTTTCTTTCTTTCTTTCTTTCTTTCTTTCTTTCTTTCTTTCTTTCTTTCTTTCTTTCTTTCTTTCTTCCTTCCTTCCTTCCTTCCTTCCTTCCTTCCTTCCTTCCTTCCTTCCTTCCTTCCTTCCTTCTATTTCTTAATCCCCAGCTCCTCCACTCAGGAACCGGACTCGTTTCTTTTCCGTGCTGGACGCGGAAAAGAGAGAAACACCTCCACAACTGCCTCCCAATGCTGGATGGGCTGACCTGGCCTTATGTGTCCCTAGCACTTAACCCATGTCTAGGGTGACTGTTAGCCAAACTTAGGCCATACGTCTGCCCTCTCCTGCAAAGAGCACTACAACAGGAGGCCTGCACTTTTCAGCAATGTTTCCCGTACAACACTCACAACACAGGGAACGCTTCACCCAGAGGGATTCCGGTGGTGGGCTATAAAATAAAAATAAATAAATAAATAAAAATAAAAAAAGACAAAAATCAAAATAGCCTCCAATAAATGTCTGTGACACACCGGTTTAAGATGCAAAATGCAGTTAATTGCTGCCAAACTCCACAGTTAACAGAAGTGCGTGAAGTGCGTGTGCATGCGCATGTGTACACACACACACACACACACACACACACACACACACACACACCATACACACACACCACTCCAGTAAGAAATGAGGAGCCTGTTTCTTAAGTCTGCATTGGTGTCAGGAAGGTGTGGTGCCTTCATGCCAACCAGTGACACGTGAAGACCTTCCTCTGGCCACCTCCTTTGAGAGTGATTTTGTGGACACAAGTCCACGAGCAGCAGTGCCCACCTGGCGGCTGGTGCGCAGCGTGTGAGGGAGCACAGTCACCCGCCCTGCCATTTAGCCCTGAAAAGCTCCACTCAGATCTTGGTGGGCAAAGTTGGGAACCTTGAACATGGGATAAAGTGGGAAAAACATGGAGTCAGTGTGTTTGAAAAGACATCTTGTGTGCAAAGGAGAAACTTATTAAAAGGCTAAACTAAAAAAAAAACAAAGATATTTCCTTCCATCTTTACATTTTATAAAACAGACATGGATGCTTAAATTATTTGCTGGGGGAAAAAATTCCTTAGCAGAACTACTTGCTAAGCATTTTCCCCATGTAAACCGACCATAGAATAAGGACACTCTAAATAAATCTGGATGGTTCCAACCAGCATCTGTGCATATCTCATAAAGATTAAAATGAGGAGAGAAAAAAAGAAAATAAGCAAGAATGACTGGAGAACAGTAAATTGTTTAAGCTATGTGGCATTTGATGCCCTGGGCAATATCTAGCCAAGAGTCTCTGTGAGAGAGGCTGTGTGGGGGTTTTGGTTGCGGTGCTTTTTCAATGGAAGTGCATGTTTGGCAACCTTCCCATGATTTGTGGAATGCATCTAGAGCGCTGTCTCCACACGGGGTGGTCAGCTGACTCTCCTAAAGTTTCACTTGGCACTTTCTTTTTCACAAAATGTAAGTTCCAGAAAGGCCTCCAGACCCTTCGCATGTTTTTCCTTTGCTGTTGCTCACAGCTGACTCATGTCCGTGGTCACTTACAGTCTGTTTTTCTTGTTGTTTACGGACGTGTTGGAGATGTGTCTTTCAAATGGCAGCTTGTTTTGATGTTGGCTTATAACACGTCACTTTGATATACTGAGTGCCAATTGAGCTAGGGAAGGGTTAACTCTTGCGGGGAGGAGTCTTTAGAATATTTTAGAGGAAAAATATGTTGGCCTAAACAAAACCTGTGCTTTCAGATTTCTTCAGGACCCAGCAGCAGAGAGATAAAACTAGAATAATTCAGTTTATCTCGTTAGGCCTGGGGTTCCTCAACAGATGTGATAACAGAATGTAAATATTGATGTCCAGCTGTCAGCCTATCGGCCTTCCTCACAGAGGTTAGGGGGACGTGGCTTCTCTTGCTGAGAGCCGGCCAGGGGCAGGGAGGAAAGTCAGAAGAGAATGTATGTATCAGATTTTTTTTTTTTTTCATTCTAAGTTTGAAGTTTAAAAAAAGAAAGAAAAAAAAAGGAACACAGAGGAAATGCAAGACTTCCTCTCTGGCGGATCTTGTTTGCTGAACTCCCACCTTCCCATCTGTCACTGGCCCAAGGGCCTGAGCAGCTGGTGTGTCTGAGCACATTTCTGACAGGTTAACGCAGACCTGCACGGGAGGACCCGGCCTGCCTCAGCCACAAGGCACAGAGCTTGGCCTTGAGAGCTTCGGGCTCACCATTGGCCTCCTTGGTTCCCGCTGGGTCATCTGTTTTTGCTTTCACCCGGTCGGGTTTGCCTCCCCTTTATAGTGTGAGTCTCCCAAAGCGCCAGTCCCATCCTGGTCTGTATTTAAAGCTTTCTGCCTGGGGTCCACTGCTTAGTGAAGTCTTCTCGTTTGTTTGACACTCTGGCAATAGACGAATAAAGAAAATATTGGGTAACAGTAGGTGCTCTGATGAAATAAAACAAGATGGGGGAGGAAAGGACTTTGTATAGATTCAGGGAAAGCCCCACTGAGAAGGCAATATTTTCACTGAGACCTGAATGAAAGAAGCAGCCAGCTACGTGAAGAGACATCCAAGCAGGGGGCACAGCAAAAGGCCCTAATGCAGCGGAAGCTCCGGGACAAGCAAGCAGATTTCTTCCACAGGAAGACTAGGAGGGGTGGGTGCTTCGGTCTGCTGTCTGTGTAGTGCCCTGAGGATGGTGGCCAGCCAAGACCTGTCTTTCTTATGGTCACAGTCCTGTGAAACTCAAGCTCCCCTTGCTACCAGAGCCAGGGGCTTTAAAGGTGTGCCCTGGCAGGAGCCACAAAAATTCAGGGCACCAGAGGAGGGTGCAAATTACCTTCTAGGAAATACCAGCAAGCTGGAGTGAGACAGAGGGAAGGCACACATATGGCTCCCACCAGCCTGTTTCTGAAAAGTACCCAAGCAGGGTCCCAGAGGCGTATTGAATTAGAGCCTGCTCCTCAGGCCAACATCTCCACTAATAAAAGAGAAATATGCAAATTTGCCATACCTCCATGACACCCACCAGCCAATCAGGAGTGAGTATGCAAATCAACAAAACAAAGGCATGGAGTGGCTGGGGATAAGGCGGCTGCTTGCACATGCCGGTGCCAAGCAGTCTGCGTCCCAGGGACAGGCATCCTCGGGACCCAGGCCACTCTGAGCCTATAGGCCTACACATAGGCCCAGAGCAACCAGGGTCCCAGAATGACCCCTGGCCACTCCAGGCCTATGCACGCAGGTGTGGAGCAGCCAGGGGCAGGACCGGAGCATCCACCATGTCACCATGGCAATGAGGCGGATGTTCACACCCAATGGCCACTTATGCACACCCAGCACCAAGCGGCCTGTGTCCTGGGGACAGGCGTCCTCGGGAGCCAGACTGCTCTGAGCCTGTAGGCCTGCACATAGGCCTGGAGCAGCTAGGGGCAGGGCGGGAACATCCCCTGCAGTGAGCGGGCAGACAGCAGACAGCAGGGCCCTGCTTGTCCCTGGCCTTGGCAATGAGGAGCAACCCCGTAGTTTAAAGCCCTCGTTTTATAGACAAGGCCACTGTGTCTCAAAGAAGCTAAGTATCCTACCAGGCTAACACAGACACTGAGGTACACTGATGGAACCTTATCTCTGCCTCCTATGCAGTGTTCTTTCAGCTGAACGGAACCCTGCCCTCCTCTGACTTTTCTACGTGTGACATATAATGAGTCTATGTTTCACTGTATTAAAGTTCTGAAAGGCAGGGGATATATTTTTTAAAAACTACATGAGAAAGACCATGCAAACTGTTGCCTCTATAAAACAATGGTTCATGATATTACTATTCCATGTTAAGAATGCTGTTGTAAATGGCCAATTGGAAAGTCATGCAATAAGATAAACATAAGCAAAAATACTTTTTATTTTGTAAGTACTCATTTATAATCATTATAAACCGGCAGACTTTTATTTTAATAAAACAAAGAAAATGTACAAAAGTCTGTTTTAGAGGATAAACATCATTGATAATTCCATCATGCACACAATTACTCAACATTTTTGGTGATTTTTCTCATCCTGTGTCTATTGGTTTATACAGCTGAGATCACACACAAGAGACAATTTGTGTGTGTGTGTTTTTTTTTTCTGTCAGTGCTATATTACAAGTTTTTATTGTGGCTGACACTCTTAAGAACCTACCTTATATCCACTCTTACCATATTTGTCAACAGAATCATGAGATTTAGGAGCAATCTTCAAGGACATTTTGCAGCTAAGGGTGGTGATGTGACCCAGTTCTAAGCAGTGACGCATAAGGTGGGGCTGCTGGTGGCGGGGGTGGGGAATTCCAAGGAAGCTTTTGCAAAGGACAGACTCAGCTCGCCCATTATTTTGAGCCTTTTTTGGCCCCTCCCTTCTTTTTCCTCTCTGGTATGCATACCCGATACACTAGGGTGAGGAGTGCAGCAGCCACATATATGGATGGAGGGACTGAGGATGGAAGGCCCTGAATCCTTGGCTATATCATTAAGCATCCATACCAGCCTTCAACTGCATTTCTCTGGACTTCTTGATGTGTAACAAAAAGGCTTTAAGCCACAGTTGTGTCAGGTTCTGTGTTACTCTCAGCCAAAAACAATATTGATGAATACCTCTAGTGAATAAATTTTAAATGTCCCCTTAGCATCATAAAGTGCTGTTGTGCATTTAATTTTATAAACTCATGCCTCATCTTCTTTCAAAAAGGTTCTGCTTAGCTTATAATAAATGACATAAATAGTAAAAAAAAAAAAAACTAAAAAAAAAACAAAAAACGTTTAAACCATAGCAACAGAAGAAAGTGAGAGTGAGGCGAGAAAAGGATAGTTATTCTAGAAAACCTAGGTGAGGGAAAGATATTGTTGTTGATTCTAAAATTTACTTCTGAGTTTCTGGCACCAAACTCGTTATATGATGCCTCAAAGTATATGAACTTAACAATTTCTTCTTAGCACAGAGTTCCAAAAAAAAAAAATGTATCATGTGAATCTACCAAAAGGATATTGAAAGCTATGGATGTCTTTAAAAGTACTTTTTATGAGTTGCAGCAAATTTTTAAAATATATTTTTGTTTATTTCAGAGAGGAAGAGAGAGAATAGAAACATCAAAGATGAGAGAGAATCACTTATCAGCAGCCTCCTGCATACCCCCTACTAGGGATCTAGCTCACAACCTGGGCATGTGTGCCCTTGACTGAAGTTGAACCTAGGACCCTTCAGTCCACAAGCTGAAACTCTATCCACTGAGCCAAACCAGGTAAGGCTAGAGTTGCATCAATTTTATTATATATTACCTAATACCAAATCACAACAAATGACAAAATATTAAACTGTAATCCAATTTGGCCTTTCTGCAAAAGTATAATTTCAAATTGTCTGCTGTCTTTGCTTGTTGGCTTGTTTTTTGTAAAAATATTTAAGAAAAGCTGTGTAAGATGGAAGAGAATTTGAAGGACATGTAGTGACACCCTTGATCTTCATAGTCTATGTTTTCCCCTAAATCAGTGGTTGGCAAACTCATTAGTCAACAGAGCCAAATATCAACAGTACAACAATTGAAATTTCTTTTGAGAGCCAAATTTTTTAAACTTAAACTTCTTCTAACATCACTTCTTCAAAACAGACTCGCCCAGGCTGTGGTATTTTGTGGAAGAGCCACACTCAATGGAGCCAAAGAGCTGCATGTGGCTCATGAGCTGCAGTTTGCCAACCACGGCTCTAGATGAAGCCAGACTGAAAAGAGGACTCAACCTGGCACACCTTGTCCTGAGCTCCCACAGTTGCCATCACCATGCTTGGCTTTATTAATACACTGAAGGACAGTATAATAATCTCCTACAGAATCAGCTACAAAATTCATTGTCCAGATGTGGTTAGGGCTTTCGCCCATAGCAAGTGTCAGTAATTCCCCATGAAAAAAATGGGCAATTTTTTTTTTAAAATACCTAAGTATCTGGAAGAGCTTTTTATGCACCAATTTATTTGTTTTGTTCCTGAAGAACTGGAATGCTTTTTGTACATCATAGATATATATTTGTCTTGTTTTTCTTTGGTTTCCAGAAAAGTTAGAAGCAAATTTTTATCCCAACCTTATCTTTATATATATTGTTTCTGTGTAGTATTTATTTTCCAATCAATTTTATTTATAATTTAAGTAAATAATATAATTTAAGTACATTTTATCTCCCCCCTTCTAACTATAATTTCTCTTGATGTGAAGCTTTAAAACTTATATTTCATCACATATGTGTGGCTTCAAATTCTTGGAGAATGAAGTGGAGTACAAATAATTAAATGCAGGCAGTCAAAATGATTTGTCCAAGTATGTGGATTTATGGTTATCTGGCAATAAAAGGTTAGAACTAGAGAACCAAGGCATGATTGGTTAACACATACTCTCAAATATTGAAAATGAAGCTTTTGGCCAGATTTAAATTGCACACATTTTGTGACTAATGTCATTTACAAATGCTGGGTAACAGAGCAAGGATAATCCTATATAATAAAGAGCTAATATGCTAGTTAGACTGAACAGCAGATGACCGTCCAGATGACCTTCCAGACGAAACCCGGGCTGCGAGGGCCCAGCCCCTTGCATAAATTTCGTGCATCAGGCCTCTAGTAAGTACTATAATTAGCCCACCGTGCCTGATGCAATTCTAAATAGTCTTCATGTATCATATCATCTGCTCCTAACAGCAGCCCCTCCACTCATCAGGAGGTTAGTATTAATATTATTATTACTATTTTACAGATGAGGAGCCTGGATACAGGGAATCCCTGTGGCTACCTCGAGGGATAGCCACAGGTTATTAAAGCCCAGCTAGGTTAATGGCAATGTTGATTTTTTTCTGTTTCTGCTGAAGAACCTGGAGGTGGTACTGCCAACACTCATCTTCAGAGACATCTTTTTGTTTTCTTTATTTTTAAAATTTTCAGTTATGCACTACAGTGTTGTTAACCATAGTCACCAGGTTGTACATGAGATCCTCAGACCTTATTCATCTTAGAGCTGAACGTTTGTGCCCTTTTCCCAGCCTCTCCGTATTTCCTCACCACCCCCATCACCACCACTTTTCTACTACCTGTTTCTATGATTTGGGCTTTTTGTTTTTAGATTCCACATATAAGGGATACCATGCAATAGTTGTCTTTCTCTGCCTGAATTATTTCATTAGCATAATTGACCTCAGGGTTTATCCATGTTGTCCCAAAGGGCAGTTTTCCTTTCCCCCTTGGCTGACTAATATCTCATGATAAGTGTCATATCTTTATCCATTCATCCGTTGACAGACACTTGGTTTTTCTGACATCTGGGCTATTGTGAGTAACGCTGCAATAAACACGGGAGTGCAGATACCAATTTGAGATCACGATTTAATCTCCTTTGGATATATATATATCCAGAAGTGGAACTGCTGGATCATATGGTAATTCTATTTTTAATTTTTTCCAGGATGGCTGCACTGGTTTGGGAAGAATCTTTGACTCTGCTCAGGTGCCTTTTGGTAACTATAATAGGTTAAAACCTTGAGTTCTTCCCCCCAGACACAGGGGAGAGCACCTTGGTCTGGGAGACCTTTGGGGGTAAGAGGTAATGATCATCCCCTTCCACAAGAATAGCCCCTCTTCCCAATGCCTGTGCGATGCTTGGTTTTGAGCAGGACTGTGGCCAGACCATGACGATTTAATTCTAAAACCCACCCTTGAAATCAGTGTAAACCAGAAAGGTGGCAGGGGCTCTGAGAGTGGTCCTATCAACCCCCAGCTCCCAAGAATGTGACATCTAAACCACATCAACACAGAAAGTCCCCATGTCCCCCAAAGTAAGCTTTAAATTTAGGGTCTTTGGGAAAATCACCTTGTCTCTCGTCTGTGAGGTACTGCCATTTCTGTGCAATTTCTATACCTACACAGTGGCCTCTTTCTCTACTACGCATGCCTGACAGCTCCTGCAAACATTGTCCGGAGTCACCCACCAGACGGGCCATGCAAAAAACCCACAAAGTGTGGGCACAGATTCAAAAACTAAGAGCAGGCCTCCGAGAGTGGAGCCAGGGGCTGTGACTTCAAACAGAATGATCTTACTGAGCCAGCGTGGAAAAACACCAAAGGTATTAGCATTCACGTGCAGCATGGCTCTCACCAGCAGCCGAGCTCTTCATCTCAAGCCCCTCTTTCAGGGGAAAGGAGCGTCCTGGGCCCTGCAAACCTCTGGCTAGTAGGTCCTAGCTGTGGATCCTGCCCTCTGCCTTGTTCTTTTACCCCCTGAGGGCATAATTGAGTGACTCTCCCTTTGCATTATTACAAGGCAGGCGAGCCCCTTCACCTTCCCAATTAGGAGATGAATAATCAGAGGCAAATGATCTGGTTAGACAGGAAATAATGCCATTTCCCCAATTCTTTCATGACCATGTTCTGTGTTTCAAAATAAACGTTTATGACTGTCAATGTGCTAATGAATAGGCTATTTATTTATTTATTTATTTAAAATATATTTTTATTGATTTCAACGAGGAAGGGAGAGTAAGAGAGAGATGGAAACATCAATGATAAGAGAGAATCACCGAATGGCTGCCTCCTGCACGCCCCACACCAGGGATCAAGCCCAAAGCCCGGGCACGTGCCCTGCCGGAATCAAACCCGGGATCCCCAGTCCGAAGGCCTATGCTCTATCCACTGAGCCAAACCAGCTAGGGCTGAATAGACAACTTTTAATCAGAGGACAGAAAGGATAATGACAGCCAATCGGACTTCCAAGAGTAGAAAGAGTAGTGGGCAATATTATTGTCCAGGGGCTGGACCCCCTCTTACCACCATTCCCAAATCTGTATCATTAGACAGAACTTGAAAGATTTCCTTGGCTCTCTCCCAAATGCATTCATTGGGCATTGCTGTCCTCAAGCAGCTTTAGAGAACAGGTAGAAGTCCAAGCTACACAGAAAAATGGGGAAGGAGGAGAGGGTCCCCCAGGCCAGACACACTGGGGGAAACGCTCTCTTCTGCCAAGCTGGCCATTGGGAGGTGCAGGGCTCCCCATCTTCAAGGATGTCCGGAGGGTTGTGCAAAAGAAGATGGGTGAGGGATGGGGCTTGTGGGCTTGTAGGGGACCAGGGACCAGAGAAGACAATGCTGACCTCATAAAACGTCCATTTTTGAACCCTTGGAGCAGGCCTTTGCCCCAAGTGAACAGCAGGAACAAGCAGCATGGCCAGCGCCCCAGGGTGTACCCAGAAGTGCCGCCAGATCACCGATTCCATCCCCAACCTGAAGTGCCCTGACAGGGACATGCCACCCGCTGAACAGACACCACGTCTTACTCCTAACATATGCAGGTTTAAATAGTACTTCCAACACATGCGGAAAGCCAAGAAAGAGTCTGTTTTTTTGCCATCTCATCTGCTCGACTCCTCCCTCACTTTCCCCGCAGAGAGCTGCTGCTTCCCTCTCGGGTGGGGATCCCATGATTGGAGATGAGGGGAAGGAAAAAAGTAAGAGCGTGGTGCTGTCCTCACTTTGCTGGATGGCTTTGAGCTCTGGGACCCGAGGGGACGGCCAAGCAAACATTCAAAGCTGACTCTTCCTCTCATGGAGTGTTCCCAGCGCTCTCTGGCTGGGTCCCTTGCAGCATCTCTAACGTCCTCACCTGGCCTCGCCTCACTTTCTGTGCAGCCCTATTGTGCAGCATGCAGCTCTCTCCTGCAGGACCCACCAGCCAGTCCACCTGGAACCTTCCACCATCCCTGGGCTCAACAGCCCTCGGAGTGCAGGTCAATCCTCAGCTGTGCCTCACGGTGACAGGCCGGCCAGCCTCTCTCTCTGGGCTTTGCGGCTGAGTCAGACCTCGGTCCACTTCAGGCAGAGGGCTGGCCGAGCTCTCCTCGTGTCACAACTGCAGGAAAAGTTCAGTGTTCCCCACGGGCTTCCATTGAACCCTGCCCGCCTCCAAACTCGGTGTTAGAGAGTGACACCCTCACCCCTCCATGCAGAGAGGTAGAGCGGAAACTACAAGCTCTGCAGCCACCTCTCCAAAGGCGTTTCTGCAACACTCTTCCTGCGAAATTTTCTTCAGCACGCTAGCCCTTGCCCTCTAAGTGGGTGGCGGAGTTTGAGCCATGGACAAATAACTCCTGCATTCCCGCTGTAAATTCTGCGCTCGGTGGGAGTTGGAGGGGTGTCTTGTCTCTCACTCCCAGTGACCTTCAGACCTCCCTGTAGAGTCCCCTCAGTTGACCGTGAGGCCGGGAGAGCCGAACACCCCGCTCCACCCGCGCCGCCCTGTTCAGTCCCAGGGCCCTAACGAAGGAGACACAGCATCCCCGTTACCCGCAAGGACTCTGAGGCAGATAGCAGTGACCTCGGTGGTGAAGCTGGACCTTGGATGCAGGTCTTCCTGACTCTGGCCAGTGCTCCTAACTGCCGAATTAGCTCCCTAGTTTAACGTAATGCAAATTGCTTTGAAGCCAAATAACATTAAGTTGTTTGGGTTTATTTTGAATTACACTAAATGAAAAGAAATACAACTTTAAAGGAGAACCAAGCTGTTTTTTGGAGTCATGTGAGTTCGTTCACTTAAGTACCATATTTTCCGGCGTATTAATTTTACAGTTAAAACATAGGTTTAGGCCTATATTCGCTGTAGAAGACTACCCCCCACTTCCGAGGCAACACCAGTTCTTTTTTTAATAGACCGCCTCTCTGACTCTGGCCAATCTGAGCAGGCTTTTTACTAGAACACAGTGGTCGTCTTATACGCCGGAAAATACGGTACATTGCTGGAAATTGTATTTGCAAACTGCAGGTTTCAGGAACTCAATGGGACAGATACTGTTATTGTAAAAGTGGCCTCTGTGTATTGGGCCCTGTGTTGTTTAGTCCTCCGTTACAGGCAGAGATTCCCAAGGTGGACATTCTAACTTTTACACACTGATCATTTTAAAAGTAGGCCAAATAAGCAGATTGTAAACCCCCTGCTTTTCACACCTCACCCTGATTCTGTTGTCACTGACAGCACAGTGTTGTGGTGATGAAGCCACAAGTAGCTTTGGCTGGCCCATCAGAGCTCTCCAGCCCAGATGCTGCTGAGCAGTATCATCTGGGCAACAAGCCACTCTCTGGCCTCCCTCTCGCATGAAATTTCCCTGCCCCTCCCCCTCTGGCTGGTGAACCCCCATGCGGTAGCATCTGCACAGACTCCTTCTGTGAGGGACAGCCCCCTGAAAACATGTGTAAGAACCCACCCAGTAAAGCTTACTCGCATGCCACCGCCTCTTGGGCTTGGACATTTTCCTTGACTAGCTCCAAGTCTCTCAAACCCCAACAAATACACAGTAAGTGGGAAATGAATTCAGAAGCAGAAAGATTATCCATTCCACTCTTATTTTTTCTTTCTTATTTCAAACTCCTTAATATTACTAGTGTGCTTACTAAGTTTGGTGATCACTTGTGAGCATGTCTAAGCACTTACCTGTACATTGACCAACGTAAGGTGGATCCTAGCAATGAGTTACTTAGCCTTGCCCTAAGTTCTCATGTTTGCAAAATCATGGATTTGATGTGTCAGTTAATGTTTCTAGCATACATAATAAACTCAACACTGTTTTTTAAAAGGCCACACATGGACTGAAATATCATTTGTACACACTTTGGGACACACTGACCACGTTATAAGTCTTCAGGGTGAGTTCCAAGGCCCTTCAGGGCCTCTTGCTCCCACTTTTCCCTTAAACATTGAGCTCGTTCTGGACATACCGAATTACTCCATTCTTGCCATGTTAGTTCATGGCTCTGCCTTGGTATGTTTTTTGTTTGTTTGTTTTTTAATTTAAATTCTTTGTTGTTTAAAGTAGTACATGAGTCTCCTTTTTCCCCATTGACCTCTCCCTGGTCGCTCCCCCCCTCCCCCCCCCAGCACATGCCCTCACTTCCCTACTGTCTGTGTCCATTGGTTATGCTCATATGCATGCATACAGGTCCTTTGGTTGATGTCTTACCCCCTCACCCCCTGCCTTTCCTCGTAGGTTGGACAAGCCTTTGTATGTTTTATAGTATGAGTGTCCTTTCCCTCAGTCTGGGGCAATCTTGTTGAGTTTTTGAGGCTGAGCTTATCCATGAACCGCATGGAAATGCCTTTACTCGCCACCCTCTCAGTACATCCTTGTCCCAGCCACCCTCTTCAACCAGAGTCACTCACCACCACCCCCCAGGTCTCCCCTTGCCTGCATCTCTCTATGGTCTTTAGATCCGTAGGAAGTTAGGGGCTTACAGGTTTTTGTAGTCCTGGTAATAGTAATTGCAAACACTAAGGGAAGAGCAAATGTTTTAATAACTGCTATTTAATAACTGCTATTCTGATTTTTTTTTTTCGTTTAATAGCATTGACCTACAGTTTGCCTGTGTGCTGAGTGTGTGTGGGGGGGAAGCAGAGAGGAAGAGAGAGGGAAGCTGAAGGGGTGGAGAGGGAAAAGGATGCTATGGTGCTCTTTCTATGATGCACTGCCCTTGAAAAATTCAAGACAGAGAAATGATATTTTTCTGTTTATTTCTCCTGTCTACCAAGGTCCCACTGACATAAAAGGAATAATTTCTCTCCCCCTCCCCTTTTTTTTTTAAAGAAATGGAAGCATAACAGAGAAAATAAGAAGGGAAATCATCTTAGAACAGGACATTTGAGGAAATCTTGAAAGAGGATGCAGTAGGTAGGGAAGCTTAAAGAAAATAGCAGCCCAGGTCAACCCTCCCCAGCACCAACCCCAGCTCATGACTCTCAGCAAATAAAAAGAGTGGGAGAGGCCTGGCAGCTAGCCCAGAGTGATTAATTGATGACCTGTATTCAGAACAGCTGAGGCAGTGGGATCCCTGCCCCTTCTTTGCTCTCCCCTCTTTCCAGAGCATCTGCTTTGGCAGAACAGGGCCTTAGAGCTGCCTTCTAAAGACAGTTATTTAATTGTTAAGGCTCCTCAAGTGGGAGGGTCCTCAAAAAAGGCAAAGCAATTTGAAATAACTCTGAACCCTCACAAGGGATAATAGAAAGGACAAAGGAGCAAAGCAGCTTTGCCCCAGAAGGATGTTCAGTGAAATCCTCATTGACCAACTAACAGCTATTCTTATTTTGGCACCTGGGGTTGAGATAGGGCAACTTGCCTCCTTGTTGATGCCTGTATACGTCTAAAGCAAAGCCTGCCAGTGAACACAACCTGCCCATGTCCTTAGGACACTGGTCAGCCCGAGCATTCAAGGGATGTTTCTGTTAGGGAACAGACCTGCTCAACCATATTAACTAATCTGGTCTTTCAGTCACAAACATGAGTGGACCACCCAGAATCACCAGATATTTTAGGAGAGCCAGCAGCATAAAACAAAAAAGACCAAGATGAATTTACTGATCAACCGTCACCAAAGAGAGTAGGCAACTTAGAAAAAAAGAGGAAAATCTTAAAATTCGTATTAATAACCACAGAGGGATTCGAGATATTGTATCCATAAAACATGACAAGACTATTTAAAAGGAGCAAACAGAAGATAAGAAAAAGTTCTGGAAAATTAAAAGTATGATTTCTCACGTGAGCAATGTAATAGAAAGACTACATAATAAAGGTAAAGAGTACACAGATCATGTGGAAAGTGAAGTTTAGGAAATCCCCAACATTATAGAAAAACCAGAGGCCTGGTGCATGAATTCGTACACCAATGGGATCCCTTGGCCTGGCTTGCAGGATCAGGCTGAAACAGGCTCTCAGACATCTGCTGAGGGGTCCTGGATTACAAAAGGGTCCAGGCCAGGCCAAGGGACCACACCAGTGCATGGGGCCAGGAGAGACATGGGAAGTTGGCCAGCCGAGGAGGAACCACAGAAGGGCTCCAGGGCCTGTCCAGCCCATCTTGCTCAGTCCCAGTTGGCCAGACCCCAGTAGCAAGCTCACCTACCAGTAGGAGCATCTGCCCCCTGGTGGTCAGTGCACATCATAGTGAGAGGTTGAGTGGCCTTAACATAGCATTAGCATATTACACTTTGATTGGTTGAAAGGATAACTGGACAACTGGACACTTAGCATATTAGGCTTTTATTATACTAGAGGCCTGGTGCACAAAATTCATGCATGGGGGCGGTGGGCGGGGGGCAATGTCCCCTCAGCCAGCCTACAACCTCTCCAATCTGGGACATCGCTCTCACAATCCAGGACTGCTGGCTCCCACTGCTCACCTGCCTGCCTTCCAGATTGCCCCTAACTGCTTCTGCCTGCCAGTCTGATCACCCCCTAACCACTCCTCTGCCAGCCTGATTGATGCCTAACTGCTCCCTTGCCAGCCTGGTCACCCTTAACTGCCCTCCCTTGCAGGCCTAGTCCCCCCCAATGGCCCTCCCCTGAAGGCCTGGGTCCCCCCCAACTGCCCTCCCCTGCTGGCCTGATTGCCCACAACTGCCCTTCCCTTGTAGGCTTGGTCCCTCCCAACTGTCCTCCCCTGCTGGCCATCCTGTGGGGGCGGCTATCTTGTGTCCACATGGGGGCAGGATCTTTGACCACATGGGGGCAGCCACCTTGTGTGTTGGAGTGATGGTCAATCTGCATTTTACTCTTTTATTAGATGGTGCATGAGTGGGAGCTGGCTGGTTTACCCTGAAGGATATTCCAGATCAGGGTGGGGATTCCTTGGGGCATTGGGTGGCTTGGGCAAGGAGCCTGTGGTGGTTTGCAAGCTGGCCACGGCCCTGGTGACCCAAGTGGAGGCCCTGGTATCTGGGGTTTATTTATCTTCTAGAATTGGAATTTTGTAGCCTGGAGCAGAGCCAAGCCTTCTGCTTGCTCCATGGTGGCAGCCATTTCTGTTGGGGTTTATGTATCTTCTATAATTGAAACTTTGTAGCCTTAAGCAGAGACCTGGGCTGGCCAGGGTGTGTGGAAAGCTTGACTTCCTTCTTGGGAAACCCAAGCCTCCCTCCTGCTCTCTGTGGCTATAGCCATCTTGGTTGGGTTTATTCGCATATTCACTTCTGATGGGCTGGTGGGCGTGGCTGGTGGACATGGCTTGTGGGTGTAGTGGAGTGATGATTAATTTGCATATTACTCTTTTATTAGATAGGATAGGAAAATAGTTAGGAAATGTAAGAGAAAAGTTTAACAAGGTGGATAATATCTTCCAAAGTTCAATATCTGATTAGTTAAAAAAAAAACAAAAAAAAAAAAAACCTAAAACCATTAAAGAGAACAAGTAGAAAACCATTAAAGAGAATCACTCTGCTAAATTGGCCAGGGGGTCAACCGGAAAAGGGGCTTTCCACTTAACAAATGTCTAAAAAGAAATATTTGAACTAAATAAAGACATGAATTTTTAGATTGAAGAGGTCCACTGCTTTCTGGAAAAAGTGAATAAAGATTCACACTTAGACATAACCGGGTAAAATTTCAGAAGTCCAAAGACCCTACTGAGGAGGACAATCCAGATCACCTACAATGGAATGAGAATCATATTGGCAATAGACCTTCACCAACAATATTGAGCACTAGAAAACAGTGGAGTAGTGCCTTCAAAAATCTCAAGGAGCCCTGACTAATTTGGCTCAGTGGATAGAGCGTCAGCCTGCAGACTCAAGGGTCCCAGGTTCAAGAGCATGTACCTTGGTTGCAGACACATCCCCAGTAGGGAATGTGTAGGAGGCAGCTGATCGATGTTTCTCTCTCACTGATGTTTCTAACTCTCTATCCCTCTCCCTTCCTCTCTGTAAAAAAATCAATAAAATATATTTTTTTAAATCTCGGAGAAATTATTTTAAATCTAGAATTCTGTAACAAGCCAAAATATTGACGAGAATTAAGGTAAAACAAAGGCATATATTATATATGTAAGAATTTTTTTTCCAATAGATACTCCATAAATATGAACCATTGGTATAAGAAATAGGACAATATGATACAAGAAACTGTGCCAGTTGAATATGAATTATGAAGAATTTAAGAAGTTGCAAATATATTACAACTAGAGGCCCAGTGCACAAAATTTGTGCACGGATAGGGTCCCTAGGTCTGGCCGGCTATCAAGGCCAATCAGGACCTTCCACTGCCAGCTGGGCACTCCCTTCATTCCGCACCACTCTCTGGTGGTCAGCGCACGTCATGGCGAGCAATCAAACTCCCAGTCTCTTGAACCTTGAACATCCTCCTGCAAATAATAAGTTATTAGCTTAGGGTTACACATCTTGCTCCATACATTCAGTAACATTCCTTAATACTACAACAATACTGCAAATGTTGTTGAAGTAGATTTAAAGGTTTTAATTTTTATTTAAAAGGCATTGATTACTTAATTATTGTCACTGAAGATAGTGCAAATAAATGCCAATAGTAAAATTAATGATATAGCCAACAATAATCAACAGTATGGGAGCTGGGCAGAAGTAATAGAAAAAAATCACTCTGCTAAATTGGCCAGGGGGTCAACCGGAAAAGGGGCTTTCCACTTAACTTCATTCACATTACATTTTTTAAAAGAACAGCTTCTTGGCCAAACCAAGCACTTCTGCAGGCCTTGGTTGACTATCATCGTTAGAGGGTCAGGCTCTAGATCTAAATGATGAATCAGCTTGTTATCTTAATTGTTGCTTATCCAAACACACCATCTACTTTTGTGACAAAAGGATTTTTCTATTCACGAAATTGTCATTAGCTGATATTAATTAAATACATCAGTAATTTAATTTTAAAAAATCAAAATACAGAAAGAAAAAAATAGGAAAGGGATCATGTAAATGGAGAAGCTGCAGAGGCAAAATACAATTTGTTAATAGGAGAAGTATCAGCACTTATAAAAATCAAACTGGTGCTACAACCTGAAGATTTCATTATCTCTTCTAAGAAGAAGTACGCAGTCAGGATATTTCGTTTCTTTATAGAAATTCAGAGAAGACTGTTATAAAAACTGGAAATAGTAAGCAGCTAGAAGGGCCCAGATGTTTATTTAGGCTTCTCTGGTCTCCCCGGGGCCCAGCTCATATTTCAACAGGAGAGCTCTAAAGCGTCCTTGGCTGGTGGCCACTGTTTGCAATGCACTGAGGCAAGCCTGGATCGAGTGCGGCCTGACAAACATTTTGTTAACTTACAATTTATTTAGAGACATTAATTGAACCAGTGTGATTAAAACTTTTTTAGTTAGCAGAGTTTAGGATGGGTAACTCAATCGCTCTGCAATTTTCCAACAGGCCTACATGTCTATTTAGACATAATATGTTCACACATCTGATCTGGTACATTTTCACCCTACATTTTGGTTGTTGATGGAGTTAGCTCAATTTAAATAAAAATGATTCCACCCAACACACAATTTCCCTCAGGTGGTAAATTTAACCTACAAACCTAAATTATGATCATACAGTAGAACCTCGGTTCTAGAACTTAATTTATTCCGGAAGCCTGTTCAAGAAGTGACTTGTTTGAAAACTGGATCATTTTGTCCCATTAGAAATAAAGTAAGATGAATTAATTCATTCCAGATCCCCAAATGATTCCGTTTTAACTTTCTTATATACAGTATATATCTAATATACTGTTTAATATATAAATACTGTAAAAGCAAAAGGACATGAAGTGTAAATGAAAATTTAACAGAAAGAAAATGCATAGCAAAAGAAATAAAAATTTACACGCACAATAAAATGTGCTGTACCTTTGAAATGTGGTATGAATATGGAGAGGAGGGATGGAGCAATGGAGGGATGTTATTGTTTGAAAGGAGAGTTTTCTTCCATAAAAACGTCAGGGTTCTTCCTCTCCTGTTTCTCTTTGCTCCACTAGAACTTGCTTCAGGATCACTAAAAACCTATCCAATGATATTTGTTTTGTGTGCAGCTTTATTTTTATTTTTATCATTATCATTTTCTAATATTTTTATTTTTATTTTTTCTAATATTTATTATTATTCATCATTATTACTTTTTAAAATGTATGTATTTTTTATTGTTGACAGTATTACAGATGTCCCCCATTCCTCCTTTACCCTCATCCACCCTGTCCCTTCCCCTCCCCATGCCTGTGTTTGAACACTTGCCTGAAGTGAAACACAGCATTGTCATTGAATAAGATTATCGCATGGTTTGCTGCTTCTTTGTCAGGATGATGCATACTCTTTAATCCATAATGAAACATTTAAACATATGTGGTATTCCATAGCAAATTCTTTGCTTGAAACAAACAAACAAACAAACAAACAAACAAACAAACAAAAGGGGTATTTAGGGTTTAATTTATTTTAAAATATAATTTTCTCTCATTGTGACTCCAACTAGGTATACATCTCAATTATGTATACATAACAGCTATACCAACAATTGCATGTTATATAATACTAGTGGCCCAGTGCATGAAATTCATGCACGTTAAAAGGGAATTAACTAGAGGAAATATTTTAATATTGCTATTTGCCCTTTTTCTATAATAGAAGTGTCAGAGATGAAAGAAAATTAGTAAAATGTATATGAAAATCTCCCTCCTGACAGAGTTTGGGGCTCACCACAGGACCCAGAGTCAAGTCCCTGTCCACCCACACATGCCTCAAAATAGCGAAAGACCCAGCCCCAGCCAGCCCCACCCCTGTCAAGCCCCACTGGGCAGGGGGCACAGCCTCAGGTCTTCTGCCCTGGCCCTGCACCATGCAGCCTCAGGTCACTGCTGATCACTAATTACAGGAACCCCGCCTCCATTGTGGGTGCAGCCATCTTGTGATGGCATGAGGGTTAATTTGCATATTACCTCTTTATTATATAGGATTATATTATAAAAACAATGTATATATTTAATGTACCAAGCATTTATTCTTGTGCTCTGGGACAATGATCGAAAAGTTACAGACTTAAAAATTAAATTAAATTAAATTAAATTAAAGGGGATTTTGAGTTCAAATTCCTGACTTCCTCCCCTTTTGAATCTAAGGCCACTCAGACAGTTGTCTACTAATATTGAAGCCTAGAGGAATCCTCAAATACATCTAAGGCCTTGAGTTCTAAGGCAGATATTACAGGCTCAGAACATCATTGTTTACAAAGTTAGAACTCAAAAGCTGTGAAAAGGGCTTCTCCGAATGGTGCGCCAGGGTTAAAGACAATAGGTGGCATTGTGCTGGGATAAGGGATACCAGCTGTATTGGGTAGCTGCCTCTCTTCTACCATTGGTCAATAAATCTCAGTTCCCCACCTACTGAGGAAATTTATACCTAAAGATGTAAATTAGCCGAAAGACCACTAACCCATTAGGAGGATACTATAACTTACAGGAGACATGTTACTCAACAACGAAAGCAATTGATGCCGAAGAGGGAAGACTTATTTGAAGAATAAAAGAGCACTTTAATGGCATGTTGGAAGTGTTGAAGGATGTACAATTAAAGCACAAAGGAAGTTTTCTGAAAGAATAGAACTTGATTGTGCACTTAAAATTTTTAAATTCAATTAACTGAAAAGCAGAATGGTCACTGCTACACACTCCATCAGAGTTTAAGTAGACTGAATGGAGAATATATTCCACCATACAGAGCAAATCTTGAGCTGGGTAGAAAAAAATTATAAATTTTATAAGTTCCAGAAAAAGATAGGGGTCTTTGGATTGATCGAGATCAAGGTATAGGCCAGAGTAAGGAAAAAATCTGGTCATGTCCTATCGAAATTTCTATATCCCAAGGAAGAAGTCTTATAAACTTTCAGTCAAAGAGAATACATATGAGTCTTCTCATCTTCAATTCTGAAAGTTAGAAAATAGTAAAATCACATTTAGAGAGCATGCAAAGATCAAAGGATCCATTATACAGCCGAGTGATGGCAAAATAAAAGACATTTTCAAACACAAAGAGCCCAGAAAAATATACAACTATGTATATACAGCATGATCGTGTGGGATTTATTCTAGGAATGCAAGTATGGTTCAACATAGGAAAATCAATCAATATAACATACTACATTAACAGAATAAAGAACAAAAACCATACAATCTCAAATGAAGCAGAAAAATCATTTAGTAAAATTCAACATCCTTTCATGATAAAAACATTCAACAAAGTAGGAAAGGATAGACATTATTTCAACACTAGTGGCCTGGTGCATGAAATCCATGCACATTAAAAGGGTATTAATTTGAGGAAATATTTTAATATTGCTATTTGCCCTTTCTCTATAATGAAAGTGTCAGAGATGAAAGAAAATTAGTAAAATGCATATGAAAATCTTCCTACTGTCAGAGTCTGGGGTGCACTGCGGGACCCAAAGTCAAGTCCCCCCACCCACAGCACCTCAAAATTGCGAGAGACCCAGACCCAGCCAGCCCCACCCCTATCAAGCCCAGGCCAGGAGAGCAGCCTGAGGTCACTCGGCCCAGCATTGGGGCAGTGTCGCACCTTGAGGTCTCCCAACAATCCCTGCTTGGTGGGAGTGTGGCATGGGATGAAGACTACACAATAGGGAAAGGATCATTTTTCAACAAATAGTATTGGGAAAATTGGATAGCCACATGAAAGAAAAAAAAAAATGAAGTTGGACCCTTACCTTACACCAGTGTTTTTCAACCGTTTTTGGGCAAAGGCACACTTGTTTCATGAAAAAAATCATGAGGCACACCACCATTAGAAAATGTTAAAAAATTTAACTCTGTGCCTATATTGACTATATATAAAGTAATTCTCTTGAATAGGAATCAAATAAACACAAAGAAAGTATTTTATAATTACTTTATTATGAAATATTAAGTAAACAAAATAGTGAAAAATTATAAAATTCTTGTCTTGTCTGCACCTACGGCACACCAGGCAACATCTCGCGGCACACTAGTGTGCCGCGGAACAGCGGTTGAAAAACGCTGCCTTACACCATATATAAAAATTAATTCAAATGGACTAAATATTTAAAATGTAAAACCTGAAACCATAAAACTGCCAGGATAAAACACGGGGAGAAAGTTTATAATATTGGATTTGACAATGATTTCTTGGTTATGACACCAAAAACATAAGCAACAAAAGCAAAAACAGACAAATGACACTACCTCAAACTTAAAAACAGCAAAGGAAACAATCAACATCATAAATAGGCATCCTGTAGAACAGAAAAAAATATTTTCAAACCATATATCTCATAAGGGTTAATATCCAAACTATATAAAGACTCTTATAACTCAACAAAAAACAACAACAAATAACCCAATTTAAAAAATGGTCAAAGGACTTGAATAGATATTTCTCCAAGTGAGACATACAAATGGCCTAAAGCACATAAAAAGATACTCAATGTGGAAATCATGAATCAAAACCACAATGAGATATCACCTTACATTCTTTAGGATGACAATTATAAAAATAAATAGAAAATAACAAATGTTATGAAAATGTGAGAAATGCGAATTCTTGTGCATTGTTCATTGGAACATAAAATGGTGCAGCCATTATGGTAAAGAGAATGGAAGTTTCTCAAAAAGTTAAAAATATAATTATTATGTAATATAGCAATCTCACTTATAGATATATATTCAAAAAATTAAAGCAGGATCTTGAAGAAATATTTGCACACTCCTATTCAGGGGGCATTATTCACAATAGCCAAGTGGTAGAATCAATCTAAATGTCTATCAACAGACAAGTGGATAAAGAAAATATGGAATATGCATATAATGGAGTATTATTCATCCCTTAAAAAGAAGGAAATTCTACCATATGCTACAACATGGATGAACCTTAAAGACATTGTGCTAAGTGAAATAAGCCAGTCACAGGAGAACAAATACCACATGATCCCACTTACTGAGGAGCCTAAAACAGTCAAACTCTTAGAAACAGAAAGTAGGATGGTGATTTCCAGGGCCTCTGGATGGGGGAAAATGGAGTTGTTGTTCAATGGATTTGGAGTTTTAGTTTTGCAAAATGAAATAGTCCAAGGAATTTGTTGTACAACAATGTGCATGTAGTTAACAGTACTGTAGTGTATGCTTAAATATGGTTGTGATGGTGAATTTTATGTGATGTGTTTTTTTTTACCACAATTTAAAGAACCCACCTCAAAGAACAATAAGAATAACTATAATATTCCATCTATGTAACATCCTCAAAATGGCAAAACCATAGTGACAGAGAAAATAAGTGGTTGCAAAAGGTTTGGCTTGGGAGGAGAGCTGCCCAAGGAAGTGTTTGGGGATCTGAGTGTGGTGGCAGTTACATGAACCTACACATGTGTTAAAATCCATACCACAGCTCACCCCCCAAACACAAAAATAAATTCAAAATGGAAAAGGACTTAAATGTAAGATAGGAAACCATAAAAATCTTAGAGGAATCTATATATTAATTTCTTAAATAAAATAAACAAAAATTAAGTATAAAATGCATTCACTTATGCATGTGATTTTATGACTTACATAAAACTTTAATGATGCTGTATCATAATGGCATCTAGGTCAGCAAATAATATGCACCTTTGATAGAAATCAGTCATTTTAAGAGGACTCTATATAATAGTCAACATTTTACTTCCCACATACCATGTTACAAATTGCTTTCTGTGTCTTCTTTCAACATTGTGCTTCCTTTACTCATTTTCCCCCTTTTTAATAATATGACTTGGAATTGTTCTCACATTAAGCTATGATTTTATGCTTTTCCTGATTAATGGGGAATAAAAACATCATTCTATCTATCCACCTCTTCTAGTCTTTCTCTTCATATCATGTTAACACCTCCCAGCTTGAAGTCATTTAAGCATGTAATTAAAGCATTGTGTTTTGTTTTGTTTTTTAAACCCAGTCTTCTAGATTATTTATGAAGATGTTAAAGCTGGCTTTGACCTTAAAATCTACCAGGTCTGCTAATCTAAACCAAGATCACTCACCCAAATGCTGCTTCATTTTAAACTATCCATTGTTTATAAGTCCCAAGATTCATTTTGTGGTATCAAAAGCCCAAGGAATTCATTTCCATTTCTCTAATGCATATGCTACCAAATGCTTACCCAAAAGTCCAGATGTTTTATATCCTTGTGTCTGTTCATTTGATAATTGCATGAAAAATTTGATCTCACATCCTTTTAGTGGCCACCTACCAGGAAGTAAAGAACAGTGTGAGTCCATTAGAATCAGTTTGTTCCTAAGAGTTAGATACTAATCAGTAAGTAAAGAAAAGAAATGAGCACTGAACACCGGGATGCCTTACACAGATAAGTAGATCTTCAGTTTGGATAGCAACATGTAAAAAAAAAAAAAAAAAAGAAAAAAGAAAAAAGAAAAGAAAAGAAAGAAAAGAAAAGTAGTAAGGAAGAGAAAGTTCTTATTATGAAAGATAATGATGCATGAGTTCACAGGCAGAATTAAGAGAAGACTGTAATGAAAATTAAGTTCTGTAATAGATGACACCTTGTGGTGTTTTGATGCAGAGACAAAAATCAACAGAAAAGTAGAATCAAGGTTGCACTCTAAAGAGAATTATGGAATGTTATAGCTTTGAGCAAGATTCATGTAAATGATGAGAGAAAATAATTGAAAAGAAAAACCACTTGCGTTTATTCAATCAAGACACAAAAAAAGAGGTCCCCAACATAATGATGGAAGCTCAAAAAAAAAAAAAAAAAAAAGCTTTAAAAGTGAGATGCCTTAAAAGGAAAATTTTAAAATAACTGTCCCATAGATAGGTCTGGAACACAGATGAATAGGCAAAATATCGTCAAAGATATCTTCACCTTATAAAAAAATAATAAATTGAGTAACATTACGCCATGTTTCTAGATTTAAGATACTGGTGACAATTTATGGGAGGGGAATAATAACTTTGATCACTAATGTGAAAAGAAGAAAGTGCCTTTTTAAGGTAGTTATAAACAAAAACAAAAAATTACACAACTGTGATTGTGTCCTTCCTTTGCCTAAAATCTCCACGTTCTCCTGACTAGATGAACTCTGAGGTCCTTTGCTGCATGAGCTCACCCTCTTTAACACCTCCTTCCTATAGCTTGTGCCTAATTACTACCCCACAACATTCTCACAGGAGAGTTAAGTATGCAACTTGTACCTGGCACATAGTGCTTCACAAATGCTAATTTCTTTACTTTTCAATTCTCCTTCCCAAGAGCCCTACATTCGCTACACATCAGATGTGAGACCATCCTGTGCTCATAACACTTCTATCTTTTTTCAGACCCACTCTCTGAAATGTCTTCTCACCCTTTGTTTTTAACTTGGCAAAATGCAATTCATTGTAGAGGACCAGCTTCAATATGTGTGTGTTTATACTACCAGGCAGAAATAATTACTAGCTCTTTTAAAAAATTTTTTTCAATTACAGTTTATATTCAAATTATTTTGTAATAGTTTTAGGTGTACAGCCGAAACCGGTTTGGCTCAGTGGATAGAGCATGGGCCTGTGGACTGAAGGGTCCCGGGTTCTATTTTGGTCAGGGCATGTACCTCGGTTGTGGGCACATCCCCAGTAGTGGGTATGCAAGAGGCAGCTGATGGATGGTTCTCTATCATCAATGTTTCTCACTCTATCCCTCTCTCTTCCTCTCTGTAAAAAAATCAATAAAATATATATTTTTAAAAATAAATAAAAATAAAAATAAATAGTTTTAGGTGTACAGCATAGTGATTAGACAATCATACACTCTTACAAAGTATTCCACATGATAAGTCTACTACCCAGCTGGCACCATTCATGGTTATTAAAACACTAGAGGCCCAGTGCACAATATTCATGCGAGAATAGGCCTCACTTCCCCTGGCTTCACTCCCAGGCACCCGGGAGCCGGCAAGTCCTCGCTTCTGTTTGGAGCACTGCTCCTGTAGCTCCCTCTGCCGCCCCCCTCCCCCTCATAGCAGGCATCCCGCCCCTCCCAGCTGCTCCTTGCCTGCATATGCAAATTAACCTCAATCTTTGTTGGGTTAATTTGCATACTTGCTCTGATTGGCTGTGGGTATAGCAGAGTGATGGTTAATTTGCATGTTTCTCTTTTATTAGGTAAGATTATTGACTATATTTCCTCCTATAAAGGCTATACTTTATACCCATATGACTGTTTTGTAAAACCCATATGTATTTCTCAATCCATTCACATTTTTTACTCAGTCCCTCAATGCCCCTTTTCTGTGGCAACCATCAGTCTGTTCTCTATCTGTGAGTCTGTCTATTTTGTTCATTTATATTTTATTAAGATTCCACATATAATTTAAATCATAAATTTTTCTTTCTGGCTGATATATTTCACTTAACATAATACCCTCTAGGTCCATCCATGCTGTTGCAAATGGTAAGATTTTTTTTGTGTGTGGATTAGTAATATTTCATTTTATATATGTACCACTGCTTTTTTTATCCATTTGTCTGTTGATGGGCACTTGGGTTGCTTCCATATTTGTGCTATTACAAATAACTAGAGGCCCGGTGCATGAATTTCATGCATGGGGGGGGGGGGTATGTGTCCCTCAGCCCAGCCTGCACCCTCTCCAATCTGGGACACCCTCTCACAATTCTGGACTGCTGGCTCCCAACCCCTTGCCTGCCTGCCTGATTGCCCCTAACCACTTCTGCCTGCCACCGTGATCACCCCTAACCACTCCCCTGTCAGCCTGGTTGACACCTAACTGCTCTCCAGTCGGCCTGATTGTCCCTAATTGCCCTCCCCCTGCCTTCCTGGTAACCCCTAACTGCCCTCCCCTGCAGGCCTGGTCCCCCCCAACTGCCCTCCCCTGCAGACCTAGTGCCCCTCAACTGCCCTCCCCCCCAGGCCTGATTATTCCAACTGCCCTCCTCTACCAGCCTGTTCCCTCCCAACTGCCCTCCCCTGCTGGCCTGATCACCCACAACTGTCCTCCCCTACTAGCCATCTTGTGGCAGCCATCTTGTGTCCACATGGGGGCAGCCATCTTTGACCACATAGAGGCAGCCATCTTGTGTGTTGGAGTGATGGTCAATTTGCATATTAACCTTTTACTATATGTGATGCTGTGATGAATATAGGGGTGCTCATAGTCTTTTGAATTAGTGTTTCAGGTTTCTTTGGATATATATCCAGAAATGGAATGCTGGGTGTTAAGGCAGTTCCATTTTTAATTTTTTGAGGACTCTCCATACTGTTTTCCACAGTGGCTGCATCAATCTGCATTCCCATCAATAGTGCATGAGGGTTCCCTTTTCTCCACATCCTCACCAATACTTGTTGATTTGTTGATGATAGTCATGCTGACAGGTGTGAGGTGATATCTCACTGGGATTTGAATTTGCATTTCTCTGATCATTAGTGAAATTTCATATGTGTATTGGCAATCTGTATGCCCTCTTTAGAGAAGTGTCTATTTAGGTTCCCTGCTCATTTTTTTTTTTTTTTAATATTATTGGATTGTTTGGGTGTGTTTGTTATTGAGTTGTTATAAATTTTGGGTATTAACCCCTTATCAGATGTATCATTGATGCATATATCCCCTCATTCAATGGGTTGTCTTTTCCTTTGTTGATGGGTTTCTTTGCTATGCAAAACCTTTTTAGTTTGATGTAGTGCCATTTGCTTTTTTTCTTTTGTTTCCCTTGCCCAAGAAGACATATCAGGAAAAATATTACTAAGAGAAATTGCTGAGATTATATTGCCAATGTTTTCTTCTAGGATTTTTATGGTATCAGGTCTTACATTTAAGTCTTTAATCTATCCTGTGTTTATTCTTATATGTAGTGAAAGAATGTGGTCTATTTTCATTTTTTTTGCACTTGCCTGACCAATTTTCCCAACACAATTTATTGAATAGACTGCCTTTACACTATTGTATGTTCTCACCTCCTATCCTATATAATAAAGAGTTAATATGCCAATTGACCATCACGCTCTCATGAGATGGCTGCCTATGACCAGGCTGGCAGGGGGTTAGTGAGGGATGACCAAATGAACAGTAAGCTGTGTGGGGCAACCAGTCCAGCAGGGAGGTTAGTAAGGGGCAACCAAATGACTGAACAGCAGGCTGCATGGGGCAACCAGGCCGGTGGGGGGGCCATGAGGGGAGACTAGGCGGCGAGGTAGGGGGGGGCCACACTTGAGGATGACCTAGCCAGCAGGTGGGGCAATTGGGGGCAATCAGGCTGGCATGCAGAGTCAGTGAGAGGTGATCAGGCTAGCAGGGGGGTGGCAGTTATAGGCGACCCAGGCAGGCAGGAAGGTGAGCAATTAAGAGCCAGTGGTTCAGGATTGTGAGAGGGATGTCTGACTGCTGGTTTAGGCCCAATTGGAACTAAACCAGCAGTCAGACATCCCCGGAGGGGTCCTGAATTGGAGAGGGTGCAGGCTGGGCTGAGGAGAAACCCCCCCCCCCCCCACTCCTTGTGCACAAATTTCATGTACTGGGTCTCTATAATGTGTCAAATAATAATGGAGCCCAAGGGTTTATTTTGGGGTTCCCTATTTTGTTCCACTGATTTGTGTCTGTTTTTATGCTATTTTGATTACTATGGCCTTGTAATATATCAGGTAATATATCAGATTCTTTGTTTTGCTATTTTTTCTCAAGATTGCTGTGGCTATATGAGGTATTCGATATCTTGTGGTTTCATATAAATTTTTGGGTTATTAGTTTTAGTTCTGTGAAAAATGCTTTTGGTATTTTGATAGGAATTAAACTGAATCTATAGTTTGCTTTGGGTATTGTAACCATTTTAATGATGCTAATTCTTCTTATCCATGGCCATGTTATTTGCTTCGATTATTTGTATCTTCTTCAATTTCTGTTTTCAGTGTCTTACAATTTCTTGAATACACCCTTGTTTACATTTATTCTGAGGTATTTTATTTATTTATTTTTTGATGCAGTTGTAAATGGGATTGTTTTCTTAGTTTCCCTTTCTGATAGTTCATTATTGGTGTAAAACATGAAACTAATTTCTGGTGATTTATTTTGTATCCTGCTACTTTGCTGAATTTATTTATCAGTTCCAGTTTTTGGTGGAATCTTTAGGATTCTCTAGATACAGGGTGGGATAAAAGTAAGTTTACAGTTGTCCATATGGAAAATAATACAATAATCTACACTAATAATCTACACAATAATCTACAAAAGAGAAATATGCAAATTGACCCAACATAGACGGTGGGTTAATTTGCATATGTAGGCACAGAGCAAAGACTGAAGACTGAAGCCTGGAGAGGTATGGCTTCTCCGCTGCGGCCGGAGTGAAGGCCTGGGTCCCGGCTGCCGTTGGAAAACCGGGGCCGGCAGCCAGGGGAAGGAAAGCCTGTTGCATGAATCTTCGTGCAACGGGCCTCTAGTTAATACATGATAATATAAGAATAAACTGTGTTTTGCATACTAACAACCATAAACCTACTTTTGCCCCACCCTGTATGGTATAATATCATCTGCAAATAATGACAGTTTTATTTCTTTCACTCTAACTTGACTGCTTTTTATTTCTTCTACTTGTCTGATTGCTCTGGCTAGCACTTGTAGTACTATCCTGTATAATAAAAGCCCAGCAACCATAACGGCAGAACGACCAGAATGATCTCTCAACCAGTCACTGCGAGGCGCACTGACCGCCTCTTGGTCCCTTTCCCCAGCCGGCAGGCTCCCATTGCCCAATGGTGAATGGGGAAACAGGGTATGTGGCAGGGGATGCCAGCAGCGCCAGGCCAAGGCCCCACCCTACCAGTTGCCACACAAACAGAGGGCGACCTGCGCGGGGGTGGGGCCGGCAAGTGGGCAGGAGCAACCCACCTCTTGGTCCCTCCACCACCTCCCAGCCCACAGGCTCCAGTGGCTGGATGGCAAATGGGGAACCCAGGTGGGGGGTGGGCTTTATTATGCTGAGATATGTGTCTTCTATTCCTACTTCGCTGAGAGTTTTTATCATAAATGGGTGCTGAATTTTGTCAAAAGTGTTTTTTTTATTGATATTATCATATGATTTTTACCCATCATTTTGTTTATGTGGTGTATCAAGTTAACTGATTGGCAGATATTGTACCAACCTTGTATTTCAGTGATAAATCCCACTGATCATGGGGTGTGATATTTTTAATTAATTGCTGAATTCAGTTGGCTAATATTTTGTTATAGATTTTGCATCTATGTTCATCAGGGATGCTGGCCTATTGTTTTCTTTTTTTGTAGTGTCTTTATCTGGTTTTAGTATTAGGACAATGCTGGCCTCATCAAATGAGCTTCGGGAGTCTTCCCTCTTAATGAACTTTTTGGACTAGTTTGAGAAGGATAGGTGTTAGTTCTTTTTTAAATGTTTGGTAAAATTTACCTGTGAAGCCATTCAGTCCAGGACTTTTGTTTATAGGGTGTTTTCGATTACTGCTTCAATTTTATTAGTTGTAATCAGTCTATTCAAATTTACTAATTCTTCCTGACTCAATTTTGGAAAATTGTATGTTTCTAGGAATTGATCCATTTTGTCCAGATTGCCCAATAAGTTGACCCAAATTTGTTGTTTGTAAATATTTCTTACAATTATTTGTATTTCTGTTGAGTCAGTTGGTATTTCATTTTTTATTGTATTTATTTGGGCCCTCTCTTTTTTGTCTTCATGAGCCTTGTTAAAGGTTTGTCATTCTTCTTCTTCTTTTTTTTTAATAAGTTTTTATTGTTCATATTATTACAAATGTTCCTTTTTTCCCCCCCTCCCACCATTGCTCTCCTCCACCAGGTTCCCACCCCACCCTCTGCCATTTCCCCACTCCCCATTGTCCTCATCCATAGGTGCACAGTTTATGTTCAGTCTCTTCCCACGCCCCCCTCTCCCCTTTTCCCCAAGAATCATCAATTCACTCCCCTTCCATACCTCTGATTCTATTATATTCAACAGTTACTATTGTTCATCAGATTTTTTTTTTAATTTCCTTGGTTTTTAGATTCACTTGTTGATAGTTACGTATTTGTTGTTCATAATTTTTATCTTTGTTTACTTTCTCTTCTGAAAGAACCCCCTTCAGCAATTCATATAATTCTGGTTTGGTGGTGATGAACTCCTTTAGCTTTTTTTTATTAGTGAAGCTCTTTATCTGACCTTCGATTCTGAGTGATAGCTTTGCTGGATAGATTATCTTTGGCTGTAGGTTCTTACTATTCATCACCTTGAATATTTCTTGCCATTCCCTTCTGGCCTGCATGGTTTCTGTTGAGAAGTCAGCTGACAATCGTATAGGTGCTCCTTTATAGGTAACTACCTTCTTTGCTTTTGCTTCTTTAAATATTCTCTCTTTGTCTTTTGCTCTTGGAATTTTAATTATGATGTGTCTTGGTGTGGTCCTCTTTGGATTCCTTTTGTTTGGAGTTCTGTGTGCTTCCTGGACTTGTAAGTCTAATTCTTTCACCAGGTGGGGGAAGTTTTCTGTCACTATTTCTTTCAGTATGTTTTCGATATCTTGCTCTCTCTCTCTCATCTTCTGGGACCCCCATAATTCTGATGTTGGTTCGCTTGAAGTTGTCCCAGAGGTTTCTTACATTATCTTCAATTTTCTGGATTCTCTTGCCTTCTAGCTTCTGTGGAGGAGTGTCTTCTGGCTCTTTATGTTCCAAATCTTTGACTTGATTCTTGCGATCTTCCCTTCTGTTTTTAGGACTCTGTAAAATATTTTTTATTTCAGACAATGCATTCTTTATTTCTTGTTGATCCCTTATCATTTCTTGATGACTCCTTATTAATTCTAATTGATCTCTTTTCATATCCTCATAGGTCTTATCCATCTTTTCTAGGAAATTCTTAAAAAACTTTATAAGCGTAGATTTGAACTCTATATCCAGATGCTTTTTGTCCTCCATTTCTTTCGTTTGTGATCTATTTTGTTGTCGCATTTCGCAGTTACAGATGGGAGGGGGTTTCAGGGTGGAGCCTGCAGCTTTGGCTTCCATCAGCCCCGCCCTATGCGGGTCCTTCAGTGCTCACTGCCGGCACCTCTGAGAGAAAGGTGCCCTCGATTTTCGCCTGCTGCCAAACAGTCTATGCTCTCCCCCAATGAGCCCGGTATTGGGGTTCAGTTCAGTTGGAGGTGGCGTTTAGAGCAGTCTGGAGCCCCATTCTCCTTCCCGTCAGGGCAATCCCGCAGCACAGCCGACCGTCCCTTCTCTGCGCGCAGTGTGTGCGCCTCCGGGACCTCCTTTCGCCGCTCCCCGGGGTTCCACCTTACAGCCCAGCTCCCTGTGGATGAGCCTGGGTCCCCGGGGTCTGGCCTAGAACTGGGGTTCAGAGCAGTTGGGGGCCCAGCACAGTCGGAGTTTTATCTCCTTTCCACTAGGGAACGCCCGCCAGGCACTCCGCTTCCCCCTCCTCTCCGGCTCCGTCCTCTCCGCGCGCCGCGTCTCCATACCTTGGGCTTTTCCAGCTCCTCCGCGCTTCCTTCTGGTTTTCTCCTTGCTTCTCGCTGTAGAATTTCCAGTCAGTCAACTTTCCTGTAGTTCTGGGTAATGTCTGTTTTATATTTTAGTTGTATTTTATTGAAATTGTTGTGTGCGGCTGTGGCTAGGTGTTTACCTGGGCACAGCCATCTTGGATCCTGCCTGTCATTCTTCTTTATCTTTTCAAAGAACCAGCTCTTGGTTTCACTGATCCTTTGTACTGTTTTCTGTTTGTTTGTTTTTAGACTCTATGTCACTTATTTCTTCTCTGATCTTTATCATTTCCTTTTTCTACTCACTTTGGACTTTGTTTGCTCTTTTTCTAATTCCTTCAAGTGTAAAGTTAAATTGTTTGTTATTTTTCTTGTTACTTGAGATAGGCCTATTTTAATGCTATGAATTTTCCTCTAAGAATTGCTTTCACTGTGTTCCATAGATTCTGTATTGTTGTGTTCTCACTTTCATTTGTTTCAAGGTATTATTTTTATTTCTTCCTTGATCTTATTATTAACTCATTTATTGTTTATTAAAACGTTATTTAGCTTCCATGTGTTTGTGTGCTTTTCAGTTTTTTTTCTTGTGATTGGTTTCTAATTTCATAACATTCTGGTCAGAGAAGACACTCTATATGGTTTCAATCTTCTTAAATTCATTGAGACTTGTTTTGTGTCCTAACATGTGGTCTATCCCATCAAATGTTTCATGTGCACTTGTATATCCTCTGCTGCTTTAGTGAGAAATACTCTAAAGCTGTCAATTAAATCTATCCAGTCTAGTGTGTCTTTTAAGGTTGCTGTTTCCACGTTGCTTTTCTGTCTGGAAGATCTATTCATTGATGTCAGTGGTGTGTTAACAACTCCTACTATGATTGTATTATTGACTAAGTCTTCCTTTACATCTATCAAGATTTGTTTTATATAATTAGATACTCCTATTTTGGGTGCATACACGTTTACAAAGGTTATATCCTCTTGTTGGATTGATCTGGTTATCATTATGTAGTATCCTTCTTTGTCTCTTATGATGGCCTTTATTTTAAAGCTGGTTAGTTTTGATTCAGAATGAAAAGGCCTCTATTTTCTGGTGTTTTGCAAATTTCCAGGATCTAATCAATTGTGGCCAGTGCAACACTATCAGATGACGTGAAGCTTGGTAACTTACATATAACAACGCCTACCGCTGCTTTGTCCCAAGGAGTCTACAAGTGTGTCAGATACCTGGCGTGTCATGGTCTGTCCAGTCCAGTTGTATAGCTGGCTTTCATCGAATGATTGTGGTATTATTTCATATTTTTATAGCAGGAGCTACTCCAGGTGCTAGGCTTTGAGTTATTAAATATTATATTTAATTAAAGAACAAACCATGTGCTACAATAGTCTAAGAGGCTTTAGGATAACTCATGCAGTAAAGATGATAATATTACAAGACGTTATAAATCAAGGGATCAAAAATGGAAAGATCAGCCTAGGTGCTATAAAACAGGTGTCAGATTCCAAATCCAGGTTTTGTAAAAGTAAAGGTAATTCACAGCATCAATAGTAAGTTCAAACCCTCAGTTAAGCCTAAAACATCTGGAAGGGGATAAAGATACTATTCCTTACCCGAAAGGGAAATGTTGCTCTCATGTCATCAGGTCACAAATACACAAAGACCAAGTTAAGTCACAACACAGAAGTTTGCTTTTTGCATCACGTTTCCTATAGTACTTAGAGGCGACATCAGAAAGGGTTTGGTAATCACTTTCTTCTGTCTTTGTACCCTCATACTTTTACCCTTCGCTTGGTCTCTTGCCCCCACCCAAGTGAATGGATCACTTTGGATTTCGCCTCAGTAAGACAGAGTGGACAGCACCCTTGCTTTGGGAGAGGGCTGTGGTTCCTTCAGAGAAGGGAAGGCCTCTCCAGCCGATCACCTTCATAACATAAATGCAACAGGTTGTCACACTCTGCGTCCTGTCTTCACTTCAAAAAAAAATCACTCCCAGGATGGAGGGCAGGGAGTGAAAGAGGGGTGATGGGAGAAGAAAAGCCTGCCTGCCACACCGTCTTAATGAATATTAACAGAGATTAGACTCTGGAGGCCCGGGCATTGCTATCACTGGCTTTCACAATAAATTAGCCTGCTCTCCCGAGGGTACGTGTGATTTTCAATCAAGTCGACTCAGACTTAAATAAAAATAGAGTAGATTGCATTATGGTAAAGCTTATATTCATGAATGACACAGGAGCCTTTGGAATTTGGGGGGTCTTAAAAGACAAGTCTAGTAGAGAAGTTTCTACCATGTATATGCATCCATTCAAGTCAGAATGAATACCTTTGCCTTCATTTGATAAGATTTGCACTTAATTTAGTGAAATAGTAGGAACTTGTAAAACCAGGAGTTTATATTTTAAAAGGTAAAAATTCACACAATAATAAATAGGAAAAGTATAATCCTAAAGTTCCTAATGTTTTCAAAATCTATTCCTTAGAAAGAATTAATGTAATGGTGTCGATTTTAGTTTTAAATGACACATTTAAAGAAGAGGGACATAAGACAGTCAATGTGGTAAAGCTGAGCTTTGTTTCATAAAAGAGCATTGAACTCAAACTATACGATGCAGCCAAAATCATTTATACAGAAATAATGCCATCTCGTGTAGTTATTGAGACTTCCATAAGATCTATGTGTGCTAATTAGACATAATATAATTTCATGGTTCACTTTAATTGTATACTTAATTATATTTCATTATTAACATTTATGACCACAAATACAATCCAGATTTCTTATTATCGATTCATTACAAGTCCTGCCAATTCCAACTCTAATATCAATATCTTTCTTTCTACTACTAACACCACCACTACCATCATCTCTCACCCAGACTATTGGCAGCCTCCTAATTGGCCTCCTGCTCTCTTCTGCCCTGGTCCCTCTCCCATCTGTCCTCCACATTGCAGACAGGAGTGCTTGCAAATGCATACATGTGAAGAAAAAGACAAACTCTTATGATCTGGTCCTTACCTTCTTGCGCATATCATCTTGCACAAGCGACTTCTCAAGACATAAGCTACTGTCTTTCAGGACCTCGTGCTGGCCTTTAGCCACAGAGCCCTGCGAATGCATCTAGTACCCTCTGTCCATACTCCTCTCTCCTCCTCTTTATCTAATTAACTCTCCGTACCTTTCAGGACTCAACTCGAGTCACTTCCTCCAAGAAGCCTGCTCTGATCACTTCCCTGACTATATGAAATACTCCTCTTAAGGACTAACTCTTAATAACAAATAGCACTTGTCACAGTCATGTACTTTATTGGTTTGGTGATTACTAGTTAGTGTCTGTCTCCCCTACTTGACTAGCAGTTAAATGAGGAGAGAAATCCAGGCCCTAGAGGCTACCTGGCATATAATTGGCACCCAAAAGTCTGTGTAGTATCAATAACATATAAAAACAACCTAAAATAAATATAGGTACATTTAGTGTTTGGATTGAAATGTATGGATGCAAAGTTATTATGCCATGAATCCAGCTATTATAATACAATAATTAAGAGGGAAAAAATATCAAAAACTCAATTTAGGTTTTTATTTATGTTTGTTGGGAGATATTAAATCATTCAAAGGGTTGTTTTACTAACATGTTTAGTTTCTCATCCCATCCATGAATATAAAGCAATCAAACTATGTATATCAACATCAAACTCCTGTGATATCTTTTCTACTCTTCAAAGTTAAAAAGTTTATTGGCTTATGATTTTAAAAAAATTAAAGTGAGCCTTAACCGGTTTGACTCAGTGGGTAGAGCGTTGGCCTGCGGACTGAAGAGTCCCAGGTTCAATTCCGGTCAAGGGTTGTAGGCACATCCCCAGTAGGGGGCGTGCAGGAGACAGCTGGTGGATGTTTCTAACTCTATCTCTCTCCCTTCTCTGTAAAAAAAATCAATAAAATATATTTTAAAAAATTAAAGTGATTTTCAATTTTGGCTTTGAGTTTTACAGCTATTTAAAAAAATAAACACTACTAAAAACTTAAAGTGGAAAGTGTTACTGATATTAAATATAGAAGAGGAATAACAACAATTTAAGAAAACTAGGGGTATTGTGCTCTATTTTAAGGTACCTAGGAAGTTTCTCAAAATTTATGTTTCTACTTTAATAAATAGTGCTGTTTGTGAATTTTTCTTTGCCTGGACCTCATGTGGGTTTAAATGTGTTTAAAGATTTGGTTGGTTAACTTTTATGGTCAGAACATTTAATTCTAAATTTATAATCCTTGGAGCTTTCCATGAAATAGACATGTGTGAACAATCTGGAAGAAAAAAATTCATTACCACATGGAACAGAAATGGAATTAACTCCCTGATGTTCTGTACAGTATTTGAGAAGATTTCCCCATATACTGTGTACTATATAGCTCTAAAACTTGACTATTTAAATAGAAATATTTTGCCTGAGTCAGATATTAGCAATTAGATATTCTGGTAATGTAAGAAAGTACTCTTAAAACAAATTACACTGATGATTTAAGAGCACTTTGAGTTTCTTGCTCATGGCTTATCCATATCATCTGAAAATAGTGCCTGGCATAGAGAAGGCTTTTAATATTTGTTGAGTGATAAAATGTATATGTAAGTCCAACTTTAAAAGCTTAATTAATATATAAAACATAATCTTTCATTTTTAGACATTAATTCTTAATTCAGCTAATCTTAATGGCTTTGCAATAAGTGGACCAGTGGGTCTCATGATTCAGAAAAAATGGAGGCATATTTCATTTGTAAAAAAGAGAAATTCTTTTCAGTGAGTTTTTAATGTCTAAAGAGGCTGTGGGCCAGATTGAGATATTCAGTTACTTGTAATTTAATTAATATTTAGTTTATTTAATACTTTAAATTCAACTTGTAGATATTGATCTTTAATTAATAAATCTAGTACTTGTGTGTCAAAATACAAAATGAGGTCTATCACTTTTTCTTTGATTGATTTATAACACATCATAAATTTGACAGTTAAATTTCTCCTACTTGTTTATTTTTAAAAACCAAAGGTATAAAGAGTGATAGAATACTTTCTGATACTTATCACTGGCTTAAGAAGTTAAGCATTACAGATATTTCTGAAGTTCCCAAACTGCTTTTTCTGAAGTACATTTTCTGCCTTTCTCATCACGAATATTCTGAATCCTATTTCATAAATGTCTACTGTAGAAAACACACTTTTGTTTTTTTTTTTACTTGAGCCGAAGCCGGTTTGGCTCAGTGGTAGAGCGTCGGTCTGCGGACTGACAAAACATCTATTACCCAGAACTACGGGAAAGCTGATGGAGTGGAAGTTTTACAACTAGAAGGAAAGAGAGAGGAACACAGATGCTGAAAAGCTGAGGTAGGGAGGCAAGCGAATCGGGCTGGTGGTGGGCGATAGGGCACGCAGCTTTTTTCAACCTGAAGGGAGACAAACTCCCGATCAGTCTGAAATCCAGTTTCTGGGGACACACAAGGGACCCAGAGTCCTACAGGGAGAAGCTGGACTGTTGGCTATTCAGTTGGAAAGTGAGGGTTATTTTTTTTTTTTTTTTTTTTTTTGCAGAGGTGCGCCCAGCAATCATTGTTTACTGTTCTGGAACACGGGACGCAGGGACTTGGAAACACGGAAGGGCAGAGAAGGCTGGCTGGCAGCCATCGCTATTTGCCATGCCTTAGCCTAGTGACACCCTGAGAATCTGCCCCACACATTCTACAAACAAGCCCAGGCTCCACCCAGCAGCTTTTGCATATAAATGGCCTGCTCTGTGGCAGCTTAACCAAATAAACTGCAGCTCCAGTCAGACTTCTCCAAAACCACCAAATCCCAAGCAAAGAGGTAAAATTGTAGTTCTTGCTGTAGCTCCTTCTGGATGGCCTCAGACAATAGATGAACTGCACCCCATTGAGATCCAGAAACTAGTGTATCTAATGGTCTGTGTGAGACAACACCAGATTTCAACTACTCTCATAAGGGACACATTCAAGAGGTAGACTCAGTGAACACCAAAGCCCTACTAGAACAAGTCCTACCCCATAAACGTGTCTCCAGCATAGCACTTTCATTATAGACACAGTGGGTCCTCACAGCCAATTGGCCTGGAGGTCAATTCCTCCCAGTGAGACCAACAATAATCAAGACTTAACTACAACAAGGCTGTACACAGAGTCCACAAAGGGGTGCACCAAGAGTGCCCACCTCAGGTAACTGGAGGCTGACCTATTGAATCATATAGGAAACCTAGCACACAAAACTACCCCACCAACTCAGGGAAGCAGTGAAAATGAGGAATCAAGGAAACATCATAAATGAGAGAAATGCAGGAGAACAAACGACTGGACATAGAGTTCAAAACCACAGTTATAAGGTTTTTTCAAGAATTTCCTAGAAAAGGCCAATAAATTTAACAAGACCATCAAGGATATGAAAAAGGAACAACTAGAAATTAAACATACACTGACTGAAATAAAAAATATTATACAGAGACCCAACAGCAGACTAGAGGAACACAAGAATCAAGTCAAAGATTTGAAATACAAAGAAGCAAAGGACACTTCTCCCGAGAAGCAAGAAGGGAAGAGAATCCAGAAAGTTGAAGATAGTGTAAGAAGCCTATGGGACAACTTCAAGCATACCATCATCAGAATTATGGGGGTGCCAGAAGAAGAGAGAGAGCAAGATACTGAAAACCTATTTGAAGAAATAATGATAGAGAAAGAAGGCCAGAGCAACCAAAAAGACTGGGAGGTCAAACCGGAAACACTGACACCTAAGAGCTGAATTACAAAGTGCCTTTTTTTTTCTTTCTTTCTTTTCTTTTATCTTTTAATTAATCAAAAATAAAGAGACACAAACAACCAAGATATAGCCTTCTTAAAATTAAGGATTACCTTACAAATCTGAGGTGCAGTGGAATGCTGGGAACTGCAAGACTGTCTGGTCCGAGAATCAGGAGTGCCAAATACATTAACAGAGGAAGTGAATGACCACTACTGGACATTTTATGCTAATTTTACTATTCTTTATTTTATTTTCATTTTTTACATCTTTTATTTAATTTTCATTTTTTATATCTTTTACTTAAGAAATGATTTTTTTCTTTTTTCCTTAATTGATTTTACCTTTTTAATTATTACATTTTTCAATCTCTATCATCACTATTACTACTGCTCTTTTGAATTTTTTTTTTTTCTTTCCTCTCCAATACCATTTTATTTTTTCTATATTTTACATTGGGAGTAACCTTCATTCTATTTTAATCTCTACTATAGCATCATTCAACCCTATCTCATCTCAACTCGACCTTTACACCATCACTCTCTTACTAAACTTTACCCTTTTAGTCTACGGTTTATCCTATCCCTTTCTGGCTTTAGTTTTTCCTCTATTCTTTCTGTATACCCCCTGCTAAAGCTCTCACTATACTTATAGACCTAAGTTCCAACCCCTGATCCAAGTGTATAAATACCAATCTCTGCACTATATTAACTAGTTAAAACAAACAAACAAAAAAACAAAACAACAACCAAAAAAAACTGTTCTCCCCTCTATCCTTTTCGCATTGTTTGTGTGAAGGTTGATTATTGTGAATTTTTATGCTTGATAGTGAAATTGTTATGCTTATTCCTGTGTTGTTATTGTTGCTTTGTATTTTTTTAAATCCTCTGTTTTTGTTTGTTTCTTTTACTTCTGTATATCATAGCCTTACTTAATAATAGTGGATATTGTAGTTTGTATTAATCTCCAAGTATTGTTACTGGCATTGGCTGGGTTCAGTGGTTGTTCTATGGCAATTTTCTCCACATATATATAGTTTGTTTCCCATTTCTCTTTTAGTTTGCTTCTTCTCTCTCTTTCTCTCTCTCTCTCTCTCTCTCTCTCTCTCTCTCTCTCTCTCTCTCTCTCTTTTCTTTTTTTCCCTGTTTTCCAACTTCATTTTGTCACTACTTTTTTTCTTCTTTTTCTATCTCTTTATTCCTCTTATTTTATTTTACTTACTTAATTTTTTTAATTTTAATTTTAATTTTTTTTAAATTTTTCTTTATTTTATTTTTACCTTTCTTCCTTCTCTCCTATCCCCTAAGTTGCCTTTCTCTAGCGGTCACCTTTATTACAGGTTATTAATATTGTAAATACATTCCTGTTAAGTGCCTCTTGTGTTGTACCTGGTAGTGTTGTATTTTGTACCTTTAAATCAACGCAGGAGAAGGAACACCACATAACCAGACATCCTGAAAAGAGAGGCCATGGGGAGACAAAAACATAGTCCGCACATGAAAGAAAAGCAGGCATCACCAGAAAAGGAAGTAAACGAGTCAGAGGCAAGCAGCCTACCAGAGCAAGAATTCAGAATAATGATCATAGGATGGCTAAAAAGAATGGAAGAGAAATTTGACAATAACCAAGAAGAAATGAGGAAGAACCATGAGGAATTGAAGAAGAACCATGAGGAATTGAAGAAGAACCAAGAAGAAATGAAAAATGACATCGCTACCATGAAGAACTCAATAGAAAGCATCAAGAGTAGACTAGATGAAGCAGAGGACCACATCAGTGAGCTAGAAGATAAGATGGAAAAAAATACCCAAGTAGAGCAGCTTCTAGAAAAAAAAAGATTAAAAAGCAGGAGGAGAGCCTACGGGAGCTTTGGGACAATACAAAACAAAATAATATCCGAATAATAGGGGTTCCAGAAGGAAAGGAAACTGAGGTAGACATGGAAAAAGTATTTCAAGAAATAATGACAGAAAACTTTCCTGAAATAGAGAAGAAAAACCCACACAAATCCAAGATGCTCGCAGAGTCCCAAGCAAAATGAATCCAGAAGACAGACTCCAAGGCACATTATAATCAAATTGGCAAACAACAACGACAAAGTAAGAATCTTAAAAGCAGCCAGAGAGAGACAGAAAGTTACATACAAAGGAACCCCCATCAGACTAGCAACTTATTTCTCAACAGAAACTTATCAGGCCAGAAGGGAATGGGACGAAATATACAAAGTCATGCAAAGGAAGGGTCTGAATCCAAGAATACTGTACCCAGCAAGGCTATCAATCAAAATTGAAGGGGAAATCAGGAGCTTCACAGACAAAAAAAGACTGAAGGAATTTATCTCCACCAAACCAGCAATGCAAGAAATGCTAAAGGGTCTACTATAAAAATAAAGAAATAGGAAGTGAAGAAGGAACACGGGTATAGAATAAAAATGGCGTCAAATGAGTACCTATCAATAATAACCTTAAATGTAACTGGATTAAATGCTCCAATCAAAAGACATAGGGTAACAGATTGGATAAGAAAACAAGACCCATACATCTGTTGTCTACAAGAAACCCACCTCAGAAAAAAAGATGCCCACAGACTGAGGGTGAAGGGATGGAAAAAAGTTTTCCAGGCAAACGGAAATGAAAAAAAAGCTGGGGTAGCAATACTTATATCTGACAAATTAGGTCTCAGAGTGAAGGACATAATAAGAGATAATGAAGGCCACTTCATAATACTAAAGGGAACAATCCAACAAGAAGAAATAACCCTGGTAAATATATAGGCACCCAATACAGGAGCAACCAAATACATAAAAAAAAAACTGCTGGAGGACATTAAGGGAGAGATTAATAGCAATACAATCATAGTTGGAGATTTTAATACCCCAATGTCACCCTTCGACAAATCATCTAAACAAAAAATCAGCAAAGAAATATCAATCCTAAATGACTCACTAGACCAGATGGAATTAATTGACATCTTCAGAACACTCCACCCCAAAGCCACAGAATATACATTCTTCTCAACTGCACATGGGACATTCTCAAAGATAGACCACATTTTGGGACATAGGCAAAGTCTCTTCAAATTCAAGAAGATAGAAATCATATCAAGTATCTTCTCAGACCATAATGGCATAAAACTGGAAATTAACTACAATAAAAATAATCCAAAGAAATCAAACACATGGAGACTAAACAGCATGCTATTAAACAAGGACTGGGTTACCAGAGAAATCAAGGAAGAAATTAAAAACTTCCTGGAAACAAATGACAATGAAAACACAACAATCCAAAATCTATGGGACACAGCAAAAGCAGTTTTGAGAGGGAAGTTCATATCCTTACAAGCCTATTGCAAAAAACTAGAAAAAAAGGGTAACAGATGAATTAAATCTACAACTCAAAGAGTTAGAAAAGGAGCAACAATAAAAGCTCAGTGTAAGCAGAAGGAAGGAAATAACAAAAATCAGAGCAGAGATAAACGACATAGAGACCAAAAAAACAATACATAAGATCAACAAAACCAAGAGCTGGTTCTTTGAAAGAATAAACAAGATAGATGAACCTCTAGCCAGGCTAACCAAGAAACAAAGAGAGAGGACCCAAATAAACAAAATCAGAAATGAAAGAGGTGAAATAACAACAGACCCCATCGAAATACAATGGATTGTTACAAAATACTATGAACAACTCTATTCCAACAAACTGAACAACCTAGAGGAAATGGACATATTCCTAGAAAAATACAAACTTCCAAAACTCGATCAGAAAGAATCTAAAAATCTCAATAGACCAGTGACTTGGGAAGAAATTGAAACAGTCATCAAAAAGCTTCCAGCAAACAAAAGCCCAGGGCCAGATGGCTTCACAGGAGAGTTTTACCAAACATTCAAGGAAGAACTAAAACCTATCCTCCTCAGACTATTCCAAAAAATTCAAGAGGAAGGAACACTTCCAAACTCCTTCTATGAAGCCAGCATCACCCTAATACCAAAACCAGATAAAGACAACTCAATGAAAAAGAATTACAGGCCAATATCCCTCATGAACATAGATACCAAAATTCTCAACAAAATTCTAGCAAATCGACTCCAGAAGAACATCACAAAGATCATACACCATGACCAAGTAGGATTTATTCCAGGAATGCAAGGATGGTACAATATCCGCAAATCAATAAACATGATACACCACATAAACAAGTTGAAAGATAAAAATCATATGGTCATATCAATTGATGCAGAAAAAGCATTTGATAAAATCCAACACCCTTTCCTGATAAAAACTCTTAACAACGTGGGAGTACAAGGATCATACCTCAATATAATAAAAGCTATATATGATAAACCCACAGCCAACATTATACTCAATGGGCAAAAACTAAAACCATTCCCTCTAAGAACAGGAACAAGACAGGGATGCCCACTCTCGCCACTCCTGTTTGACATAGTACTGGAAGTACTAACCATTGCAATTAGACATGAGGAGGAAATAAAAGGCATCCAAATTGGAAAAGAAGAAGTAAAGTTACCCTTATTTGCAGATGACATGATATTGTAGATAAAAAACCCAAAAGACTCCATTAAAAAACTAATTGACTTAATAAATGAATTTGGCAATGTAGCAGGATACAAAATTAATGCCAAGAAATCCATGGCATTTCTATACAACAACAGTCAAACTGCAGAAACAGAGACTAAAAAAGCAATTCCATTTACCATCGCACCAAAAAAATTAAGATACCTAGGAATAAATTTAACTAAGGAAGTAAAGGACCTTTATGCAGAAAACTACATGACACTGAAAAAAGAGATAGAGGAAGATGGAAGGAGATGGAAGAACATACCATGTTCATGGATTGGTAGAATCAACATCATCAAAATGTCCATACTTCCTAAAGCAGGGGTCCTCAAACTTTTTAAAGTGGGGGCCAGATCACAGTCCCTCAGAGAGCTGGAGGGCCGGACTATATGAACTACTAATTCCTACTGTAACACCTCGGCTGCGCTCACTGCCCAAAAAACCTGGCGGGCCGGATCAGACTCCTCTGCGGGCCGCATGTGGCCCGTGGGCCGTAGTTTGAAGACCCCTGCCCTAAAGCAATCTATAGGTTCAATGCACTCCCCATTAAAATACCAACGACATATTTCACTGACCTAGAAAGAACTCTCCAAAAGTTCATTTGGAACAATAAAAGACCCCGAATAGCCACAGCAATCCTGAGAAAGAAGAGTAAAGTAGGAAGGATCTCAATACCAGACTTCAAACTGTATTACAAAGCCACTGTTCTCAAAACAGCCTGGTACTGGCACAAGAACAGACATATAGATCAATGGAATAGAATCGAGAACCCAGATATCAACCCAAATCACTATGCTCAATTAATATTTGACAAAGGAGGCACGAATATACAATGGAGTCAAGACAGTTTCTTCAATAAATGGTGTTGGGAAAATTGGGCAGACACATGCAAAAGAATGAAACTAGATCACCAACTTACACCATACACAAAAATAAGCTCAAAATGGATACAGGACTTAAACATCATACGGGAAACCATAAAAATACTAGAAGCATACACAGGCAGGAAAATCTCAGACGTATGCCAAAAGAACTTCTTCACTGATACTGCCCCTAGGGCAATGGAAGCTAAAGAGAAAATAAACAAATGGGACTACATCAAAATAAAAAGCTTTTGCACAGCAAAAGAAACCATCAACAAAACAACAAGAAAGCCCACGGTGTGGGAGAACATATTTGCAAATAATACCACTGATAAAGGTTTAATCTTCAACATCTACAGAAAGCTGATACAACTAAATAAAAGGAAGATGAATGATCCAATTAAGAAATGAGCAATGGACCTAAATAGAATATTTTCAAAAGAAGACAGAAGGAAGGCCAAAAGGCACATGAAAACATGCTCAAAGTCACTAATTACCCGAGAGATGCAAACCAAAACAACAATGTGGTACCATCTCACACCTGTCAGAATGGCCAACATCAACAAATCAACAAACGACAAGTGTTGGCTAGGTTGCGGAGAAAAAGGAACCCTCGTGCACTGCTGGTGGGAATGCAGACTGGTGCAACCACTGTGGAGAACAGTGTGGAGTTTCCTCAAAAAACTGAAAATGGAACTCCCATTTGACCCAACAATCCCACTCCTAGGAATATATCCCAAGAAACTAGAAACACCAATCAGAAAGGATATATGCACCCCTATGTTCATAGCAGCACAATCTACAATAGCCAGAATTTGGAAACAGCCTAGGTGCCCGTCAGCAGATGATTGGATCCAAAAACTATGGTACATGTACACAATGGAATACTATGCTGCCATAAAAAAGAAGGAATTCTCATCATTTGCAGCAACCTGGATGGAATTGGAGAACATCATGCTGAGTGAAATAAGCCAATCAATGAAAGAGAAACACCACATGACCTCACTCATTTGTGGATAATAAAGATCATTATAAGCTGATGAACCAAAAGATAGATATAGAGACAGTAAAGCAACAAGCAGTTTGTCAAATTACAGCGGGGAGGGGAGGAGGATCTGGGGGAGATAATAGATCAACTGAAGGACTTGTATACATGCATATAAGTACAACCAATGGACATAAAACTCTGGGAAGGGAGGGGATGTGTGGGAGGGAGAGAGCGGGGCAAAAAAAATCAATAAAATATGTAAAAAAAATAAATAAATAGAAATAAACAGTAAAAAAAAAATTTTTACATCTTGGGGAAAAAAAAGAAAAAAAAAAAAATAATGATAGAAAACTTCCCCCACTTGGTGAAAGAAATAGACTTACAATTCCAGGAAGCACACAGAACCCCAAACAAAAGGAATCTAAAGAGGACCACAACAAGACACATCATTATTAAAATTCGAAGAGCAAAAGACAAAGAGAGAATCTTAAAAGCAGCAAGAGAAAAACAGTTATCTACAAGGAAGCACCCATATGATTGTCAGATGATTTCTCAACAGAAACTATATAGGCCAGAGTGGCAAGAAATATTCAAAGTGATGAATAGCAAGAACTTACAACCAAGATTACTCTACCCAGCAAAGTTATCATTCAGAATTGAAGGTCAGATAAAGAGCTTCACAGATAAGAAAAAGCTAAAGGACTTCATCACCACCAAACCAATATTATATAAAATGCTGAAAGGTATTCTTTAAAAAGAGGAAAAAGAAGAAAAAAGTAAAGATAAAAATTATGAACAACAAATACATATCTATCAACAAGTGAATTAAAAATCTGAGGAACAGAATAAACTGGTGAATATAATAGAATCAGAGGCATAGAATTGATAATTCTATGGATTGATAATTCTCAAGGGGAAAGGAGTGTCTGTGTGGGGGGTATGGGAAGAGGATATATACATATGGATGAGGACAGCGGCGGCGAGCGGAGGTAATGGCAAAGGGTGGGGTGGGAAACAGGTGGAAGGGAGGTATGGGGGGGAGGAGAAACAATTGTAATAATCTGAACAATAAAGATTTATTAAGTTTTTAAAAAAAGAATAACCCAGAATTATTCTTTCACTGTTGAAATTCCATGTGAAGCCATCTAGGCCCCAAATTTTCTTTGATTTAATTTCTTCAACAGCATTGAAAGATCATTTGTATTTTAAAAACATTTAATTTTCTATTTCTATTTCTTCTTGAAACAGTTTGTGCAAATTATACTTTAATAAAATTCATGCATTCAATATGTACTTTTTAATTCATTGGCACAAATTGTTCATAATTACTTTTTATTTCGTCTTTAGTATTTTTAGCTTTCATAGTAATATCCTCTTTTTTTGGTAGTAGTTATTTGTGTTGTCACCCTTTTTTTTTTAGTCTCATCAGAAGTATGTTAATTTTCTTAGTTTATTTGAAAAAAAAATCAAACTTTTGCTTTACTGATACTCTATATTGTGTGCTTTCCAATTTATTGGCTTGTTTTTTCTTATTTCTAGCTTAACCTTTCTTCCACTTTCTTTGGGTTTATATTGTCTTTTTCTATTTTCTTGAATTATATTTTTAATTAAATTTTAGCCTTTTTCTAACATGAACACCTGAGATCATATTTTTCTTGAAATTGTGCTTTAGCTGAATCTTCTAAGTTTTGATATGTACTATTTTAATTATTTCTCAGTTCAAATTATTTTTAATTAAACTATAATTTCTCCTTTGATCCATATTACTTAGATATATATTTATTTTTTTAATTTTATTTTATTTTTTAAAATATATTGTATTGATTTTACAGAGAGGAAGAGAGAGAGGGATACAGAGTTAGAAACATCCATGAGAGAGAATCATCGATCAGCTGCCTCCTGCACACCCCCTACTGGGGATGTGCCCGCAACCCATGTACATGCCCTTGACCAGAATCGAACCCGGGACCTTTCAGTCCCCAAGCTGACACTCTATCCATTGAGCCAAACCGGTCTCGGCTACTTAGATATATATTTAATTAATTTCCAAATATATGAATGTTTTGTTGCTATTGATTTCTAACTCACTGTATTATATTATTAAAAACTATGCTTGTTATTATTTCAATCCAGCAACATGTATTTAGGCCTGCTTTAAGATTATTTGGTCAGTTTTTGTAAATGTTTTAAATGTACTTGTTACTTTCTTTTTTTTAATATATTTTATTGATTTTTTACAGAGAGGAAGAGAGAGGGATAGAGTTAGAAACATCAATGAGAGAGATACATCAATTAGCTGCCTCTTGCACACCCCCCACTGGGATGTGCCCGCAACCAAGATACATGCCCTTGACCGGAATTGAACCTGGCTCTATCCACTGAGCCAAACTGGTTTCGGCTGTACTTGTTGCTTTCAATCTTCAAAATATGTTTATTAGGTCAAATTTATTAAATATAATGTTTAAGTCATATTTGTAAGAATTTCTTTTTCATTTTCCCCTATCAATTACTGAGTAGATATCCTATCTAATAAAAGAGTAATATACAAATTAACCATAACTCAGCTACACACAAAGCCACATCCACCAGCCACACCCACCAGTCAATCAGGAGCAAATATACAAATTAACCCAAGATGGATGTGGCCAGGGAGAGAGCAGGAGGGAGGCTTGGGTTTTCCTGGTGATGGAGGAAGTCAAGTTTTCCTCACAAGTTTTCCTCTGCTTAAGGCTACAAAGTTTCAACTATAGAAGATAAATAAATCCCAACAGAAATGACTGCCGCCATGGAGTAAGCAAAAGGTTTAGCTCCACTCCAGGGTACAAAGTTTCAATTATAGAAGATAAATAAATTCCAGATACTAGGGTCTTTGCTTGGGTTGCCAGGGGGTATGGCCAGCCTGCTAACCACCACAGGCGCCTCGCTCAGGCTGCCCCACACCCCAAGGGAACCCCAACTCTGATCCAGGACACCCTTCAGGGCAAACCAGCTGACCCACACCCATGCACCAGGCCTCTATCCTATCTAATAAAAGAGTGATATGCAGATTAACCATCACTCCAACACACAAGATGGGTGCCCCCATGTGGTCAAAGACCCTGTCCCCATGTGTACACAAGATGGCCACAGCAAGATGGCCAGCAGGGGAGGGCAGCTGAGAGGGACCAGGCCTGCAAGGGAGGGCAGTTATAGGCAATCAAGCCTGCAGGGGAGGGCAGTTAGGTCCGGCAGAGGAGGGAAGTTGGGGGCAGCCGGGCCTCCAGGGGAGGGCAGTTGGGGAGACCAGGCCTGCAGGGGAGGGCAGTTAGGGCTAGCCAGGCTGGCAGGGGAGCAGTTAGACATCAATCAGGCTGGCAGGGGAGTGGTTAGGGGGTGATCAGGCTGGCAGGCAGAAATGGTTAGGGGTAATCAGGAAGGCAGGCAGGAGAGCAGTTGGGAGCCAACAGTCTTGGATTGTGGGAGGGATGTCCAACTGCCTGCTGGGATTGGGCCTAAACAAGCAGCCAGATATCCCTCGAGGGGTCCCAGATTGGAGAAGGTGCAGGCTGAGCTAAGGGACACTCCCCCCTCATGCACCAGGCCTCTAGTCTATATAATAAAAGCCTAATATGCTAAGTGTCCAGTATCCAATCATCTATTCAACCAATCATAATATGCTAATGATATGCTAAGGCCGCTCAACTGCTCACTATGATGTGCACCAACCACCGGGGGGAGACAGTTGACTGGTTGACCAGTCACTATGATGTGCACTGACTACCAGGGAACAGACACTCTGACCAGTAGGTTAGCTTGCTGCTGGGGTCCAGCCAATTAGGACTGAGCAAGACAGGCCAGACACACCCTGGAGCCCTCCCACAGTCCCTCCTTGCCTGGCCAATCTCCAGGGTCCCTCCCCAGCCCTGATTGTGCACCGGTGGGGTCCCTCAGCCTGGCCTGCTCATTCTTACAATCTGAAACCCCCTTAGGGGATGTTGGAGAGCCGGTTTGGGCCCGATCCTGCAGTCTAGGATGAGGGACCCCACTAGCGCACAAATTTGCGCACCAGGCCTCTAGTATTAAAATATCACATTATGGCCCTGACTGGCTTGGTTCAGTGGATAGAGCATCAGCCTGCAGACTGAAGGGTCCCTGGTTTGATTCCAGTCAAGGGCATGTACCTTGGTTTTGGGCACATCCCCAGTAGGGGGTGTGCAGGAGGCAGCTGATCAATGTTTCTCTCTCATCAATGTTTCTAGGTCTCTATCCCTCTCCCTTCCTCTCTGTAAAAAAAAAAAAAAAAAAAAAAAAATCAATAAAATATATTTTCTTTAAGTAAAATATCACATTATGAATGTAGATCTATTTCTCTTAATAGTCCTATCAGATTTTTTAAATTGTGGTTTTATCAATTTTTAAAGAGAGAGAAAAGGAGAGGAAGAGAGAGATAGAAAAATCAATGAGAGAGAAACATCGACTAGTTGCTTTCTGCATGACTGCTAATGGGAATCAAATCTGCAACCTGGGCATATGCCCCGACCAGGAATCAAACCATTGACCTGTTGGTTCATGGATCAATGCTTAACTACTGAGCCACACCAGCCAAGCTATTTCTATCAATTCTTAAGGCTAAGTTATTAGAACTGCTGAAGCTAACCAACCAAATGAACCTTTCTTAATTATAAATTACTAGATGCTGCCGAAACCGGTTTGGTTCAGTGGATAGAGCATTAGCCTGCAGACTGAAAGGTTCCAGGTTCGATTCCGGTCAAAGGCATGTACCTTGGTTGTGGATACACCCCCAATTGGGGGTGTGCAAGAGGCAGCTGATCGATGTCTCTCTCTCATCGATGTTTCTAACTCTCTATCCCTCTCTCTTCCTCTCTGTGAAAAATCAACAAAATATATATTTTTTAAAAATTACTAGGTGCCTAAGGCCAGGGGCAAGCAAGGCCCTGGTGTCTGCTCTCTGTGGAGGCCCTACAGGGGACTGCTTGCCCCTCACTGCCTCGGCCAGGGGCAATCAGGGTCCTGCTGCCTGCTCGCTCACTTGAGAGGGGCTGCTTGCAGATATGAATGCTGGTGAATTGAATGGAAATGGTGACGGAATAAGGACTCAGGGAAGACCCTATGTTTTGGCCAGATATACACTGTCTTAACAAATAACTATTATAAACTCCACTGTGAGCATAGAGATTAGGGGAAAGTCAAGGTTTTATGACATTCCTCAGGACACTCATTATATTAATAACTACATTCACTGTGACCTTATATGTGCCCAGCATACATGTATTACATCACTTAATTTTTACAGCAATCCCATGAAATAGCAATTACTATCCTCATTTTACAGATGAGGACATAGTTTCAAGCAGGTTGCATAACTTGGCCAAGGTCACGCAATTAGTGAACAAGTGGCAGAGCCAGTATTTAACCCCATCTTGCCTGGCTCCAAAGGGAATTCCAAACCTCTCTGCTACATAGACTTGATGTTCCTACTATTCCCTTTGCTTCCAGCAGGACTAGCAAACAGAATCCTGTGGGTCAAATCTGGCCTTTCTCCTGTATTTGTACAGCTCATAGGCTAACCAGTTTTTAATACCTTATGACAGTTGTGATTTTGGGGGGAAATTTACATTTCAGTGTCCATAGTCAGGTTCTGTTAGAACAGGGTCATGCCCACTCGTTTACTTAGTGCCTATGGCAATGTTCATGCTATTGTGGCGGAGTTGACCAGTTGCAACAGAGATCATTTGGCCCATAAAGCCTAAACTATTTACTGTCTGGCCCTTCACCGAAGAAGTTTGGCAAGCCCTAGGTTAGAGAGTGAACTTGTTCTACCATTTACGAAATGCTGCACTTGTGAAATATTTCTATTAGAGTTAACTCTTTAATATTAGAGAATGTACCCTTCTGTGGAAGAGAGTTTGTTCAGTCCAAGATTAATTATTCATGTAGCTTTGCCCTACAGTGAAAATGTAATACACAGTGGAAGCAAATAATGGAGTCAGAATAATGGGAATAGCCTTGACTGCTATCTTGCTCTCTCTCTAAGGTTAAATACAATTCAAATAAGCTGTATGTTTTAAGAAATTGAGAGCTCTTATTATTTTGAAATTATTAAAGACTTGCCTTTAGGAGGTTTTTTTTTGTTTTGTTGTTTTTTGGTTTTTTTTTTTTTTTTTTGTGGAAATTTTAAGTCCCCAAATATCTAACTTTGAAACCCATTGATGTGTCTCTCCCACAGAGATGTTTCTCTCCCCCCCTTTTCCACTCTCTCTAAGAAATCAGTGGAGAAAATATCCTTGAATGAAGATTATCAATAAGAACAATAATCCTATATAATAAAGAGCTAACATGCTAATTAGACCAAACAGCAGAACGACCATCCGGACGACCTTCCAGATGAAGCCTGGCTGCGAGGGCAGGCTGAGGCTGCGGGGGGCTGCAAGGGGCTGCAAGGGGTGTGAGGGCCGAGCCTCTTGCACAAATTTTGTGCATCAGGCCTCTAGTACTACTAATAATAATATGCAATCAAGTGGTCGCATACTGTATGATTCTATTTATCTAGCATTTTCTTAGCTATATTGAGATATAATTTACATGCCATATTCTGACAGCAACCCCATGAAATAGCTATTACTATCTAGGTGAGGACAAGCATTCCTGTGGGAAGAAGTGGCCTGCTTCCTGACCTACTAATGCAAAGCACCTACCCAGCTTGATCCAGAAAATATGATTGTTCTAAATAGCGTGGCTCAGTGGTTGAGCATCGACCTATGAGCCAGAAGGTCACCATTTGATTCCCAGTCAGGGCACATGCCTGGTTGTGGGCTCAATCCCCAGTAGAGGCATGCTAGAGGTAGCTGATCAATGATTCTCTCTCATCGTTGATATTTCTATCTCTCTCTCTCCCTTCCTTACTGAAATCAATAAAATATATTTTATAATAATAATAATAATAATAATGGCTGTCTCTCCGTCTTCTTGGCACTGCCCATGGTTCTGTGTGATCCAGATGAAGGTCCTTATGACCCCAATCCTCTTCTATGCTGGCTTCACCTTTACCTCCTTCCTGTATGCAAAAGTTGAGATAATTCATGTCCACCTGAGGTAAACTCCCATCCATTCCAGCTGACTGTGAACAAAATGAATAGAGAAAGCCCTGCTTGAGGCTAGGATAAGAGAAGAAAGATCAAAGACCTTGTGCTCATCAACCCTCATATCCTCTGGGAGACATCTACTCCTGAGACTCACTGAAGGGATACCTGGAGTTTGCTAAGAGAAGAGATGCACTTATCTAAGCCTCAAAATTAATCCATGCAAATTATATCATCATATCATATCATATCATATCAATCATATCAATCATATAATTACAAGAGGCTCGTTGCACAAAGATAGGCCTTCCTTCCCCTGGCTGCTGGCACCGGTTTTCTTCTGGCACTTGGGACCCAGGCCTTCACTCGGCCAGAGACGTCAGTCTTCACTGCTGAATACGGTCAATCTGCATATTTATCTTTTATTAGTGTAAACTAAGGCTTGGTGCACAAAATTCGTGCACGGGTGTTGGTGTGTGTGTGTCCCTCAGCCTGTACCCTCTCCAATATGTGACACCCCTCTCACAATCCAGGACTGCTGGCTCCCAACCATTGCCTGATTGCCCCTAACCACTTCTGCCTACCAGCCTGATCACCCCCTAACCACTCCCTGCCAACCTGATCGACACCTAACTGCTCCCCTGCAGGTCTGGTTTCCCCCCCCCCCCAACTGTCCTCCCCTGCCAGCCTGGTCACCCCTAACTGCTTTCCCCTGCTGGCCTGGTTCCCCCAACTTTCCTCCCCTGCAGGCCTGATTGCTCCAAACTGCCCGTCTCCACTGGTCACCTTGTGGCGGTCATCTTGTGTCCAGATTGGGGTGGCCATTTTGACAACATGGGGTGGCCATCTTGTGTGTTGGAGTGATAGTCAATTTGCATAATTCATCTTTATTATATAGAATTTATATTTACTAGAGGCCCAATGCATGAAAGTTAATGCACTGGAGGGGCTGTCTCATAGCCTGGCCAGCCCCTCTCACAGTCTGGGAGCCCTCGGGGGTGGGAGGTGACCTGGCGATCAGGAGGAGGCAATGCCCCCATCACACCTCTGCTTGCCACCACTGCCAGCAGCACAAGCCTCGGCTGGCCCTGGTTACCTGAGCCTCGGACATCCCTGGGTGGCTGACCAGCCGCCATCCAAGGCTTGCCTGTGCCTTGAGCATTGGCTGGGCAGCCGACATCTGAAGCTTGCCTGGGCAGCTGGGGGCTGGGGGAGGGTCCAGCCGCACTGCATGCCTGCTGCCCTCCTGTCAGGGCTGACAGGACTGGGAGACTCCAGAAGGGCTGAGGGGACTGGGTGCTGCTATCTTGTGACTATGAGCACTGCCATATTTGTGATGGCATGATGGTCAATTTGCATATTTCCTCTTTATTAGATAGGATTACATTATATTATACTAGAGGCCCGGTGCATGAAATTCATGCACAGGTAGAGTCCCTAGGCTTGGCTGGTACTCAAGGCTGATCTGTGGGGCAACCAGCGGGGAGACTTGGGGGTCCTCTGCTGGCATCTGCCTAAGCTGGCCTGGGGCCTGGGGGCTGGGGGAAGCTCCTGTATTAAGCATCTGACCCCTGGTGGTCATTGCGTGTTATAGTGACCAGTCATTCCACTGGTCATTCTGCTGTTTGGTTGATTTGCATATTAAGCTTTCATTATATAGGATATGGCATGTAAATTATATCTCAATGAAGTTAAGAGAATTCTATATAAATAGCACAGCATGGGGACAAGAGGAAGAATGCTGGAAGTCGTGGGCTGGAATTTGACAGATCTGGGTTCAAATCCCAGTTCGAAAACCTGGTAATCAAGGGAATTAATTAATTTACATCTCAGAAACTTGGTTTCTTCACCTGTGAAATGAAGTAACAGTACTCCTTCAAAGGGATGTTAGCAGAATAAACAAGATGTGATAAGCACTTAGCTCACTCAATGCCACTAAGTGGTCTCTGCCTGAGAAGAAAAATATTCATTTTAAAGTGTACAATTCAATGGTTTTTGTATATTTACAGAGTTAAGCAATTATTACACATTTACCTCAGAACATTTTCTTTACCTCCAAAGAGGTTGTGCCTTTTATTCATCAACTATTCCCCAACCCCAAGGTCACCCAACCCGTCAACCACTGATCTACTTTTTGTCCCTATATATTTGACTATTCTGGACACTACATATAAATGGAGTCATGCAGTACGTGATCCTTTGTGGTTGGCTTCTTTCATTTAGCATGTTTTCAAGGTTCATCCATGTTGTGGCATGTTTCAGCATTTCACTTCTTTTTATTGCTAAATAATATTTTATTGTGTGATATACTCCATGACACTTTTGAAATGATAAAATTATAACATGAAGAACAGATTAGTGGTTGCAGGTGTTAGGAGTGATGGTTGTGGCAGCAGGTAGTGATGTTCTGTGGCTATTAGGGAACAGCACGAGGCATCCTTGTGACAGAACCTATATGACTGTGGTGGTGGTCATACAAATCCACACGTACAATAAAATTGCATAGACGAAATACATACAGACATACAAAAATGGGTACATGTAAATGGTAAAACCTGAATAAGGTCAGTAGATTGTAGCAATATCAATTTCCTGGATGTGATATCATATTCTAGTTGAATAAGATAGTACCATTAAGAAAAACTAGGTAAAAGGTATATGGCATCTTTGAATTATTCCCTACAATTATAAATGAATACACAATTATCTCAAGTAAATTTTTAAAAAGTAATAATAAGACCTGGAAAGCCCCTTAAAAATGGCAGAATAGGGACATTTGAAAATTCATTCCTCCATAAAAGCAACAAAAATGGTGAAAATCAACATTTTCAGAATTCTGGAAATTAATGAAAAGCTTACAACAAGTTGAGAAGTGTTTATTCAAGGAAAGAACTGAATCAGGGTGAACCTTGTGGCATTTTAACATAGACTGTTTTCATTGTCCTCGCCTTGGATCCAGGATAGGCTTGAAAACAAATAGACTTACAATCATGGTGAGAAACAATAGCAAAGCAGCCACTGGAAGGGGCAGGTGTGGGAGCCCCTCCAAAACCCCATTTCCAGGCAGCTGTCATATATGTCTGGCAGTTCCCTGGAAAATCCCAGTAACCAGCGTTGCCTTTAATTGACCTTACTCAGAGCTTAATCACTGTGAATAGCATTTTTCCTAGGGGTGTTTGTAGAAAATAATCAATGGCAAACGTTTGATATCATCGCTGCCTGAGAAGGTAATAACACTTGCAACAAAGAACATTTTTAGCAAAAAAAAAAAAAACTCCAAAGAAAGCCCCATGTGTGGTTTTATAGAGTAAACATTCTTTCAAAAATATTTTTATGCTGAAGCTGGTTTGGCTCAGTGGTAGAGTGTCGGTCTGCGGACTGAAAGGTCCCAGGTTCGATTCCAGTCAAGGGCATGTACATTGGTTGCGGGCACATCCCTGGTAGGGGGTGTGCAGGAAGCAGCTGGTCAATGTTTCTCTCTCATCGACGTTTCTAGCTCTCTATCTCTCTCCTTTCCTCTCTGTAAAAAATCAATAAAATATATTTAAAAAATAAAAAAATAAAAAATATTTTATTGTGGTAAAATCTATATCTATGTCTATGTCTATGTCTATGTCTATGTCTATGTCTATGTCTATGTCTATGTCTATGTCTATGTCTATGTCTATATCTATGCCTATGTCTATATCTATGTATGCGTAAATCAGCGTTTTTCAACCGCTGTTCCGCGGCACACTAGTGTGCCGCGAGATGTTGCCTGGTGTGCCGTAGGTGCAGACAAGACAAGAATTTTATAATTTTTCACTATTTTGTTTACTTAATATTTCATAATAAAGTAATTATAAAATACTTTCTTTGTGTTTATTTGATTCCTATTCAAGAGAATTACTTTATATATAGTCAATATAGGCACAGAGTTAAATTTTTTAACATTTTCTAATGGTGGTGTGCCTCGTGATTTTTTTCATGAAACAAGTGTGCCTTTGCCCAAAAAAGGTTGAAAAACACTGGCCTAAATGACTAGAACGACCAGAAAGCCTGGTTGCTATAATGGACAATGACCACCAGGGGGCAGATGCTTAGGACAGGAGATGCCCCCTGGCAGTCAATGCGCTTCCACAGCCAATCTCCCCCAGCTGGCCAACCTCCAGATTCCTGTCCACTGCAGTTTCCCCTAGTCTCGGTGTGCCTTTCTCTCTACCTGACAGTCCGGACTCCCCCCATATGAGCCTGGGTCCACAGGGTTTCACCAGAACTGGGGTTCAGTGCAGTCAGGGGCTTCCTTCTCTCTCCCGCCAGAGAACGCCAGCCATGCACTCAGCCGCCCTTCCTCTCTGTGTGAGTGTCTCCGTACCTCAGTCCTTTGCAGCTCCTCTGATTTTCTATGAGCTTTTCTCTTTCCTTCTAGTAATAGAATTTCCACTCAGCCAGCTTTCCTGTGGTTCTGGATGATGCCTGTTCTGTCTTTTAGTTGTAATTTTGAAATTGTTGTGCAAGGCAGCAATTTAGGTGTTTACCTATGCCGCCATATTGATTTCTCCAGTCTATTTCAACCATTTTAAAATACACCATTTAGTGGCATAAATGCACTCACATTATTGTGCTACCATCATAACCATTAGAATTTTTCATCTTCCCCAACTATACACATCAAACAATAGCTCTCAATGTCCCCCTTTACCTGTCTCCTGGAAACCATAATTCCACTTTGTCTCTATGAATTTGATTACTCTAGATACCTCATATAAGCAAAATCATGCATTAGTTGTACTTTTGCAACTGACTTATTTCAATTGCCATAATGTCTTTATAATGCATAAGCATAATCTATATTCCAGTGGATAAGCATAATGGATAAGATTTATCCATGGTTTAGTATGTATTAGAATATTATACATACTAAATAATATTGCTTTGTGTAATAAACAAAATATTACATTTTGTTTATTACACATCTGTTGATAAATACTTGGGTTTTCCACTTCTTTACTATTGCAAATAATGCTACAGTGAACATTGATGTACAGATAAATATCTGTTTGAGCCCCTGCTTTCATTTCTTCTGGGTATATACCCAGAAATGGAGTTGTTGGATCATATTGTAATTCCACCTTTAATTTTTGTTATTGATTTTTAGAGAGAGAAGAAGGAAGAGGGATAGAGAGATAGAAATGCCAGTGAGAGAAAAGTATTATTGATCAGCTGGCTGCCTCTTGCACAGCCCTTACTGAGGATCAAGCTCATAACCCGGGCATGTGCCCTGTCTGGGACTTGAACCTGTGACCTCTTTGTTCTTGGGTCAATGCTCAACCATTGAGCCACACCAACTGGGCTACCTTTAATTTTTTTAAGATCCACCATACTAGTTTCCACAGTTCCACCAGGAATGCACAAGGGATACCATGTTTTCACATCCTCAAAACCCTTGTTACTTCCTGTTTTGTTTTGTTTGATAATAGCACCCCAATGTGAATGGCTTTTGTGGTTTTATTTGTGTTTCCTCAGTTATTAGTGCTGTTGAGCATCTTTCCATCTGCTTGTTAGCCAACTATATATGTCCTTTCTCCATTGAATGATTTTTGGCACACTTTGATTATGTAAGTGTTCACTTCTGGACTCTCTTTTTCATTCCATTGATCTATATGACTGTCTTTATGTCAGTACCACATTGTTTTAATTACTGTAACTTTATAGTAAGTTTTGAAATAAAAAAGTATGAGAATCCAACTTTGCTCTTCTTTTTCAAGATTGTTTTGGCTATATGGAATCCTTTGAGATTTCATATTCATTTTAGAATGGGTTCTTCTATTTCGGGGGGAGGGGGAGGTTGTTTTTTTATAGGGATTTCCTTGGATGTGTAGATCACTTTGGGTAGCACTGACATCTTTATAATATTAACTCTTCCAATCCAGGAAAACAGGATGTCTTACCTATTTGTGTTTCTTTAAATTTCTTTCCACAATGTTTTATAGTTTTCAGTGTATAGGACTTTCACCTGCTTAGTGAAGTTTATTCCTACATATTTTCTTTTTGATGCTATTGAAAATAAAAACATCTTCTAAATTGCCTTTTCAGAGTGCTCATTATTAGTGTATAGAAACACAAATGAATTTAATTTTTTTAATTTAATTTATTGGGGTGACAATGGTTAATAACATTATATAAGTTTCAGGTATATAAATATTTAATACATCATCTGTATTTGCATTATATACACAACTGATTTGGGGGGATGATTTTATATCCTACAACTTTGCTGAATTCATTTATTACTTCTAACAGTTTTGTGCTGTTGATGTTGTTGTTGTTATATTTATCTTTGATTCTTCTTTTTTTTTCTCTTGCTCTCTCAATTCTTCTACATACAAATAGCCACCAACGCATTTCAGTTTGTTTTGATTTCACAGTATTTTTCATCTTTGACACTTCCAACGTGATTGAATAAAAATTTGTATCTGCAATGTCTATGGCAATGTATGATGAATTTGTTTTCTAAAATAGTCCTTTTATCTTGTTCTTCCATTCAACCTCTGGGAGCTTCCTATAACATCACAGGTCCCAGCCGCCTCTCCCATCATTTCAGAGGCAGCACTCATAGTTAAAAGCTTATTTTGGGGGGTCAAGAGGACCTGAGGTGGGAGCAGATAGGCTGCTTACTAACTGTGTTACTAAGCATGCAATGTAGACCCTCTCAGTTTCTTTTTCTTTTCTTTTTTTTTTTTTTAGCTGCAAACTGGTGAAAAATAATATCTACCTCATGGGGCTGTTGGGAGGTATCTTAACCCATTTGGGCTGCTGTGGCACAATCCTGCAGCCTGGATGGCTCGGGAACAGAAAGGTATTGCCCAGTCACACTTCTGGAGACTGGGAAGCCCAAGATCAAGGCACCAGCATGATCTCATTCTGGTTAGTTCCCTCTTCCTGCTTCATAGCAGACACCTTCTCCTTGTGTCTTTACATGGGAGAAGGGGCTTGGGGTCTCTTTTAGAAGAGCATTAAGACCCCCACCTTCTAACACTATCACATTGGGCATTATTATTCCAACGTGTGAATTTGGGAGGGACACAAACATTCAGATTATAGCAGCAGGCTTAAACAGCAGGGCGAATAGAAAGCACTTATTCATCCTCTCTTTCTCCAAACACAGATGGAACTGATCTCCTGACTCCTCTTATCTATATTACTCTTTTGGCGCTTAACATCTATTGCCTTGTACTGTTTGTTTTCTTTTTATGTGCAATCATGTTATTTTGCCTACCAAATTATAAACCCTCCAACAGCTGAGAGCTTCCTTTTTCTTTTTTCCTTCTCTTGTGCTTGTGGTGTTTTGTAATCCAATACCTAAGACAATGTTTAGTCAAAATTGCTTTTTGTTTTACACATGAAGTCTTTCATTGCCTGATTTCCACTTATTTCATGGGTGTTTTTTCAGTTGTTTCTCCTACTGATTTTAAAACAGTTGACACTATAAAATAGTTAACAAGAAAGCAATGACAACATCAGTACGTCCTAAAAGACCACCTGAGTGTATTTCAACCTGTCTCCATCAAAGTGGAAGACAGGCCAGCTGTCAGACAACATACTCAGTTTAATTTGAATGTCACATAAACAGCAACCAATTTTTTAGCATAAGTATGCCCATGCCATATTTGTTGTTTATCTGATATTCAAATTTAATTACATGTCTTGTATTTTTATTTGCTAAATCTGACAACCCTACCATCAAAGCTTTAAGTCTGAAAAAAAAATTGTGAACAAGCATTATTCTATGTGGAAATCAGAATATTCCTGTGTGCTTAAAACTAAGTGTTTCTATGCCAAAAGAATACAGTTGGAGACATCATTATGAGACAAGCCTTCACCACAACTAACCTCACCTGGAAAAGATATGTGGTAAAAAAGCTAATGAAGGATAACATGAAGTGAAATATCAACACACTTTGCTTCTGAATATAAAATGAAAACAGTGATGTTTCTGTGAAATGCAATCAATCCTGTACTAAATGAAAGAATCGGTTGGCTTCAAAATCTTTTATAGTGGGTGCATAAAATTATCATATTTACAATATCTAAGTCTTCCTGGAAGCACCGTTGCTCTATATGTTGAAGACATAGCTTAGTACTTACAGGACAATGCTTGAGAAAAATGGAATTATCTGTGGTATGTCCTATTGTAACTGAGGAGAACATAAATAAGTTATACCTCTCAGCTGCATTTATTCAAGATGTTAATTCACATTTTTATGTGACTGAAGAACCTTTGAACATAGTCTTCGTTTTGACATCACATTGGAGTCTGACTGTTTTTAAAGGTCACGAATAGTTTAATATGTACAGACCAAAATGAGTAAGAGGAACGCAGACTGTCACTGGGGAGTCAACTCAGATTTATTACACAACCAAATAGTGCAGCCAATGATTTGTATCAATACAACATGTAGGCCAATTAATCATGTCCTCTACCATAATATGTCTTGTATTTTTATTTAGCAAATAAAAATACAAGACATACCACTCAGTTTTACAACTTGGAACTTGTCATGTAAATAGCAACTTATGCCCTAGCTGGTTTGGCTCAGTGGATAAAGTGTCAGTCTGCGGACGGAAAGGTCCCAGGTTTGATTCGGGTCAAGGACACATGCCCAGGTTGTGAACTCAGTCCTCTGGAGGGTGCGTGCAGGAGGCAGCCGATCAATGATTCTCTCATCATTGATGTTTCTATCCCTCTCTCCCTCTCCTTTCCTCCCTGAAATCAACAAAAATACATATTTTTTAAAAATAGTAACTTACTTTGAGAGCTAAATACTCTCCTATGGCTTGAACTGGGGCAATTCTCCAATTTTGATTGTTTTGTCACATGAATTTGATCTACAACACAGTATGTTACTACCTTCAAAGAGGGAAAGTTTTTTCTTCATAAATTCATTTATGGAAACACTAATATGGGCTAGGCACTATTTGGAGGGATCAAAGTCCTGCTCTCGTGGAGCTTACATTCTGGTGAACAGTAACAAATAATGAATAAACAAGGAAAATAACGGAGTGGTAAGTTTTAGGCAGAGAATTGAATAGGGAGACGATGTGAAAGAGAGCAACCAAGTTTCCTTTTAAGTTAGAGGATTAGAATAAGCCTACAGAGATGGAAGTCCAATGGAGGGAAGAAAGCAGCCATGCACGGATCTGGAAGAGCACTGGAGCAAAGCTGAACGAAGGTCTGAGATGGGGTGAGCTTGGTGTGTTCTGAGGGAAGGCCAGTGTGATGAGAGGGAGGATGGTATGAGATGCGTATGAGATACAGCTGCAATTAGGCAAAGGCAAGATTATGGCAGACTTTAAAGAATTGGGATTAATTCTAAGTGTGATGGGAAGCCATGGGACTGTTCAATCAAAAATTAAGTAAGTAGGAGAACCAAGATGGCAGCAAAGGTAAACACTGGGGCTCGCAGCCTAACACAACCACATCAAAATTACATCTAAAACACAGAACAACTATCATTCAGAAATACCTGAAATATTACTGAATGGAAGTCCTACAACCAGAGAAGTAAAGAGGAAAGCACACTGAGACTTGGTAGAAGGGGTGGAGGTGTGGAGCGGGCTGGTTCAACATCCACATGTGGCATTTTCTTAATCAGGAGGGATATCTCCATGGCCTCCCATGAAAAGCAAGGGGTTTCATCCCCACACCAGGCCCTAGACCAGGGTTCCAGAGCTGGAACAATGAAGTCCCCGTGACTCCGGACTGTAAAAACCACCAAAGATTGTAGCTGAATGACATGGAGGCTGCTGGAGTCCCAGGTGTTCCTCTTATTTTATTTTATTGATTTTTTACAGAGAGGAAGAGAGAGGGATAGAGAGTTAGAAACATCGATGAAAGAGAAACATAGATCAGCTACCTCTTGCACATCCTTACTGGGGATGTGCCTGCAACCAGGGTACATGCCCTTGACCGGAATCGAACCTGGGACCTTTCAGTCCGCAGACCGACATTCTATCCACTGAGCCAAACCGGTTTCGGCCCAGGTATTCCTCTTAAATGGCCTGTGAGTACAATAAAAGGGGGAGGTAAAGGCAGAGGGTGGGGTGGGAACTAAGTGGAAAGGAGCTATGGGGAGAAAAAGGAGAAACAATTGTAATAATTTGAGCAATAAAGATTTAATTAATTTTTAAAAATGGCCTGTGCATGAACTTATAAGGTCCTGCTTCCTCTGAGCTCCAGTGCCAGGTGGCAGCTTTGGGGGATTCAGAGACACACAGGGAGGAACTGGACTGTTTGGCATCAGGGCGGAACCTAGGGGCAGCTTTCTGCCAGATGGGGGTGCTCACAAGGGCCATTGTTCCTGTGCTGGAACCTTTCTTGGCACAGAGCTGACTCGCATCCATTTCTGAGTTTCCATCAGCCTGGCTCACACTACTCACTCCACTCAGGTGATTCTGTGGGACCCACCTCACCCATCTTGCAGCCCTACCCAAGCTTTTTGCAGCAGCTTTTCCATATGAAAGGCCTCTGCTGGCTCAGGCTTCAGACTTTGCTGAAATCTCTTAAACAAGTAGCAGCTGGAGTCAGCATGCCCCAAACCTATCAATAAAAGGCCCAAGACACAGCACTAGCACCAGACTGCCTTGCTTCACAGCTGGGCTTCAATTGGGCACTTCCTAGCCCAATACAAGTCGCAACCATCTGCAGATATCTCTGTTGCTCCTATAGGGAATGGGGATTGCAAGACCCAGTGGAAAAAAGTGAATGAATTAAGAAATACAAATTGGTAGTTACAAAGGAGTCACAGGGATACAGAGTTCAGCATAGGAAATATAGTCAATAATATTGTAATAACTATTGTATGTATGGTGCCAGCCACTGGAAATATCAGAACACTTTGAAAAGTATATGGTTGTCTAACTACTAGGCTGTACACTTGAAATAAACACAAAATAAAACTGAATATAAAGTGTAATTGAAAAATAAAAATGTTTTAAAAGACAGCATTTGCTAAGTCATTTAAAGGCCAATATAAACAAAGTCTAGATTATTATTTCAAATGTCCAAATTCTATTTTTCTTTCTCATGAGCATAGGTATGAAAGGCTAGGGAAATTGAGGCAGAAAAGCATCTTTTTAAGCATCTTCAAATGGTAGTAAAATGAAAAAAGCAGCTGGTTAAATGTAACATACAATTTCCTCTTTTATAAACACAATTCTTACTTAAATTTAGAGGTTTAATTTGAAGGTGTTGAAATTCTAACAACAATAATAACAAAAAACTGTTTTAGAATGCTAATAGTAGCCTTTGCTTGTAAAAATGTTCTTTGCCTCTCGCCGGAATATTATTATTTAAATTTTTTAAATTAAAAGATTTGAATTATGGAGCCGTGGCACTAAGAATCCTTTTGCGGTAAGCAGAAATAATAGAGATTATAATACTAGAGGCCAATGCAGGAAGATAGGCCTTCCTTCCCCTGGCTGCCGGCCCCAACTGCCCTCTGGCACCCAGGACCCGGGCTGCTTCACTCTGGCCACCACCGCCTCCCACCGGGGGGCGTGCTTTGAGCCGAGTTGTGGGTCGAAGCATACCCCTACCCCTGGCGTGTGTCCACTGGGGCTGGGGGCAGCACGCAGTCCCTTCCCGCCCATCTGCATATGCAGCTCCTCCTGAGCCGGTCATGATATCTTAAGGTGTCCCGGCTAATTTGCATGGTACCTCTCTCTCTCTCTCTCTCTCTCTCTCTCTCTCTCTCTCTCTATATATATATATATATATATATATATATATATATATATATATATATATATATATATATTATATGTTGGAATTGGAGAGAGATAAAGCTATTTCATATGTGTTGTAAAGAATTTAAATTTCCCATATCTTAATATTTGGAACTAAGTTTTCCTTTATCTATCTGTATTTGTTTCTATGTTGGTCATTTTGCTAATTCATTATTACTTTAAAATACTGCCTCCTTTTAAAAAATGTAATAGCAGGTACTTATGAGGCATGAAATGTCTGTGCATAAACTAATGCATTAGCTCTGTTATTTACAGAGGTAAATAACAATTTGCTCCATTTCCTTGTGTTCCTATTTGGCATAACAAACAATATGAGGGGTGCATGGCCGAGTGCCAAAACCAGCCTGTTGAGACGGAAAGAATAGATGATATAGAGGTCTGTTAACATTATCTTTTGCAGACTAATTGGAGCCTTTGTATGTGAGGAAAATACAATGATTGCTGTGCTCAAGCTGAATTGAGAAGTTAGTATAAAATACTATCTTCCTTGGTTAATAAAAAGAGAAAAGCTAATTTTCAAATTTTAAGAAGTGATTCAAGTGAGTTATTGAAATATTAGTAATCTTGGTATTGTGGCAGCTTTTGGAAAAGAGAAATTTTTTGTTGTTGTTGCTAATCCTCACCTGAGAATTTTTTCCATTGATTTTTTTTTTCTTTTTAGAGAGAGAGAGTGGCAGGGGATTTCTTTAAAGGAGTTGCATTTTTAAGTAATACTGAGTGAGAGAGACAGAGAGAGAAACTTGAGTGAGAGCGACACATCGATTGGTTGCCTCCTGCAAATGCCCCTGCCAGAGCCAGGTATCAAACCTGTAACCCAGGATCAGCTTGCAACCCAGGTTTGAGCTCTTGACCAGGAATTGAACATGCAACCGTTTTGTGGGCCAATTCTCTAACCACTGAGCAAGACTGGTCAGGGCTAGAAAAAAAGAAATTGTAACATGAATTCTATTTGACAAATTAAAGACTGTGTAGAGCAGAAAACATCTGTCCCTAAAAATACATTGTGATTTCATAGAAAGACAATAACCAATGAGTCTTTAATGACTAAATAATTGAATGTGAATATTTGCTCTTCCTTTTGTTCATTGGATAACTCACTTTTAATTAGTTATTGTATAACTTTATGCCAAATTTAACAGGAAAACCATGAATAATGTTTTGTGGAGTTGGAACAAAACCTGACTTTTAGAACAAGCCATTCTTTTGCAAAGACAATCATAACTTCCACCATTTTGAACAAGTAAGTGACTGGATAAAGTGGACAATTACAGCTGAAATTTAATAACATGGACTTAGGTACATGGTATTGTTTGTGACACAAAAATTTCAAATCTCTATGTAGTTCAGTTTACCTATTTTTTTTTTCCTTTGTCACATGCATATCATATTGTAGTTTAGGAACTGTTGACTAATCCCAGGGAACTAAGATTTACTATTTTTCTCATAAGAGGTTTATAGTTTTAGAGCTTACATTTAAGTACATGATCTATTTTGAGTTAATTTTTTTTTCAACTGTGGTTTTATGTCTTTCATTAGTTTTGTAAAATTAATGGCCATTATATTTTCAAATATCATTTCTGCCTCTTATTCCCTTTTTCTAGAACTCTAGTTACAAGTAAGCTATATTTATTCACTGTGTCCCACATGCCTTTTAAGCTCTGTTTTGTTTCTCCATTTCTTCTCTCTTTGCTCCAATTTGTGTATTTTTCTTGCCTTATCCTCAAATTCACTAATCCTCTGTTCTACTGTGTCCAATCTACTATTAAACCATAAATTCCTGATTTCAGATATTATGTTTTTTCAATTTGAGATTTTTCACTTATTCTTTTTTTATGTATTCAACCTGAGGTCTGGCACACAAAATTTGTCACAGGTACAGTTCCTGTGACCAGGGAATATGATCAGGGCCATATTCCCTAGCTGCTGGCAGCCAGCCCAGCCCCCACTGCCACCCTCTCCCAGTTCCCTGTTCGCCATTGGGGGATCAGAGTCTGCCATTTTGTCCTGACCCATGGGGCAACAACGGGGGCATGCAGGAACCACCTAAGAGAATGAGGCAAACAAGGAACGCGAAAGAATGGAGGCAAGATAAGGTTCTGATCAAGCCTCAACTTTATTCTTTGAAATGGCTGTATTTATACAGCAGAAACAAAGGGGGGCAGGGTTGCCTATGCAGAGGGGTCTTTGGCATCTGGCAACACAGGATTGGCTAACATTCCAAGGTGCAACATTCCAAGGCTGGGCTATCTAGGGGGGAGGATCAGGAAGGGGAAGTTGCTAAGCAGCAGGAAGATGCTAAGCGGCAGGTTAATCTTATCTTCTGGCCAAGCCCTCAGGGCACCGCATAACTTCTGCTAGAAGGAACTTAATTCTATTTTCTTTAAGACTGAGTTGCTTGCCTCAACTCTGCTGGCTCCCAACATCTCCTCCCTTTGTTAGTGCACCTCATAGCGACTGGTCAAATGGTCATTCTGGTTGTTCTGCCAATCGATTTGCATATTACTCTTTTATATATATAGATGTGCTCCAATGCTTCCACTTCCAGGGAAAGGGGTAAAGGAGGGTTGCTGAAAGTGGTAAGGGAGGCAGCAGGGTGAATTTTTTGGGGGGTGGGGAGAGTTTCCTCCTGATGAGGGGCTTCAAAGGACAGCAGCCTACTTCTGCTCCCCTCTTTCTGGTTGGCATCTGGCAGGACAGAGCAGTTGCAGGTATAGGACTGGGAGCGCCTTTCTGCATGCAGCTCCCTACAGTCTCTTCCGGCCAAGGAAAGCTTTGTTCTAACCATTTCTCCCCGAGCCAGGGCTGCTGGGTGGTCTGGGGCAGGAGGGCAGAATGGAGGTGGGGCACAGCAGGAAGAAGTATGGGGCAGAACTGGGGGGGGGGGGCGGGGTGAGAGAAAGAGGGGGTGAAATCTGTGGGGGGGAGGCTGGTGCAGGAGTGTTAGGGTCAGCATAGGAAGGTTGGGGGGGGGGGGGAAGCGAGGGAGGGGAGCAGGGAGTGAGAGGGACGGGCAGATGCCAGAACAGAGGAAAGGGTATACAGAATCAGGTTGGGGTCTATGAGGGTGAGTATAAACTAAGTCCCTTCCCCAGACCGAGATCCGATGAGAGAGACAAAGGCCCAGAGAGACATGGGGAATGAGTAAATAGGATCAGAGAGCAAGCAGCAGGGCGAGAGATGCAGACACGTGAGACAGAAACGTGACACAGTTATATATGAAGCTGAGAGGCTCATTCGGAGGAGCAGCGGCTCCGTGGGCACCTTCACTCCAGGCGCAGCTCCAGGCCGGAGTCCTCCCTGCACTGAAAGCCCTGGGTAATGAGAGCGAATTACATGTGTGCAAGCAGCTGTGGCGCAGTCTGCGGGCCAGCCACCCCTCCCCTGGCCTGCCCCCTGTGATCCTGCCCCCTGCGATCCCGCCCCAGCAAAGGGGCTTTGCTGGCCAGCTGGGGCTGGGCGGGCCCTGGCGGCATGGGCCCCAGCCTTTGGGTCCTTAGGTTTCCATTGTCTGGGCCTCCTGAGCATTCCTGTGTCCATGAAGACTGAGAAGGGGCCCTCCTTGTATCCTGCCACAGGGAGTGCCTGTCCCGAGCTGAGGCCGCAGGATGAGGAAGGGACAGAGTCTGATGCTTGGCTTTTGGTGATCAGTTTGTTTCTACCTGGATGCACTACAGGATGCCAATAGAGTGACTTTTCTGAGCTTCATTTGCGCATCCATGCCATACATGCCTCTTCCGAGTCGCGGAGTCCAAGGGGAAAGAGAAAGGTGCGAATTCCTCACGTGTGAATGAGGCCGGAATCAGTGATCTGATTTTGTGGTTTCAGGAGCCTTTGGTGGGTTGGGTTGGGTTGAAGTGGTGAAGGGGTAGGGTTTCATATTTCTAGAAAGGCCCAGTGCATGGGTGGGGCCAGCCGGATAGCCCTGATGAGTGCCGGTGGGGCTCCCCGTTGGGGGGTGGGGCTGGCTGAGGTGATGGTTCGAGTTGTCCTGGTCTCTGGTCGTTTCTGCCGTTTGGGTCGCTGAGCTTTTATTATATAGGATTCTTTGTAAAGTCTGCATCTTTGAATCTATTGTCCACTTTTTCTTTTATTAAGTTATCCATCACCCTATTTTATAGTAGCCATCTTAAAGTTTTTAACTGGACTCAATATCTGGCTTATCTGTGGGTATTCTATTATCTATTTTTTTTCTTGACTATTGATCAATTTTTCCTGTTCATCCACTTCATAATTTTTTATTAGATGCCAGACTTTTATGTAAAAACTTACAGAGAATATAGCTGCTATTATTTTCCTCTAGAGATAAAAATAGAAAGCAGGGTGAGGGTCAGGGACTGAGCTGGGCTGGGATTGGGCTCTAATTTCAGTTCATTTTTTCTCTCTCTTTGGTCCTTGGTTATAATTCCTCTGTGTGTGTGTGTGTGTGTGTGTGTGTGTTTGTTTTTTGTTTTGTTTGTTTATTTGTTTGTTTGTTTTTTAGAGAGAGCCAGTATGGTTTCTATCTTCTCAGCCCTGAAGATTCAATTCTGCCTTTGAGAGGTTTAAACTCAGATTTTTAGCCTCTTAATCACACAATTTCGAAAATATTGCAAATGTCTTGAGGGGATTGACTGCAAGAAGCATGACTCCTTCTAGGCAGAGATTGTATGCACTGGCAGGGTGTGGGAGATTTTACTCCCCAATAGTCTCAGTCCTTAGCCTCCACAATCCAGCTCACGCCTGGTGGGAAAGCTGGCTGTGTGTTTGGGGCTCCTCTACATGGCCAATCCATTGCACAGCTCACATGACTACTAAACATTTCACTGGTTTCTCTTTTCCTGTGTAAAGTCTCTCTGCCCAGACTAAGCTTGAACAGTCCATGCCCAGAACCAGTAAATGTCACCAGAGAAGAAAACAGCTGGTGAACGTCAGCTCTCTTAGTCCAGGCCTCAGCAAAAGAAGATTTATTCAATTGCATTGTCCTTTGAGGGACAATGACTGAATGTATGAAGATGCCAAACTAAAATTCTACACACAAATATCACTGAGGTCTTTGCAGAGACTTGGACCAGAACAAGCAAGAACATCATTTCAGAGTAGCTAAGTGTGGCTAGAACTGAGCAAGAAGAAGCTTCACGAGCAATGCCTTATGCCAGTGGGAAGCAATAGCAGTACTATACTGAGTAAGAATCCAATTCTGTTTTAGCCTGGCCTTGAAAAGAGAACTGATTCACTTACTGGCATAAGTGCTTGGGGTTCTTGAACAACATAAATGTACAGCTCAAGAGAGAAATAAAAGACTGTCTGCTAAAAGATCAGGCAAGAATCCCACATTTTTGTCAATCTGGCACCAGTTTCAAATTTATATTACATTTAATCTAATGATATTAGGAGAAAAGATGAATGTTGGGATATTATGTAAAAACTAGTGTGCACTGGGAGGAAGGTGTCCCTCAACCGAGCCTGAACCCTCTCCAATCTGGGACCCCTCGGGGGATGTCCGACTGCTGGTTTGGAATTGGGCCTAAACCGGCAGTCGGACAACCCTCTCACAATCTGGGACTTCTGACTCCTAACTACTCACCTGCCTGACTGCCTGATTACCCCTAACCACTCTGCATGCCAGCCTGATCGCCTCTTAACCCTCCCCTGCTGGCCTGATTGACTCCTAACTGCTCCCCTGCCAGCCTGATTGATAACTAACTGCTCCCTTGCTTGCCTGATCGCCCCCAACTGCTCTCCCCTGCCAGCCCAATTGCCTCCAACTGCCCTCCCCTGCTGGCCCAATCGCCCCCAACTGTCCATTGCCTGGAGGCCTGATCACCCCCAAATCCCATCCCCTGCAGGTCCAATCGCCTCCAACTGCCCACCCCTTCCAGCCTGGTTGCCCCCAAATGCCCTCCCCTGATGGCCATGTTGTAGCAGCCATCTTGAAATGATGTGGGGCCAGCCAGCTTGTGACAAGGGGACCATCTTGTAATTATGTGGGGGCAGCCATATTGTGGCAGCCATCTTGTGATGACATGGGGGTGGTCATCTTGTGATGATGCAAGGACATGAGGGCCACCTAGGCTTTTATTAGTATAGCTAATGCTTATTACGTTCATCTTATTTTAATGTTTTACTCATAAAGAGTAAGCTAATTTAGAGACTTGATAAAGATGCCTTTCACCTTAAGAAAACTGATATGTCAGAAAGCAAGATAAGAAAAATTGGAGTGGGAGATATACACATTTAACTAATTAAAGGCTAGTGTGTGCTAAGCATTGTACTTGGCACTGGGTGTACATGGAAAAGGTGCTAACCTCTTGCTTTGGATTGAATGTTTGCATCTCTCCCCCAAATTCATATGTTGAAGCCTTAACCCCCAATGTGATGGTATTTAGAGGTGGAGCCTTTGTTGTTCCACTTATTTATTCATTCATTGGTTGGTTTTTGTATGTGCCCTGACTGGGAATTGAACCTGAAATCTTGGTGCATGGGGATGATGCTCTAACCAACTGAGCTATCATGCCAGAGCTGGAGGTGGGACCTTTGAAAGATAATCAGGTTTAGATGAGGTCAGGCCAGTGGAGCCCACACTGTGGGATTAGTACCCTGATGAGAGAAAACACAAGATCTCTCTCCCTCTCACCCATACTCTCACATGTGAGGGTACAGCAAGAAGGCCCTCTGCAACCTGGAAGGTGACTCTCACCAGAGCTTGACCTGGCAATCCTGATCTTGGACTTCCCAGCCTCCATACTGGGAGAAGTAAATATCTGTCATTTAAGCCACCCAGCTTACAGTCCCTTTGAAAAGTAAGCCTCATGATGAACTTAAAATGTGATTAAATCAATAATATATATATTTTTAAGCACCATTTATGACTACTTAAAAATATATTTTAAAACTCTGCAATAACAGGACTCCTTCAGTAACATTTACTTCCTAGATTTGCTAACCTTTATCAAAATAATATATCCTTACTATTAGAGCAAAAGTAGTTTTACCATCTCCCTACTGAGTTTAATTTAACTGTCCAGATCCAAGTGGGAAAAACATACTGTCAAATTTTTAAAACCGGGCAAATATCATGAGTTCTACAAGCATATTTTTTCCCTTCTACTTCTTCCACAAGAGTAGGGTGTCAAGGAGGAGAAATGCGAGAAGCTAAGAAGAAAACAATGTTCACCCAAGAAAAGCAATAGTGGTGGAGGAAAGAAATTTAAAAGGGACTGAACAGAAGACTAGGAAGTAAGACATGAGTGGGAAAGGAAAAAGGCTTTCAGTTTTTATTTCTTTTAAAAAACATTTTTATTTATTTCAAAGAGGAAGGGAGATAGAAACATTAATGATGAGAGAGAATCACTGATTGGCTGCCTCCAGCATGCCCCCTACTGGGTGTGGAGCCCACAACCTGGGCATGCACCCTTGAATGGAATGGAACCCGAGACCCTTTAGTCCACAGACCTGACGCTATATCCACTGAGCCAAACCGGTTAGGGCTTAGCTTCTATTTCTTTAACAACAGGCCTCAATAGAGAAAGGAAGTGGGCTAAGGTGGATAAACCCACACTTCCTCTCTAAGATCATGATTGAGTTGCCAATATTAATTCTGCCAGGCTGCCTATTTGATGGCATTATACTTATAAATCTTAATTCATAATTAGAAGTATACTTTTTTGCATTGGTTCAAATTTCATTTCTCTCACAAAACATACTTCAAACTACTTCCTAGATTTTCTCCTTTAAGCCCATGGGTCCAATTTCTCCTATAACTTTGCTGATGGAATGAAATGTATGGAAAGAGCCATAATTAATAAATCAGTTTTCATATATGTTTTTAGTTTCCTGTATCCGGGGAAGGGTAAGAAGGTAGCTGTTTCAGGGGGAGATTTATACTTGCGATGTTCCAAGTCCATGTGCGATGCGTCTCAATCTGTGAAAACACAAGCCACCTCTTCAGGGAGAATCAGCTGCAGAGAAGCCTCTTTCCGAGGCCCAGATCTGGGGCAACCGGCTTCCCCACTTCCGGCCACGCCCCCTCCCCGGCGGTTGCTAGGAGACGTGATGTCACAGGAAGCGAGGCCTGGAATAGGTTAAAACGAGGGGAAGCCCCTCCCCCTCGGCAACCTTAGCTCCCGGGCTGGTGCTCCAGCTGTTCTAGGCCCGGGCTTGAGGGTCCGGCCCGCGGTAGCCCCCCGCGCCCCGGCCGCCGCCGCCGCCGCCGCAGGCTCCCGCCCTCCTGCCCGCCGCCGGGCGGGACACTCAGGGCGGCTGCCCGAGCTCCGGACCGCGGCCGCCGTCTACCACACACCCCGCGCCGCCCGCCACGTCCCCGGTCCCGGCCGGCGGCGCGGCGTGCCGGGTGACCTTTCCGGGCCCGGGGCGATGGCGGCTCCCGGCCCCAGGCCGGCCGGGCCTCCGCGGCGCCCCGGGCGCGTCTCGCCGCCGCTGACGCTGCTGCTGCTGCTGCTGCTGCTGGCGGCCGCGGGGCCGGCGCGCGGCTGGGAGAGCGGGGACCTGGAGTTGTTTGACCTGGTGGAGGAGGTGCAGCTCAACTTCTACGAGTTCCTCGGGGTGCAGCAGGTAAGCGGGGCCCCTGCCCGCCCGGCGGCGGCAGCTCCGGGCGGAGGCGCGTGCGGTCCCGGCGGAGCGGAGGGGGTGGGGCGGCTCCTCCGCGGAGCGGGCGCTGCGGCCGGGCTCGGCCACCGGGTTCTCGGGTCCTCGCCGCCCGCTCCCCTCCTCAGGCCGCGGTCTCAGTTTGAGGCTCAGGGCGCCCCAGCCGGGCGGCAATCCCCTCCCTTCCCTCCGCCGTCTGGGGGAGACCCTGCCACCCCTCCTTGTACGGGAAGAAGGAAGAGGGTGTGCGGGGAAGAGCAGTCACGTGTCACTGAAATTTCACCTGCCCAGGTACACATTCCTCTGCTCATTTTAGCTGCCTGCCCTCCTCCGCCTTCCCCGGGCGATCGGAATGCCTTTTGGTCGGTCGGCGCCTGTGTTGCAGAAGTTTTCCTTGCACTGGACTTGGGAATCTGTTGAGCCTGTCGGGTGGGGGTTGGTATCCCAGCTTAGAAGTCTGGAGGAAGCTGACGCTACCTTGGTCCTAGAACCCATGCAAAGAAATACTAAGTTTTGGGGGGGCAGTAGAGGCACTTGAGCTGTTCAAGGAAGAGAGAGGCCCAACCAGTACTCAGGATGATGTCTTTGGTTTCCTTTTTTTTAAAAAAAATCTTGGAAGTTTAACCTGTCAAGGCCGTTTGTTGCCCTGTACTTCTTTCTACCTGTGAGTGGTCAGTGAAGGAAGGTAGCTAGTCTTTATCTGATGGCATACGGGGTGGAGAAAGACAGGATTTCACACGATCTGACTGAGCCCGGCATGCAGTGCTTTGAATAATTATGGGGTGAAAAAAACATTTTAAGTTTTTACCAATAATTGTCATTCAAGTTACACTTCACATGACTAGATATGCCCTATATATGTGAACTATGGAGCTTAACACTAAATGGAAAATTACTTTTCACTTAAATATAATTTAACTGTTGCACTATGATTTTAACGAATTTTATTTTTTTTGGTAAAAGTTTCTAAAGTATAAGCATTCACACTCCAAATTCATAGGTGCAAACAGTTATGTACTGTCTGTATTCATTATCTTCCCGCTCATAGACAAATATAATTCATTACAGTGAGTAAATGATGCAAAAGTCAGTAAAAATAACCAAAGGCTTTTAAGATTGCCTTTAATATTGATAATATTTGTTAGAATTTATCATGATTGATTAAATTCTGTAGCTACGAAGAGTCTTATACATATATATAACCTTTCCAAAGATCTTGGAGATGCTTTCCAATTATTCCTGGAAAATTAAGCCCCTTTAAGAGAATACAAAAATTTAGTAGCTGTGGCTTAAATTTTGGATTATGCAATTTAGCTTGCATGTGAATGCTCATAGAATTTTTGTTTATAATTTCACGCAATTTAATTTGCAGAGTTAGGCAGTGTGGAACAACCAGAGCAAAGATGAAAAATAAAGAAGCATAGATAATCAAGAGCATTCTCTGTTTAAGTAGAATTTGAAAAGGATCCAAAAATTGTTTTAATTTGTGTTTCTTTACCCAGCCATGGAAGAATAAATCTTATTCTACCTAAGCAGAGAAACTGATGGGAACTAGTTCTCTACATTACACTGAATCTTAACTTTCTTGGAAGACTTTCAGAGGACCAAAAATTTGTTAAAAGACAAATGCAACCTGTCGTTTGTGTCTTAAAGTGTAATTTTCAGGCCAGAGCCAACCAATCTTTTGGTGACTAGCCAGACATGAGGGACCAAGACAAAGTAGGTTGGTGACCTGGCTCTATACACTCATCAGCTTTGTTGTCCGTTCAACAGAGATTTATTTGACACCTACTACATACATTTTAAGCAATGGGAGTTGGTTGGTGTATAATATGAAACCTGAGCCTTATAAAACTCACAATTTAGTAAGGGGAAACACATTCTATATAATCCTATATAATAAAAGGCTAATAGGCAAATCGACCAAACCATGGAACAACTGGTCACTATGATGCGCACTGACCACCAGGGGAGTGGCTCCTCCTCAACGTAGGAGCTGTCCCTGGTGGTCAACACGCACCCCTGGTGGTCAGTGTTCTTCCCTCTGCTCAGCCAGAAGCCAGGCTCACAGCTGGCATGCAGAGCGGCCGTGGCGGAGCTTCTTCCACCTCCGCAGCAGTGCTAAGGATGTCCGACTGACAGCCCTGGTGGCGGGCCTGAGCTGCCAGTCGGACATCCGGACTGTGAGAGGGTGCAGGCCAGGCTGTGGGGACCCTCCCCCCCTCGAGTGATGAGTTTTGTGCATTGGGCCTCTAGTAGTAATATAATCAAATAAGTAATTATACATGTCAGATGGTCAGAGAAGGCCTTTAAAGGGAGTAAGGAAGTGAGCCAGGCGGGTTAGTGGAAGAGCATTTGAAGAAGGCAGACGGTTGAGTGCCAAGACCTTGATGCGAGAGCTTGGCTAGAGTTTGAGGAACAGCAAGGCAGCCAGTGTATCTGGAGCAGGGTGAAGGAGAACAGTGATAGGAGATGTGATCAGAGTGATGGAGTTAGGGGAAGATCTTGTAGGGCTTTGTAAGACATTATAAGGACTTTGGCTATCCTATATAATAAAAGGCTAATATGCAAATCGACCAAACAGAGGAACTGCTGGTTGCTAGGACACCCACTGACCACCAGCGGGCAGACACTCAACACAGGAGCTGCCACCTGGTGGTCAGTGTGTTACCACAGGGGAAGTGCCACTCAGCCAGAAGCCCTGAGCAGGGCTCACAGCTGGTGAGCACAGCTGCAGCAGCACTAAGGATGTACCCTGTTTCCCTGAAAATAAGACAGTGTCTTATATTAATTTTTCTCCCAAAGTTGCACTAGGTCTTATTTTCAGGGGATGTCTTATCTTTCCATGCGCTAGGTCTTATTTTCAGAGAATGTCTTATTTTCGGGGAAACACGGTACAACTGCCTGCTTAGGCCTGCTCCCCACCGTGCTGAGGGACCCCCCTGAGTACATAAATTTTGTGCATAGGGCCTCTAGTTAATTACAAGTAAGTTGGGATCTCATTGGGGGGGGGGGGGGTATAAAACGGAAGGAGGTACATGGTTTGACTTAAATTTAAAATAACACTTTGTGTTGAGGATCGTCTGTATGTACGTCATTGGCTATTTAGAAGGATAATTATGGTGTAGAATATAGATTGTACCTGGGTGGTGTAAAGTAGTCAGATTTTGAAATTAATTGGAAAATACAGCTGGCAGGATTTTATTGATTGAATGTGGGATGTGAGAGAAACAAGAATTGAGGATAACTTTAAAGCTTTTGATGTCAGTAATTGAATACCGTAAGTATTTGTGTAATTGCAGTTGCCACTTACTAAGATGGAAAAGCCTGGGATAGAAACATATTTAGTCGGGGGGAAATCAGGAATTTGGTTTGGGGTTATAGGAAGCGGTTACAGGGTTAAGCCTAGGACTGACCTGCTGGCAAAGTCACAAACAAGTCCCAGCTTGGGGGACACAGTCCTCTAAGCATAATTAAGCTTGATCTTATAACTGCTCCCTAGATCTTTCCTGGGTAGCTAGTGGGCTGTGTGTGTTGGGGGGGGGGGGGGGGGGGCTGGGGGGGGGCAGCAAGTGCTGCCAAAAGAAGTGAAACTTACAACAACATTGTAAATTACCTTATTTGTCCTTGACTATAAAATTAACCATCAGCTTGCAGTCTGGATCTATTCTGTGGCCTTAGCCAGGCACAGAAGATCCACTAGAACCATCTTTTTCTCTTTGTCATTTCTCCATCCTTCGTCACCCCTGCTCAGGCTCACTGAACCCTTGGCTATACTGTCACTGCACGTGGGGTCATGCTAAATTTGAGGCATCTATTCAACATTCAGATGGCTATTTAAGTCTGCAGCTATAAGGAGAAAGGTTTGGACTGTAGATATAAATTTGGGATCCCTGGCATTAGACGGTAATTTGAAGTCAAACAACTGGGCAAGTTCACCAGGGGAGTGAGTGGAAAGAGAGGAAAGAGAGGTCTGGGAGCTAAGTATTGAGGATTCCAAACTGTTACAGTCAGGGGATGGAGAGGAACCAGCATAGGAGATGGAAGAGGAGCAGCCAGTGAAGTAGGAGGCAAATCAAGAAAATACTGTCTCTTTCAAGTCAAATAAAGAAGTATTTTAGAGGAGAAAGTGACCAGCTGGGTTAAATACTGATGATTATTCAAATAAAATGAATTCTGAGAATTGGCTCTTCAGTCTAATAGTGTGGAGGTCATTGGCTACCCCAGCAAAAACTGTTTCAGCAGAGTGATAAGATTAGTGTCCGGGTTCAGGAGAGAAGCAAGGGGAAGAATTGGAGACAATTAATATAAACATTTTAAGATGATTATACCTCAAACTAGAAGCCAGGGATAGTGACTGAATGTGGCGTTCATTATATCCCCTTTCTTCCAAGTTTAGGATAGTTAGCTTAGTTACTCCATAAACTATAATTAGAACAGTCAATTACTTTAAGAGCTTGGGCCTGACCACTTTCTGATTCACAACCTTGGGTAAGTTAGTGGCCTCATTTTTAGAACATGTGATACCTTCTTTAGGTAATGCTTTATATATAGCCTTCATACAGTGAAGGAATCTCTTGTGTTCTTAGATTTCAAATTCATAGGAAATTCCAACTTGGTATTGCTTTTTTTTTTAAATTCTTATCTGTATTCATTGATTTTTATTTATTATTTATTTTATTTTATTTTATTTTATTTTTTTCATTGATTTTTAGAGAGAGTTGAAGAAAGGGAAGGACAGAGAGAAATAACGATGTGTGAGAGAAACACATGGATTGGTTGCCTCCTGCACACTCTGACCAGGGCCTGGGCCGGGGAGGAGCCTGCCACCTAAATGCGTGCCCTTGACCAGATTTGAACCTGGGACCCTTCAGTCCACAGGCTGATGACACTCTATCCACTATTCTCATCATGAGAGAAGTTTGGGAAACACTGCACTAAGCCAAACCTGCTAGGGTGGATATTGCATCTTTTCAGAGGAGATAGGGTGAAAGATTAGGGGAGTGTAGGAAAAAGGATGTGTTACTGAAATATCTTCCATTTGTAACTTACATTCTAGGTCCCCACATAGTAGTTCTATTTCATCTAACAGCTGTTCCTTGGACACCTGTATTTATTTATTTATTTATTTATTTATTTATTTATTTTTTAAATTTTTTTTTTTTAATAAATCTTTATTGTTCAGATTATTACAGGTGTTCCTCGCCCCCCCCCACCTGATTCCCAACCCCACCCCACACCCTTACCCCCGCCACTGTCTTCATCCATAGATGTAAGATTTTTATCCAATCTCTTCCCGCACCCCTCAGACCCCTTTCCCCCTGTGAATTGTTAGTCCAGTCCCTTTCTATGTGCCTGATTCTATTATATTCACCAGTCCATTTTGTTCTTCAGATTTTTTTAATTTTTTTAATTTTTAGATTCGCTTGTTGGTAGGTATGTATTTGATGCCTTTTTGTTGTTCATAATTTTTTACCTTTACCTTTTTCTTCTTCTTCCTCTTCTTAAAGAATGCCCTTCAACATTTCATGTAATCCTGGTTTGGTGTTGATGAACTCCTTTAACTTTTTCTTGTCTGTGAAGCTCTTTATCTGACCTTCAATTCTGAATGATAGCTTTGCTGGGTAGAGTAATCTTGGTTGTAGGTTCTTGTTGTTCATCATTTTGAATACTTCTTGCGACCCCCCCTCTGGCCTGCATAGTTTCTGTTGAGAAATCAGCTGACAGTTGTATGGTTACTCCCTTGTAGGTAACTAGCTCTTTTTCTCTTGCTGCTTGTAAGATTTTCTCTTTGTCTTTTGCTCTTGGCATTTTAATTATGCTGTGTCTTGGAGTGGTCCTCTTTGGATTCCTCTTGTTTGGGGTCCTGTGCGCTTCCTGAACTTGTAGGTCTATTTCTTTCACCAGGTGGGGAAAGTTTTCTGTCATTATTTCTTCCATTAAGCCTTCAATATCCTGCTCGCTCTCCTCTGGCACCCCAAAAACCCGGATGTTGGTACGCTTTAAGTCGTCCTGGAGGCTCCTTACACTATCCTCACACTTTTGGATTCTTCTTTCTTTTTGCCTCTCTGGTTGGGTGATTTTTTCTTCCTTATATTCCAGATCTTTGGTTTGATTCTTGGGGTACGTTGATCTATAGTTGAGTTTCTGTATATACTTTAGTTCAGACAATGTATGCTTAATTTCTGACTGGTCCTTTTCCATTTTTTTGGTATTCTCATTAAGGTCCTTGAAGGTCTCACTAACCTTCTTGGAGGTCTCATCAAGTTTCTCAAAGGTTTTTTAGAAGATTCTTGAGTAATCTTATAAATGTGATTCTGAACTGTGTGTCATCCAGTAGTTTACTCTCCTCTATCTCTCCCATTCATGTCATGCTTCTGTGTCTTCTCATTTTGGCTGCCTCCCTGTGTTGATTAAGTGGCTTTATGTGGTCGGTGACCTATAGGGGTCAGTAGCTCAGCTTCCCCAATCACCTGAGGTGGTTGCTTTTGGTATATATCCCTTTGTGGGCTTAGTGCAAAGTCTTGGTGTAATTAAGCCTTGATTGCTGTTGGTACACTGGGAGGAATTGACCTCCAAGCCAATTGTCTGTGAGGACCTGCTGTGTCCATAAAAAAAGAACTGCTGCGCTGGAGACAAGCCTTGTTTCAGTGGGGCTTTGGTGCTCACTGAGACCATCTCCCGAATATGTCACTTATGGGTGTGAGGGATTGAAACTGAGCACTAGAACTCTGGTTTCTGGGTCTCAATGAGGTGCAGTTCAGCTACTGTCTGAGGCCAGTACAGTCTCGGGAGCTACAGCGTGAACCACAATCCTGTCCTTCTTGGATCTGTTTGCCCCAGGTTGCAATTTTGCTAAACTGCAACAGAGAGGGCCATTCATATGCAAAGCCACTGCTTGGAGCTTTGTGTGTTTGTAGGTTTTGCAGGGCAGAATCTCAGGACGGACTCTCAGGGCATCACTAGGCTGGGGCGTGGCCAACAGTGATAGCTGCCCTTCCACCACCATCGTCTGCCACCTCTCCGATGGCGTCCCATTTCCCCGCATCTCCCCTTCTCCCTGCGTCTCGCACCACAGCACAGCAAACAATCTCAGCTCTTCAAGCAAGCCAGCCTCACTTTCTGACCCTTTGGCAGACAGTCTAGCCTCTCCCCAGAAACTGGATTTCAGAGCGATCGGGAGCTTGTCTCTCTTCGGGTTGAAGAAAGCACGGCCCTCCGCCAGCCCGTATCATGTCCACGCCCCCCACCTCAGTTTTTCAGCGCTTGTGCCCTGGATTCTCCTCTTTCTCTTTCAGTCTAGTTTCAGGGCTTCCTCTCAATCATCTTTCCCTTGGTATTTGGAAGAGAGACGTTGGTTTTATAGTTTTTTTTTAAATTGTGCACGGCAGCCATTTAGGAGTGTTTACCTGCGCTGTCTCTTCGTTCTTGACATCTGTATTTCTTGTAGGTCAATGGCAATTCTGTGTGTTTTTCATTGTCTATTTGGGCCATGACTTTTTTTATACTTTGTGCAGTATTCTAGCCAACAATACATCGCATTGATTTTTTAAAATTTTTTACTTGAGCCAAAACCAGTTTGGCTCAATGGTAGAGCGTCGGTCTGCGGACTGAAAGGTCCCGGGTTCGATTCCAGTCAAGGGCATGTACATTGGTTGCAGGCACATCCCTGGTAGGGGGTGTGCAGGAGGCAGCTGGTCGATGTTTCTCTCTCGTCGACGTTTCTAGCTCTATCTCCCTTCCTCTCTGTAAAAAAAATCAATAAAATATATTTAAAAAAATTTTTTTACTTGAAATTGTGACAAGTTATTTGAAATGTTTCAGTGTTTACTTTCTGATGAAATCAGAGTAATCTTTGTGGTGCCAGTCAGCAATTACTGATTCCTACTAATAGACCTAGAAAATGTGCTCCTTTCTCATAAAATTTTTAAAAATATATATTTTATTGATTTTTTACAGAGGAAGGGAGAGGGAGAAAGAGTTAGAAACATTAAGAGAGAAACATCAATTAGCTGCCTCCTGCACACTCCCCACTTGGGATGTGCCTGCAACCAAGGTACATGCCCCTGGCCAGATTCGAACCTGGGACCCTTGAGTCCGCAGGCTGATGCTCTATCCACTGAGCCAAACTGGTTGGAGCGCTCATAAAAATTTTTACAACTTCATCCTTACATTTAAATGAATGCTGGAACTTAGTTTTAAAAGAAGAAAAGTTAGTGCCATGTGCTTATAAAAATATTGGATTTTAATTTTTAATCAGAATGAATAAAGCTTTTACACTCTTTCAATCTGTATTTCAAATGTACAGACTAAGCAGCCTGTTTAAAGGAGGGACAATTACTATCCAGCCACCCCATAATCAGGTGGTGAGGGACTTCCCTGAAGAAACTGCTATCTCCTGGCATTTCTCTCTCATCTCTCCAAGGAGGAATGAGTGACTTTGGTCTGTTTTTCTTGATTGGAGAGAGCTGATCAGTCAAAAAGCTCTGAACATGGTAATCAGTCTCTTCTCTGCTCTAAACCAGTAAGGCAATTATCCTGGACAACTTTCTCTCCCATGTTTCAAATTATTCATAGGAGATGTGTGCTGCCTCAAAGTCTGGACTGGAGAGGCAAGGGCAAACATTGCTAGCGAGCCCATTTGGCCCCCATACCTAATCTAAATTGTTCAGTAGCTTTTCAGCCATAAATGTAATATTTGATTTCCATCTGCCTGATTTCTGATTTCTGTCTCAGTTTTTTTGGATGGGAAAAAAGCATGAAGTCATTAATGGGGCTTCTCAATCCTGGTCATAGTCCTTTTTAAACATAAAGATGAAGATCTCTTTCATAATTGACTGGTGAACCTGTCCTGTGATTATCAGTTATCTACAATGATTCTTATTGTGGATTCCACTGAGCGTCTGGTATTAGTTGGATATAGTCTTCCTTCAGTGAGTCTGGTCCCTTATAAATCCATGTCGTGTAATAACAGCTTCCCCATTTTCATTGTGGAGTCCAAAATTATTTGTTAATTTGGAGTGAGGGAGAGATATAAAATCTGGAATAGTAGATAACTTTCCAGTCACTTATTGCTGATGTTAGGCATATCATGTATAGAGTTAGAGCTGAGTAAAAACTTATTTAATTGTATATACATTTTCATCAAATTGGATAATCATAAAATTGATTTATTTTTCTGATGTCTACACTATTTAGTGGAGGCTGCCTGGGCATATTTTATGGGGCAAAGTAAATCTATTGTGAAAATTTTATGGAGAGAGCTGATGGGACAGAAATCCTCTTACCGTCCTGGGGATCTCTTTGTAAGTCAGGCATTACTGGGTCTATTTTGGCAGTAATACCATTAGTTAATTTCACCCAGAATTAAAAACGTTTCCAAAGCCTTTCTTGTATCTAGATGTGCAGTGAGAAGAGAAACCTCTGATTGGGTGAAGCAGGAAGCTAGAAGTCAAATATTTCAAAAGTCTTTATTTCATCAAAACACTTAATTTTGAAAGCCTAATCCTATACAAATGAAAAAAATATGATTGCTGTGTTTTAAGTTACATCTTAGTGTTTCATTTTAAGAGCTAAATATTAGTTTTTTATATTTACTGAAATTTGTGTGTAAGAGTGTCATTAGGATTTCATTAGAAATTTAATTGAGAATTTGTCTCATTCCCACTCTTCTTAATACTAAATTAAAGTTAGGAATAATTCACTTATTCAAGTGTTTCTGATTGCCATCATTCAGCAACTGGAATCTCATATGTAATCATCACACATGTTGCCTGATTCCCTCATGTTAGAGAGAGCATGTGTATAAAACAATATGCTTCATTAATAGACGGTTGCACATTATAGTGCCAGTGAGTTGTAAGCATAAAACTCAGTTAGTTAATATAATTTGAATTAAATAATAAAGGTAAAAGTCTAAAATCACAAATTAAAGGGCATGTCATAGTATAAGCAGCAGTATTAAAATGCCACTAAGAACTAACACTAAGATTAAAAAGGGGAGTAATTTCCCCAGTTAAATTCTGTAATGCAGGGTTGGGCAAAGGTGAGTTTACAGCTGTAATACAAATGAATAATACAATACTTAGTAAATAATACAAGAATAAACTATTTTGCATACTTAAAACTGTAAGCTTACTTTTGCCCACACCTGTAATACAACTCCTGATTATGTAAAGCGCAAGAATTTTTGAAAAGCTCCATGAGACCCTACGGCATGTATTGTGTGCTGTAGTCACAATGATTTAACACCAGATAGGTCATTTTTATCATTTACTGGAAAGATGTGAACAGGCTGCAGAGAAATCCCAGGGTCCACTTACATGTCTGCCAAGGAAGGTAGAGACATCTCATTTCTAGCCAATACGTAAGGACTTTATACCATTAAAATGGATTAGGTCAAGGAAGCTATCCCAGAACAAATTGAATTTGTACATACCAAGAAGTCTCTGACATTTTGGATTTTTTAAATTGCACATCTTATTAACAGTTATTTTCAGTGACCATACTTTTACTTAATAGGTAAAAGATTAGTAACTATGTTCTTTTTTACTTTTAAGTTAGTGTTTTGGGGTTAATAGTTGGCAATTAAACTTGATTTAAGGAAGTTAATATATATGTATCACGTAGGATCATTGAAAATTGTTATTTTACTTGGAGTTAAGTATATCATATCAATTTCTGTTTCATATGGATCTTTTTACCTGTGATAGGAAATAGACTTCCTGTGTTTAAATAAAGTGTTTTAGTTGAGACATTTTATAAAGTTCAAATAATTGCAATCCTATATTGTTCTATAATAAATAGTTATACAGAACTAATGTGTGATATTTTGTATCACATCTTTGAAAGTATAATAAGGCTTAACTTAGTAAATTAGATTGATCTTGAAATTAGTTATTGTGGAAAGCTTTATAGGTTTTCAACAATGCTGCCATCTCTCAAAACATCATTGAAACTTATTTTAAATTTCAAAGCATATTACCCTCAATAGTAAATCTTTTAAGATGGATTTGATATTTGTTTGTAGCTAATAATCATTTGGAACTAAATTTGGTGACTAAATTGGGTTAGCAAGGTTGGGTAAATAAGAATCTAAATATAAATTTCACATAAGGCTCAGAAACTGGTTTGAGGCCTACTCAAAGAAGAGGTCCAGAGAAGTTTAGAGGGATATCAATGTGAAGTAAATTTATAGCCTTACAAAATAACTGAATATATTTCAGTAAGTAACATTTGGAGTACTTACTACTTTGTGGGTAGCAACTTTTTATTACATATAAGAGAAAAATGTACAAATAAAAATTATCTTAATTTTAGAGAAATGAGAAAATATTGAGCTAGTATGGTGATTTTCAACCTTTTTCATTGCAGAGCACACATCAACTAATTACTAAAATTCTGTGGCACACCAAAAGATATACTGTATTTTTTGCTGATCTGACAAAAATAGGTATAATTAATCCTTCACACCAGATGGCTATTGTTGTGTTTGCTGTTACCGATCTTTTTATTTGACAATCTAAGGAAAAATGAGGACAGTTCCCCGACTAAATAGTCAGGTATTGCGTGTTTTAACTTTTTTTGTGGCACACTGGTTAAAAATCACGAAGCTAGAAGAAAATATTGTAATTATCTGCCTGCTTTTCTAAAAAAAACACATTTTAAAAAATATGTTTCTATTAAAGAGAGAGATGCCTCCCCTACTAACCTCAACCAGGGACCAAGCTCGCAATCTGGGCATGTGCCCTGACCTGGAATCAAACCGTTGACTTTTCAGTGCGTAGGATGATGCTTAACCAACTGAGCCACACCAGCCAGGGCTATCTGCTTGCTTTTAATATTGAAAACAGGTATCACAAAAGTATTCATTATATAATATTTCCATAATAAAGTTATGTAGAGCAGAGTGGCAGAGAAGCCAGAATAAATGTTAGGGGTAGATTTTGGTAGCTGAATATGCAACTGAGGGAGAAAATAGACAATTCACAGGGAGAGGGAAGTGTACATTGGGGGGGAAAAAGCATAAATACAAACATAAATAGTAATGGAGTAATATCTCCATCTTGTGGCGTGTGTTGGATATTGTCATTAAAAATATAGAGGGGTTGTATTTTTGCAACTGTAGGCATAAATAAGAATAAAATATGAGTCAAGTGCAAATAAAATACGAGTCAGATTTTTTGCAGTGTTTTGAAGGGACCTTTAAGACCGAGCTTCCCACCTGGTGTACTGCAAGCAACTGTGCTGATGTAGTGATGCCCTCCCTTGATGGCCTTAGCAGTTTACTCCAGTGTGTCTCACAATTATTTTTTTCTCCCAGGAAAAAATTTAAATACCAGTATATGTAAAATACTAGAGGCCCGGTGCATGAAATTCACGCACTGGGTACATGGGGTTGCCTGCGCCCTCTCATAGACCAAGACCCCTTGGGGGATGTCCACCTGCCAGCTTAGGCCGGATCCCCTGGTCGCAGTCTGGGACCCCTCGCTCCTTACTGCCCGCCTGCAGCGGAGGTGGGAGAGACTCCTGCCACCACTGCTGTGCTCGCCACCTGTGAGCCTGGCTTCTGGCTGAGTGGTGCACCCCCTGTGGTCAGTGTGTGTCATAGTGACTGGTTGTTCCGCTGGTCATTCTGATTGGTCAATTTGCATATTAGGGTTTTATTATAAAGGATTAGTTTTTATCAAAATGTTTACTATATTAAAGATCCTTATTAGCCCTCGCAGAAGCAAAAGAATCTGGGTATAAAAGGAATGAAGATGTGGCTGATAAATTAGCAACCCTAAGTTACTTGATTACATATTCTGGATGGTGGAATGGCCATTAAACATTACCATAGTTTGCATAAAGGAATACTTTAATGATGTTTAACAATCCTCTGTGTAAAGATAATTCAAATGACTTTGGAATACATATATATACAAATTCTGAGTCTCTAGAGTAATTTTTTTTACATTAAGAGATAAGGTAATATGTAATTTCTAAATCATGACTGACATATTTGAGATTTTTAAAAACATGTTTTTATTGACTTCAGGGAGGAGAGAAAGAGAGAGAGAGAGAGAGAGAGAGAGAGAGAGGAGAAATACCAGTGATGAGAGAGAATCATTGATCAGTTGCCTCCTCCTGCACCCACCCACTACTGGGAATTGAGCCCACAACCCGGACATGTGACTTTGACCGGAATCAAACCTGGGACCCTTCAGTACCTAGGCTGATACTCTATCCACTGAGCCAAACGGGGTAGGGCTATTTCAGATTTTTGACAGATGACAGATTTTTCAAGGCATTGATCTCCCTGGAGTAGCATTATGCAATAGATGCGTAATACAAGCAACATATATAATTTTAAATTTTCTAAAAGCTGCATTTAAAAACGTAAAAAACAGGTGAAGTTAATTTTAATATTTTATTTAATGTATCAAAATATTATTTCAAGATGTCACATTTAAAAAAAAACATTTTATTGATTTTTTATAGAGAGGAAGGGAGAGGGATAGAGAGCTAGAAACATTGATGAGAAACATCGACCAGCTGCCTCCTGCACACCCCCCACTGCACACCTCTTGCACACCTCCTGCACACCTCTCACATGCTGGAGATGTGCCCGCAACCAAGGTACATGCCCTTAACTGGAATCGAACCTGAGGCCTTTTAGTCTGCAGACTGACGCTCTATCCACTGAGCCAAACTGGTTTTGGCTGTAGTCACATTTTTATATATTATTGAGATATTTCACATTCTAGCTTTTTTACTAAGCGTTCAAAATTTGATATGTAGTTTGCATTTATATTTTTAGTACACTTTAATTTAGAGACCAAGTTTTGATTGAAAATACTTGATCTGTATTGATATTTTTATAGGATGTGTAACTAATAAGTAGATTAATATATCCAAATTCTTCCAAGCTGAAGAATCAAACTCCATACTTTCCATTAACTGAATCAAGTATTATTTTAAAATTTGAGTATCAACTAATTAAATAAAATAAAAAAATTTGGTTTCTGACTTGCCTTGCACATTTAGAATGCTCAAATATGGCTGTTGGCTACCATACTGAATAGCATAGCCTTAGAGAATTAACATTCCTCTGTTGTATATAGATACTAGAGGCCTGGTGCATGAAATTGGTGCACAGGTAGGGTCTCTAGGCCTGGCCGGCAATCATGGCTGATCGGGGCCTGCCTTCCCCATCTGCCAACTGCTGGCCAGAGTCTTCCTTTGTTTCGTGCTGCCTCCTGGTGGTCAGCGCACGTCATAGTAAGTGGTTGAACTCCCAGTCAGTCGAACTCCTGAGGGGACAATTTACATATTAGTCTTTTATTATATAGAGAAGATACATCTAAATATCTATCTATCTATCTAAAGAGCCAGGGTCTGTAATGTCCAAAACGACTGAAGGGATGACCGAATGCCAGGCTGCATGCAGCAGGCTCAGGTGGGTGGGGACTGGTGAACAGGCTGAACTGCGTGGCTGCTGGTGAACCTGGCGGGGAGGGGGAGGTGGCCAAGAGCTGATCAGCAGCTTCCACAGAGCTACGAATCAGACCCTGCTTCTCTCTCCGGGCCTCTCCAGCAGCCATGCCTCTCTCTCTCTCTCTCTCTCTCTCTGGGCCTGCCAGCAGCCTGGGGCAGCTGCTGATCAACCCTGCCTCTCTAATCAGGTCCAGAGGTAGGCTTGGAGATACTGACTGGCATAGAAACTAACCAATCAGAACCAAATTTGGGTGAACTGTCAGGAGCCAATGGCTGCCTAGGAGGCTGAGCTTTTGACACTAACTGGCATAGAAACCGACCAATCAAAACCTAATCTGGGTGAACTGCGAAGGCAGAACCTAGGGTGGGGGCTGAGGAGGGGTTTTAAGGGCAACAACCGTTTGGTGTAAGGTGTAAGAAAGTGATTCAATTTTTAATGACTGGTTTGGCAGTATACTGCATATGGCTGTCTTTCAGTCCAGATATAGGGATTATGTATTTTTGTCTGCCAAGAGCATCTCCTGCTGAAAAAGTCTCCCCCCTCCTATTTAAGCAATCCTATCCTATATAATCTATCTATACTAATAAAAGGATAATATGCTAATTAGACTGGGTCCACTAGCCATCTTCTGGACATCTGACTTCCTCTAGACAAAGCCATGGTGGTGAGGGCTGAGGCAGAGGCAGTTAGGGATAATCAGGCTGGCAGGGGAGGGCAGTTGGGGGTGAGATCAGGCAGGCAGTTGGGTGTGATCAGGCAGGCAGGCAGAGGTAGTTAGGGGCAGGCAGAGGTAGTTAGGAGTGATCAAGCAGGCAGGCAGGTGAGTGGTTAGGAGCCAGCCCAGATTGTGAGAGGGATGTCTGATTGGAAGAGGGTGTAGGCTGGGCTGAGGGGACCCTCTTTTCTCGCGCCCCCCCCCCCCACCCTCCGCACGAATTTTGTGCACCTGGCCACTAGATTTTAAATAAAATCACTGATTATTGTTTCTATTTTGTCAGATATAGTAGTAGTTTGTAGTCTCCTCCTCCTCCCCCTCCATTTCCACCTCCATTTTTAACCCACTGTACTTTTTGTTGCTTTCTTTTAGATTGTGCTAGATATCATCTTTCTAATTAGTTATCTGTACATTTTGTCCATTTTATTATTATTATTTTTTTACCTGTAAAGGCTATTGGTATAGGTCATGCTGCTCTAATAAGGACAAGAGGTTCTGAATGTGTATAAAGGCCGTCTGCAAAGGCAAACAATTTAATTCAAATTGGTCATTTACTTTTGCTGACTTGTCTGTTGTATTTTGCAACTCCTAAAATGTTATTAACTTAACATATTATGTCTTTAAGGGTGCTTTGATCAAGAATTCACCAGTTTTTACTTTGTAATTTTAACTTTGAGGTTGCATATCCTCCCTATTTAGTCTGAAACTCATTCATCAAATATATTGCTAGCTATAAATATTCACTGTATTCTCCACTGCCATCTACTTTTATTATTATAAATAATAACTTTAATTAAGTGATTTAAAAAAGAGATTCACAAATGCAGTTCCATTTGTTTGCCATTCTTTGAACTCTTTATAATATCAATCAGGGATTCCAGCCTTCCTTTTTTAATAACCACCTCTGCCACTTCTACATGTACTGCTTCCTAGTAAGTACTGCTTCCCTTTGGACTGAATAATTAATTGCCAAATTTTTTGTCTTTGCCTTTTGTAATTCATAAGCAACTGAGGGGGAAAAAAAGTAGATCTTAACAGCATTGGTTCTTATACCTAGCTACTGTTTTTTAAATAGTCCTGGTTTAAGAAAGAAATTGCACTGGGGTCAGAGGTGTTAAAAATTCAACCTGAGGGGGGAAACAACAAAAACAAAAGTTGAAGAACCAGAATAATAGAATCCTGAAGTTGGAGAGATTACCAATATTTAACCTATTTACTCTTAATAGGAATGTCTTCTGTAATCCTCCCAGCAGATGGTCATTTTATTTATGTCTAATAATGGGGATTGGGAACTAACCTGTTAAGTCTTTAGATAATTCTCATATCTATCAATACTTTCAACTTCATTTGCAGTCCTCTTTTGAAAAACACCTGAATATATATTCCCTCTAAATTATTTTTCTGTAATGCTGTAAAATAAAATGCACAAGGGAAATAAATAATTACTTGTTGATTCCCTGCACAACAGTGGAGTTAAGTAACCATGGTTTCTTATGTAATAATTATACCTCAAAGTTTAAAAAAATACAAGCAACTGCCCATTATACAGTAGTCCTTTAATATTTGTTGAAAGAATGATAATATGTCTGTTGCATGGTTATTTTCTCCCCCACATCTTTGTGAATTTTATAAACAAGAGATTGATATAAAAAACAAAATACAGGCAAGCTGAATGGCCTTTGTTTCATGCTCTTTATTTATTTGTTTATTTTTAATACATTTTATTGATTTTTTACAGAGAGGAAGGGAGAGAGATAGAGAGCTAGAAACGTCGATGAGAGAGAAACATCGACCAGCCGCCTCCTGCACACCCCCCACAGGGAATGTGCCCGCAACCAATGTACATGCCCTTGACCGGAATCGAACCCGGGACCCTTCAGTCCGCAGACCGACGCTCTACCACTGAGCCAAACCGACTTCAGCTGTTTTATAGTCTTTAGATAAGTCCACCCTAGAATGACCCTGGCACTCTGGTTATAGTTGTCTTGGAACTACACTAAACATGTTTCTAGGTTACTATAAATAATGCCCTGAGCTCATCAAAGGCAACCTCAGGAAATTTCTGGAAGTTGAAAACTTAAGATGACTTGGGGTATGCCAGCTTTCATAATATGGACCAAAGGATTAATTTAATTAAAACTGTACCCAGAAATTATTATGGATTCTTAAGACAGGACCTAAGTGTACAGTTTGCGGGGTATGTCTGCTTCAAATCTATCATTGTGATATAAAAATGTTTTAGATTTTTAGATTATTATTGAAGAAACTATATATAGGTGGTTAAACTTGAAGGAAAGTATTTTTCTTTCATAATTAAGGCGTTATATTTCTTTAGGTAGAATTTTAGTTTTCAGGTTCATCTTTAGTGGGAGTTTCTCTTTTCTTTTTATTCACCCCTCCCTAGGGGCTTTATTATGGCTTTTACTCCTTTCCCTGACAGACGAGACAAGAACTAGGTCTTTTACAGGCAGCTTAGGGCTCCCTCCTGAGGTTATATTGAGGCCATTGCAGATCTAGATACCAAGCCTGCAGATCCCCTGGCCTATTCTCAGCTGTGAAATTTAAACCTTGGCCTCTTAACATCTCAGATCCATAATATTTTTGTAAGTTGTAGCCTCAGGCATTGGCCTTCTCACCTTTTTACACTTTTTCCCACAGGTGGTAGAGACCCACTGCAACCATTGATTACAAGCCGAGAGCCTGGCCCTGAGCCCAGGCCTTTTGTAGGCTTCGTTTAGTCCTCATTACTGTGTGAGTCAAACTTCTCTTTTCTTCTGCTGCGTGTAGGTTGGGGGCTCAGTAAGCTTATAGCTTAAGCTTTATTTGTTTCCATTTGTTTTTGTGAACTACCTTTTTTATCATGGCTATAAGTTTATAATTTTCTCTTTATCATTAGTACATATTAGTACAGGTTTGGAGTGGGGTTTTGAAGCAGGTCCCCCAAGTACTTGCAGTGCTCTTTTACCCTGGAATAGTTATTAAAGCTGCGTTTCTTTCGTAATAACTATTATTTTCTAATTCCTATTTTCCTATTACCTAAGAACCTTTTGTCCGGAAGTATAGTCAGGCCTATTATTCACAACTTTAAGAGGCTGTCACTTAAGCATTGAAAGGGTCAGTAAACCATTTAATTCAGTCCATGTCCATATTTGTCCACTATTCTGAGACTTACCCCAGTTTGGGTGCTAAAACAGGAGAGTAACATTTCTAAAATAATCAGATCTCACCAGGTTTTGATAATGGCAATAAGTAGATCCATGATCACAGAATAACATATATGGCCCTGCTAGTGGAGATGCGCAGAGGAGTCCTGAACTCTGTCTTGAGCCTAATTAGAAAAATATGCCAGGTAGGAAGATAGTGAAACTCATGTACATGCCATAAAAACCATTCATGGAGGAAATTAATAGTTCTAAAGTTAAATTATATGCAGGCAATTTCATGTTGACTCTGAAAGTAAATACCATTCAAAAACCTCTTAGAAAGACTTCCGCTTTCTGGGCTTAAATTATGTTCTCTTATATTCAGTCTTTAAGATTCACAAAACAAAACTGCCCTAACAACCATTTCAATAGGCAATGTGATGGGCAATACTAATATCATATAATTTTAGTAGATATTAGCTTCAATGAAATGAATGAAAAAAGCTTCAAGCAGTTTATAGAGTAATATTTGGAATGTATTTTAAGTTATTTATTTTAAGGAAAAATACCCAGTTCATATTTACAAGAAAAGATAAAGGGTCCTTACATTTTGAATTCACAGGATTTAAATATAACCAGTTCACATTATATATGAGGAACATACTTATTTTGTAATTATATATCTTTTTAATATTGAATTATTAATCTAAGGGAATCCTTTAATGATAACCTGTACCATTGCAACAAAAAATTAAGATACTTAGGAATAAACTTAACCAAAGAGGTAAAAGACCTGTACTTGGAATACTAAAGGGCATTGAAAAAAGAGGTAGAAGAAAATATAAACAAGTGGAAGAATATACCGTGTTCATGGATTGGTAGGATTAGCATCATTAAAATGTCCATCCTACCCAAAGCAATCTATAGATTCAGTGCAATCCCTATTAAAATACCAATGACATATTTCACAGATCTATAACAAATACTCCAAAAATTTATATGGAACCAAAAAAGACTCCGAATAGCCACAGCAATTTTGAGAAAGAACAAAATTAAGAGGGATCACAATACTGATATCAAGTTATATTCTAAAGCCACTGTAATCAAAACAGCCTGGTACTGGCATAAGTACAGATATATAGATCAATGGAACAGAACAAAAACCCCAGAAATCAACCCAAGCCATTACACTCAATATTTGACAAAGGAGGCAAGAGCATACAATGGAGTCAAGACAGTCTCTTCGGTAAATGGTGTTGGGGAAATTGGACAGATACATGCAAAAGCAAATGAAACTAGATTACCAACTTACACCATACACAAGAATAAATTCAAAATGGATAAAAGACTTAAATGTAAGTTTTGCAACCATAAAAATCCTAGAAGAAACCATAGGCAGCAAAATCTCACACATCTCGTAGCAATGTGTTTACAGATACATCTCTAGGACAAAGGAAATTATGGAGAAAATAAACAAATTAGACTACATCAAGATAAAAAACTGCACAGCAAAAGAAACCATCAACAAAATGATAAGAGAGCCCACTGCATGGGAGAACATATTTGGCAAGATACATCTGATGGGTTAATTTCCAAAATATGTAAGGAACTTACACAGCTTAATGAAAGGAAGACAAGCAATCCAATTAAAAAATGGACAAAGGACCTAAATAGACACTTTTCCAAAGTGGACATAGATGGCCAAGAGACATATGAAAAAATGCTCCAAGTCACTAATCATCCAAGAGATGCAAATTGTATCACCTCACACCTGTGAGAATGACTACCATCAACAAATCAACAGATGACAAGTGCTGGTGAGGATGTGAAGAAAAGGGAACTCTCATACACTGCTGATGGGAATGCAGACTGGTGCAGCCACTGTAGAAAATAGTATGGAGTTTCCTTTAAAAATTAAATATGGAACTGCTATTGGACCCAGTAATCCCACTTCTAGGAATAAAATACTAAGAAATCTGATACACCAAGCAGAAAGAATGTATGCACCCCTATGGTCATAGCAATGTAATTTATAAAAGCTAGGATCTGGAAACAGCCCAAGTGCCCATCAGTAGATGAGTCGATAAAATGCTGTGGTACATTTACACCATGGAATATTCTGCAGCAGTAAAAAAGAAGGATCTCTTAGCCTTTGAACAGCATGGAGGGACCTGGAGAGTATCATGCTAAGCAAAATAAGCTGGTCAGAGAACGATAAGTATTGCATGACCTCACTCATATATGGAATCTAATGAACAAAATGAACTGTTGAACAAAATAGATCCAGAGACAAAGAAGCATGGAACAGACTGACAAATTTTAGAGGGAAAGTAGGGGCGGGGGGAGTGGTTAGAGATTAACCAAATAACATATGCATATATGCATAACCCATGGACACAGACAGTAGTGTGGTGAAGATCTTGGGAGGTGGGCAGGTGAGGGGTGGTGGAGGTCAATGAGGAATAAAAAGGGGGACATGTCTAATACTTTCAACAATAAAGATAAATAAATTAAAAAATAAAGGTATTTACCTAGAAGATAACAGTGGTATAATGATCTTTGAAAAGATATTTCACTTACAATCATTGTTGCTTTTCTAACACGGATAACTCTATATCTGCAGTAGTTCTTGGCTGTGATGTTTCTAACCTTTGTTTTGTGACAGAATAGAATATGCTCAGCTATCTAGATTATGCTATGAAGTTATAACTGTTTTTTCATTATTTGTTAATTCATTCGTTCTTTTTACAACATTGCTAATAACATATCACCATTATGGGATACAATTAAAGCAGCACTTAGGTGGAATTTATACCTTAGAAACCTATATTTGCAAAGAAAAAAGATTTCAAATACATAACCTTAAGCTTTACCTTAAGACAGTAAGGGGAGGGGGGGAGGAAAGAAATAAAGATTAGAGCAGAAATTAATGAAATGTAAAACGGAAAAACAGTCTGCCTGGTTTGTCTCAGTGGATAGAGCGTCAGCCTGCGGACTGAGGGGTCTCGGGTTCGATTCCAGTCAAGGAATTTGATAAACTGTTATTTTGGCTGTCCAAGAAAAAAAGAAGGAAGACATAAATTACCAACCTCAGGAATGAAAGAGGAAGTGTCTCTACCAACCCTACAGAAATTAAAAAGATTATGAAAGAATATTTTGATGAACTTTGCCAACAAATTGGGCAACTTAGATGGAGTAAATATAGTCCATTTACCAAACTTGTCTCAAAGGAAAATCTGAATAGACCTAACAAGCAAATAAGTTGAATTAGTAACTTAAAATCTTTCCACAAAGAAAAGATAACTTAATTGGTGAAATCTATAAAATATTTAAAGAAATCATTATAGTTTTTCACAAACTTCCAGGAAATCAAAGAAAAGGAGAGAGAATACTACCCAACTCATTCTATGAAGTACTACCCTGATAACCCAAGCCAAAGATGTCATAAGAAAGAAGATTACTGGCCAATGATCCTCAATGAACCTAAAAGTAAAATTTTCAGCAAAAACGTTAGCTAATTGAATCCAGTAATGTATAAAATGGATTAAACGCCATGATATAGTAGGATTTGTTCCAGGAGTTCAAAGTTGGTTTGATATCTGAAGATCAATTATTGTAATACACTATTTTAATAGAATCAAAGACAAAAATCACATGATCATCTCAGACAGAAAAAGACATTTGAAATAATTGAACATTCATTCATGATAAAAACTCAACAATCTAGAGTAGAGGGTAATTTCCTCAACCTAATAAAGGGAATCTGAAAAACTATAGACATTTAATCCAGGAAGATATAAAAATAGCTAATAAGTACATGAAAAGATACTCAACAGAATTATGCATTAAAGAAATGAAAGTTAAAGCTGTAAGGAGATAGATAACATCTCACACTACCAGGATGCTTGTAATGAAAATAATGGTCAGGAAAGATTGTTGGTGAGGATACAGAGAAACTGAAGGTAATGTGAAAAGTGTAGCAGCTTCTTTTTCAAATAAAGTAAAATAAACTTAGCGTTCACCCCAGCAATTCCTCCTAGCTACCTATAGTGTCTTAAGGCAAAGGCGAAAATATATGTCCACACATGGATTTGTACATGAATGTTCATGAAGCATTATTTATAATAGCCAAAAATTAGAAACAGTTCAGATACCCAGCGGTCAGTATATGGATAAACAAAAGGTGGTATATCCATGTAATGGAATTTCACTTAATATCCTATATAATGAAAGCCCAGTGACCAAAATGGTGGAATGATCAGATTGATCAGAGACCAGAACAACCACAGCCCTGCGCTTCAGCTGGCCCTGCCCACACACACACACACACACACACACACACACACACACACACACACACCCGAGAGTGGTGAGGGGCAATCAGGCAGGTAGGTAGAAGCTGTTAGGTGCTATCAGGCAGGCAGGTGAGTGGTTAGGGGCAATCAAGTAGGCAGGCAGGCAGGCAAGTGTTTAGGAGCCATTGGTCCCGGATTACGAGAGAGATGTCCTACTGCTGGTTTAGGCGCACTCCCCAGAATCAGGCATAAACGAGCAGCTGGACATCCTCTGAAAGGTCCCGGATTGCGAGAGGGTGCAGCTGGGCGGAGGGATCTCGCCCCGACCCCGGCCCGTGCACGAACTTTGTGCACTCGGCCTCTCGTTTAGCATAAAAAGAAATTTCCAGTATAAACTACAACCTGGATAAACCTCAAAAACATGCTAAGTAAAAGAAGCCAGACTCAAGAGACTACATGTTGTACGATATCATTTATATGAAATACTCAGAAAAGGCAAATATAAAAAAACAGGGCTCAAGAGTAGCGGTTGTCATAGTCTGGGAATGAGTGTTGGTTGAAAATGGCATGAGAGATCTTTTAAGGTTGGTAGAAATGTTCTCAAATAGAACTTTAGTGATAGTTGCACAACTCGATAAATTTACTAAAAGTATTGAGTTATACACTTATGATGAGTGAATTTTCTGTTATTTAAATTTTACCTTAACAAAACTATTAGGGAAAAAAAACATGTTATTTTATGGGAAATTTTCATTTTTATTTTATTTATTTATTTTAATATATTTTATTGATTTTTTACAGAGAGGAAGAGAGAGGGACAGAGAGTTAGAAACATCGATGAGAGAGAATGATCAATCAGCTGCCTCTTACACAGCCCCCACCGGGGATGTGCCCACAACCAAGGTACATGCCCTTGACCGGAATCGAACCTGGAACCTTTCAGTCCACAGGCTGACGCTCTATCCACTGAGCCAAACCGGTTTCAGCAGAAATTTTCTTTTATTTTTATTTTTATATTTTATTTATTTTTTTACAGAGAGGAAGGTAGAGGGATAGAGAGCTAGAAATGTCGATGAGAGAGAAACATCGATCAGCTGCCTCTTGCACACCCCCTACCGGGAATGTGCCCACAACCAATGTACATGCCCTTGACCAGAATCGAACCTGGGACCTTTCAGTCCGCAGACCGACGCTCTATCCACTGAGCCAAACTGGTTTCGGCAGAAATTTTCATTTTTAAACATTATTAAAAGAGATTGAAAAAGATACAATAAAATTGAAAAATATCCTGTGTCCCATTGGAAGATTGGGAGAATCAAGATAGTTAAAATTGCCATATTACCCAAAGAAGTATATAGATTTAATGCAATCCCCATCAAAATCTTAATGTCATTTTTTTAAAGAAGTAGAGTAAGAAATTATCAGATTTGTATGGATCCACAAAGACCCTGAATAGCCAAAGTAATCCTGAGGAAAAAAAGAACAAAGGTGAAGGTGTCATGCTACCTGACTTCAGTTTATACTGCAGAGGTATGATCACTAAAATAGCATGGTATTGGCAGAGAAATAGACACACAGATCAATAGATCTATGGAACTGAATAGAGAGTCCAACTATGAAATCACATGTATATGGACAAATAATTTTCAACAAAGGCAGAAACACACAATGGAGTAAAGATAGTCTCTTCAATAAATAGTGTTGGGAAAACTGGAAAGCCACATGCAAAAGAATGAAACTAGATTACAATTTGTCTCCATGTACAAAAATTAATTCAAAATGGACCAAAGACCTAAATATAAGACCTGAAACAATAAGTTGCATAGAAGAAAATATAGGTACCAAACTTATGGGCCTTAGTCGTGGAGAATGTTTTATGAACTTCACCCCAAAGGCAAGGAAAGTAAAGGCAAAAATAAACAAATGGGACTATATCAAACTAAAAAGCTTCATTCATTGCAAAATAAGTAAATAAGTAATTTATTTATTTATATTAGAGAGAGAAGCATTGATTTTTGTTGTCCCACTTATTTATGCATTCATTGGTTGTTTTTTGTATGTGCCCTGACTGAGGACCGAACCTGCAATCTTGGACTATTGGAGCAACACTCTCATACACTCTTCTTATCTGTATAAAGAGTTGCGCTCTTTCCTAGCTTTGCCTAATTCTTCTCTAAGTACTTTAGGCTAAGAAGTTGCTGGCTTTGTCTTACCAGGTTCTGAGCCTATTTTTTCACTTGCTAATTTACTTACCCACTTTCCTGGGTGGAGAAACTTTCTGAATTCTATAATTATTTTATGAGGGTTTGAATACTATAAACTCTTGCTTCAACAGAAATTCTTGTAGAGTTTGTATGTTGTGTTTTTCTTTCTATCTCCCTCCCTGTGAACATTTCTCTTTCTTGATGGAAATAGGTTTCTAAATGCCTAGTGGTCTTTTATATTTCACTAGTGTTCCGGTGCACAGATTTGTGCACATTGAAAGGAAATTAATTAGAAGAAATATTTTAATACCACTTCGCATCTTGCTAATGAAAATAGGATTCTTCTGAATCTCCTATCTACCTGCTCTCGGACTTCTCTGAGGATCAAATGAGATGAGGCATAGGAAAAGGCTTTATAAACATTTGTTTAAACTGTAAAATGTTTGCACCTGGCTATAAAGCAAGTTGGGTTCCTGGGCTGAAGAAATTCCAAGGAGGCTAGTCGCTAGGGAGAGGAAACTGGGTATTGCTATGTGACATCATTACCCGGCACCCACCACGACCTTTTCCAGGCTGGGCTTGGCTATGGGCCATATTTTGCACCATGGGGTCTTGGCAGCATTGGCTGTGATTTGGATTTGGTAGGGTGTCACTCTGGGATGGTGACGGGGCCCATTTGAGGGAAGCTAAGTGTTGGTTTGTTGGCACCAGGTTCGTGATGCTGTTTAGTTTTAAATGGCCTGTTGCTAGGGATAGGAAGCCAGGCGTTGCTATGTGACATCATTATCCAGCACCTGCAGCCACCGTTTCTGGGCTTGGCTGGGTTGTGAGCCACCTGTTGTGCCATAGGGCCTTGGCAGCATTGGTTGCAGTTTGGTGGGCTATCACTCAAGGGTGGTGGTGGGGCCTGTGTCCCACTTGGGGGAAGCCAAGTGTTGGTTTGTTGGCACCAGGTCTGTGGTGCTGTTTATTTTTAAATGGCAGTTTGTGTCATGGCAGCTCCTGCATTGACATCTGCCCCTGGTGGTCAGTGTCATCATAGCTACTGGTCAGAGGTATTGGACACTTAGCTATATATATACACACACACACACACACACACATTAGAGGCCCATTGCATGATATTCGTGCAAGAATAGGCCTTCTTTCCCCTGGCTTTATTCCCAGCTGCCCAGGAGTTGGCAAATCCTTGCTTCTGTCTGGAGCTCCTGGAGCTCCTTCCACTGCTGTTCTGCCCCTCCACACCTGCATATGCAAATTAACCCACTATCTTTGTTGGGTTAATTTGCATACTCTGATTGGCTGTGGGCGGAGCGGAGGTACAGTCAATTTACATGTTTGTCTATTAGGTAAGATATACGTGTGTGTGTGTGTGTGTGTGTGTGTATGTGTATATATATATATTATATATATTATATATATGTATGTTCTTTTGTACTTCTTTAATATTTAATATTTATTACCTACTAAAAACAGTTAAGAACAAAATAAAGCCCATTCTTCATATATGTTTGATTGAAGAGTGGAAGAAAAATATGGAACGATTTTTGAAGAATAGAAGAACTTTTAAAAGAAAAATATTGATCCTTATCTAAGTTACAAAATAAGCCAGGTGTTCCTAAATAGAAAGTAGACATCCTTATTTAAATTTAAAAAAATCTTTTGCAGTTAAATATTATCTAAATGTTGATTTGATGTATAGAATATATCAATAGAAAAATAACTTGGGCATAGATTTTTTTTCTCTTCTCACTTTGAAAAAATTTTTCTTCATTTATTATTTTTTCTGTAGAATTGTCAGAGAATTTTTATATTAAACAATATTATCAGCCTCCCAAAGATATAAGAGGCAAAATATCAACCCTAATTTTCCAAATGGAGAAAAGGAGGTCCAGAATGATGTAAAGATCATATGTAGGGTTCTTGGCAGTGAGAATGGCACCAAGTGTTAGATTGATGGAATCAGATGTTGGTTTAGCAACCTCAGTACTTGAGTTCTGGGTAAGAAAGAATTCAGAGCCAGGAAGCTCAGTTGGTAGAGCATCATGCCATACACCAAGGTTCCAGGTTCGATCCCAATCAGGACACATACAAGAGTCAACCCATTTTTTAATTGTATTGTTTGTTTTGTTTTAGATGTTGAGTTTTGTAAGTTCTTTATCAAATGTAAACAAACAATCCAATTTAAAAAATAGGTAAAGGACCCAAATAGATACTTCTCCAAAGAGGACATTAGATAGAGCCAATAGACATGAAAAATGCTCAATGTCACAAGTCATCAGAGAAATGCAAATTAAAACCATAATGAGCTATCACATCACACCTGTCAGAATGGCTGTTATCAGTAATCAACAAACGAGTCTCTCATTTGTGGAATATAATCAACAACATAAACTGGTTAACAAAAACAGATCCAGAGACAGAGAAGCATCGATCAGACTATCAAATCTCAGAGGGAAAGTAGGGGAGAATGGGGGTAAGAGGAAGAGATCAACCAAAGGACTTGTATGCATGCATACAGGCATAACCAATGGACACAGACACCAGGGGGGTGAGGGCATGAGCAGGAGGGGGTAGGGGAGCAATGGGAGATAAGGACACATATATAATACCTTAATCAATAAAGAAAAAATAAAACAACTGTTAGCAAGGATGTGGAGAAAAGGGAACTAACCCTTGTGCACTTTGGTGGAAAACAGATTGGTGCAGCCACTGTGGAAAGAAGTATGGCGTTAACTCAAAATTAAAAATGGGAACATCTCATGACCCAGGGATTCCACTTCTGGGAATTTATCCCAAGAAACCTAATTCAAAAGAATATGTGCACTCCTATATTCATTGCAGCATTATTTACAACTAGAGGCTCAGTGCATGAAATCTGTGCATGGGTGCGGTCCCTAGGCCTGGCCGACAATCGAAGCACAAGCATCTGGTGTGGAAGGGCAGGTCCCAACTGACCTCTGGGCCTTTAGGCAGCACCTGGGCCCGTGGGTCCCTGTGCCCCTCCTCTGCCTGAATCACGGCACCTAAGGCCCCACGCAGAGATGCGGTGAGTGCAGCCAGACGCCACGGGCAGGGGCACAGCCTGGGCCTCTGGGCCACCCAGCAGCACCAATGTGGGAGCTGGGCGGACAGCGCCCTCTCCCAGCCGGCCTTGCAGACTGGCTCCTGCGCAAACCCATGGGTAACCGGACTGGCCCCTGGGTCCTGGCTGCCAGAAGATTTGACATGGAATTCAGCTGATAGTAGGGTAATAGTGGTACCTTAAGAGCTGTGGGTAAGATGGAAAACAAGGTTAGGATAAAGGAATAAACATTTATGTGATTTACTTTAATTTACTATTGAACAATTGCATACTTTTATTATTAACCCTCCTACTTCATAGAAGCAAGACTTTCACATATACCAGCATTTCACAACAGTGGTCATTTCCAAATATTGGAATGCCTAGAGTAGGGGTGTCAAACTCAATCAGAGAAGGGGCCAAAATCTAAAATCCAGCCTAAATCGCGGGCCGAATGGTTTACTGAACAGTCATAAACTGACAATGTCATAAACTGACAGCGGAGTGCAGTGATGACAGCGCGGTGCGGGCCACATTGCAAGGCCTGGCGGGCTGGATTTGGCCCGCGGGCCTTGTGTTTGACACATGTGGCCTAGAGTGTTACTTTCTAGGTTTTATAAAATGTATAGAAGATATGATCCTTGCTTTCAAATATAGATAATGAATCAGGAAGGTGAATAAAATGTCCAGCAATAAGCCTACTACGTCTTTTCTAGAAATCTTATTAAATAGCCTTTCAAAATACAAACTTTCTCTTATAAGTAGTAAATTATAATTATAACTATAACTCTTTATTGAGCAGTTATATTTATCTTCAGTGTATATTAGGATTTTTCTATAACAATTTTTCCCATTTAAATATGTTACTTTTCCCAATTTTTTCCTAATTTAGTATAATTGAAGTGAATCTATATTTTGAAAAAAATTATTTAGGCCAAAAAATTTGAGTAGTAATCAATTCATAGTTTAATAAAAGACATATGTATTGTAGTTTGAGTTTCTGGATAACCTCTCTCCCTTTGAAAGTGTTCCTTAATTAAAACCAGTTGAGAGTAGAAAAGAAGGTATTCAGAACACTAAATAAAATGGATATGTTTCATGGAATTTGCAGAATTCATCAGTACATGTAACAATGATTTATAATTGCACTTGGTCCTAACACATATCAGTGTAGATCTCACAGAGGTGCGGTAAGATAACTAGTATAAAACACTAAGGTGAAAGGGTTAATTGGTCTTGCATAGTTCAATTTGCCACTCTAGTGGCACTTTCTGTTCTCTGTGTAAACAGAGTTGCTAAGTACTTTCCCACTAAACTGCCACCCTTTTATTTATATAGTTTAACCACCAATGAGGAATGGATCAGTTGTTAGTCCACTTCATGCACCCACCATCACCACCACCACCACCACCCCGCACCTCCAGCTGTTGCTACATACATAACTACTCCCTAATCTTGCCTTGGTCCTTAAAATTTTGGTCTTTCTTTTTTCTTCTTCCACTCACTGATTACAGTGTATGGATATATATTCTTGGTTCTACTTATCTATACCTGATTCTTTCTCATCTCTACTCCCAATCATTCATTCTGTTCTAATTCCTATCTCAAAACTTGCTTCAACTGTTCCAAATATTTGTCAAGCAGCATTTAAATAGTCTTTAAAAATTAGAACACACGTAGCTAAAGCCCTTTTTAACCAGCCTTTGCCATTTGAATAACCCCTGGGCCCCACTGTGAGTATGTATGTGTGTGCATATATATAATTCTAGGTCACTTTTCATAATTTTACATATATACATGTAATAAATATGATATTGCTGGAAATCTATATAAATGATATAATTCTGAAAATATTGTCATACTTCTTGCTTTTTTTCATTCTATTTTTAAGATATATACATATCACAGATTTAACTTAAACCATTAACTGCTATGTTACATTGTATTTTACATTTTAATTATCTACCTATTGATGGACATATATTCAGTGTTTTCTCTATTTTAAACACAACCACAGTGAACAACTTGATAGGTGTTGCCTTGTACATATTCCTGGAGTTCTTTAGGGCAGAATCTTTCAAACAACAGGTAATGAAATCAATTTAGTATTTTAGAATCTGCATTTTGAAAAAGAATAAAATGTAGTAGAGAGTGTCAGAATAAAGGGCACTTATTTTTTTTAATGAAACAAACAATTATATAAAATGTAAAATGTATTTCCTATTGCTGGTCTCAATCAAAAAGGTTATGGTATGATATAGAATATATTTTGTACTATGTTTCTAGTCTGTTTTGGGTTATATTCCAGTGGATTATTCAATCACAGGCTACAAAATATTTTGGATTTTGTTAGACCTAGACAAATTACTTTCCATAGTGGCTACACTAGTTTACACTCTCTATATTTTAGTCAGTATTTGATATTTTAATCAGACTTTAAAATTTTCTGTGTTTTGAAGGATGAAAAAAATCCATCTTATTTTAATTTTAATTTTAACTACTAAGGTTGAGCATAAATTTCCTAAACAGAAAAATGTTCAGACCCATCTGGTTGGTAGATTGCTAATTTTATTTTCAAGTTAAAGAAACTTTTATCTCTATAATCCATGCTAATACTTATCTTTTTTTTTTTTAAAGTGGTGAATATAAAACTCTATGGCCTTAATAATTATTAAAAATAATTTTGTTAAGTAAACATGCCACATTATGTTATATTCAGGCTTGTCTAAAATTTTAGAATATAATTATCTTACCCAATATGAGTAACCTTGGCTAAAACAGCATATTTGAGGACTACTGATACCCTCAGTGTATGGATTTCTATTTATTTCAGAAAAGATGAGTTCTAGCCAGGTTCTAGGAAATATTTCATCCCTTGTTAGGACCACTGTGGACTAATAGAATCTTACTACTAAAGATTTGAACATTTGAAAATATTTTTGTTTAATTTTTGTGGCTATCTACCTTCTGTTTTATTTTCTCTGGTAATAGAGATATACTCACTTTATTCATAGGTAGTATTTTTCATTGTTAGTGTTGATTATTAAAGTTCAAGAATGAGAAGCAACAAAATTTTGTGTTATGGAAATTTTGATTTTTAGAAAATTGACAAATTAGAGCACACATCCAATAACAGGTAGCCTTGTTCTTGAGAGGGAGAGAGAAGCTCAGTGCCCCACTATCATTTCCGGATTTATTAATAGTAAAGCTTATTGCATAAATTGCCAGCATTTAATATTACTTTCTTGAGTTAAGTATGTGGTTTATAAAGCTGTAAAAATATAGGACGCTCATTTGAAAGTCGGTGTCATTTTGAAGAGCCTTTCAGGTTTCTATTTTTTTAAACAAAGACTTTTTACTAGTTATTTATGCGCTCTGCTTCTGTTTCATGTTTTCAACCTGCAGTTGCCTTATTTCTGTTTTCTTAATGTAGAACGTGAAGTATACCAGTAACTATTCTTATGTACTAAAAGATAGGGTTGTGTAGCAGAAGTAATTTTGGATTAAAACCAGTGGATGATCATCAGTCCATTTGTGCTGTCCATGTCTGTAGCCTCTTTCCCCACTCTCTGAAAGCAAGTAGTGTTTTTACTGGGGGAGTAGGAATTATTTATAGGACTACTTTGACAACCAATGTTACTCTTGAGGAAAAACAGACAGGTCAGATTAAATTTGTAGTTTCTTTTATTTTCAATATCCGCTTTGTTTTTTCATTTAAACTAATTGCATGCTCAAATATCATTCAATTGTTGTACTTGCCTTCAACTTCAACTGTGATGATGCTGCTTTTTAATTAATTTTAAGAAGAAAGTCATATTCAGTGCATTTATTCTAGATTTTAATACATACTCTTAAACTGCAAATTTATGGAATACTTAACAGTTGAATAAAGTTTTAACTACTAATTTCTATTTAATATTAGTGTTAAATTCTTCCTTGGTCTCATGTTTCTCTCTCTTCCTCTCCTACCTCCCTCTCTGAAATCAATAAAAATATATTTTTTATATACAGAAATTGAGAGTTAGCATTTAGAAATATTTATGGCGGTTTGACAGAGATATTATGACTACTTAAGCTAATAATAGCAAAATTTCAGGTTATGTTTTATGTCCTGTTTTATTAATTTATTTTTCAGTAATTCATTGTTACTGTATTTTACAAGTTTCCTTGAAAATAAAGCAAAGACTATATCATACTTTGTATTGGTTAACAACTACAGCAGCATACTTAATTTTATGTAGATGTGTGTAAAATAAATGAGATAAAGGAGAAAGAAGAGTTGATGTGCTTACATTGATGTGTATCATTTGCTCTTTAGTTTTAATGATTATTTGCAACAGAAATAATTTGAATTATGACTTCAAACTCCAAGATATTTTCCAAATAAATTTTAGAAGATTTTCTGACATGGACAGAAATCAGTTATGATAAATTATCAAAAAAAAATTTTTATACCATATCATGTTTTATAAAGAAAGGAGCTTTTTAAAAATGTCACTGTGTTGTTTTTCTTATATCAAATTTTTTAGGAGAGAATCCAAGATGGCTGCTCGGGTAGGCAACTAGCCGCAGCCGCACACAACAATTTTAATAAAATACAACTAAAATATAAAATGGACATTACCCAGAACTACAGGAAAGTCGACTGACTGGAAATCCTACAACAAGAAGCAAGGAGAAAACCAGAAGGAAGCGCGGAGGAGCTGTAAAAGCCCAAGGTACGGAGACACGCGGCGCACGCGAAGAGGTCGGAGCCGGAGAGGAGGGAGGCCGAGTGCCTGGCGGGCGTTCCCTAGCGGAAAGGAGATAAAACTCCGACTGTGCTGGGCCCCCAACTGCTCTGAACCCCAGTTCCCCAGACCCCGGGGAACCAGGCTCAGCCATAGGGAGCCGGGCTGTAAGTCGGAACCCTGGGGTAGCAGAGAAAGGAGGTCCCGGAGGCGCACACACTGCCCCCAGAGAAGGGACGGTCGGCTGTGCCGCGGGATTGCCCTGACGGGAAGGAGACTGGGGCTCCAGACTGCTCTGAACGCCACGTCCAACTCCACTTCCAACTGAACTGAACCCCAATACCGGGCTCATTGTGGGAGAGCATAGACTGTTTGGCAGCAGGCGAAAATCGAGGGCACCTTTCTCTCAGAGGCGCCGGCAGCGAGCACTGAAGGACCCGCATAGGGCGGGGCTGACGGAAGCCAAAGCTGCAGGCTCCACCCTGAAACCCCGTCCCATCTGTAACTGCGAAATGCGGCAACAAAATAGATCACAAACGAAAGAAATGGAGGACAAAAAGCGTCTGGATATAGAGTTCAAATCTACGCTTATAAGGTTTTTCAAGAATTTCCTAGAAAAGATGGATAAGGCCTATGAGGATATGAAAAGAGATCAACAAGAAATGATAAGGGATCAACAAGAAATAAAGAATACATTGTCTGAAATAAAAAATATTCTACAGAGTCCTAAAAACAGAAGGGAAGATCGCAAGAATCAAGTCAAAGATTTGGAACATAAAGAGCCAGAAGACACTCCTCCACAGAAGCTAGAAGGCAAGAGAATCCAGAAAATTGAAGATAATGTAAGAAACCTCTGGGACAACTTCAAGCGAACCAACATCAGAATCATGGGGGTCCCAGAAGATGAGAGAGAGCAAGATATCGAAAACATACTGAAAGAAATAGTGACAGAAAACTTCCCCCACCTGGTGAAAGAATTTGACTTACAAGTCCAGGAAGCGCACAGAACTCCAAACAAAAGGAATCCAAAGAGGACCACACCGAGACACATCATTATTAAAATTCCAAGAGCAAAAGATAAAGAGAGAATACTAAAAGAAGCAAGAGCAAAGAAGGTAGTAACTTATAAAGGAGCACCTATACGATTGTCAGCTGACTTCTCAACAGAAACCATGCAGGCCAGAAGGGAATGGCAAGAAATATTCAAGGTGATGAATAGCAAGAACCTACAGCCAAAAATAAGCTACCCAGCAAAGCTATCACTCAGAATCGAAGGCCAGATAAAGAGCTTCACTAATAAAAAAAAGCTAAAGGAGTTCATCACCACCAAACCAGAATTATATGAATTGCTGAAGGGGGTTCTTTCAGAAGAGAAAGTAAACAAAGATAAAAATTATGAACAACAAATACGTAATTATCAACAAGTGAATCTAAAAACCAAGGAAATTAAAAAAATCTGATGAACAATATTAACTGTTGAATATAATAGAATCAGAGGTATGGAAGGGGAGTGAACTGACGATTCTTGGGGAAAAGGGGAGAGGGGGGAGTGGGAAGAGACTGAACATAAACTGTGCACCTATGGATGAGTACAATGGGGAGAGGGGAAAGGGCAGAGGGTGGGGTGGGAACCTGGTGGAGGAGAGCAATGGTGGGGGGGGGAAGGAACATTTGTAATAATATGAAAAATAAAAACTTATTAAAAAAAAAAAAAAAAAAAAAAAAAATTTTTTTAGGATAATGTGTCTTATTCAAAAGTTTAAATTCTTTTCCAGATGTCCTTTTTTTTTTTTTTTTTTTTTTTTTAAATTTCTCATAGGCCTTCAATATGTCTCAAATAAGTTGTTCATCATAAAAATATAGGAAAGAGAAGGACAAGATTTAACTCTTCGAAATGATTTTGACTTCTAAAGGTGAAATATATTGTTGTCATGATAAATCATTGTTTCACATAAAGAAATAATATACAATAAATTAGTTCTTTCACTCCTAGTTAAAACACTAATATTTTAATACCTATTGAGAAATGTGGATTTTTTTGTTGTTGTTTTTCTACTGACCTTTAAATATCCTACCTTATAAAAGAGTAATATGCAAATTAACCATCACTCTGCTCCAGCCACTCCCACCAGCCAATCAGAGCGAGTATGCAAATTAACCCCAACCAAACTGCCGCCACAAAAGGCAGTTGAGAGGCTTGGGTTTCCCCGGCAATGGAAGCCAAGCTTTCCACACACCATGGCCAGCCTAGGCCTCCACTCAAGGCTACAAAGTTTCAATTATAGAAGATACATAAATCCAAACAGAAATGGCGGCAGCTATGGAGCAAGTAGAAGGCTTGGCTCTGCTCCAGGCTATAAATTTTCAATTGTAGAAGATAAATAAACCCCAGATACCAGGGCCTCTGCTTTCCACACACCCTGGTCAGCTCAGGCCTCTGCTTAAGGCTACAAAGTTTCAGTTATAGAAGGTATATAAGTCCCAATAGAAATGGCTGTGGGCCATGGAGCAAGCGGGAGGCTTGGCTCCACTACAGACTACAAAATTTCAATTGTAGAAGGTAAATATATCCTAGATACTAGGTCCTCTGCTTGGGTCACTAGGGGGCATGGCTGGCCTGAAAACCACCACAGACCCCTCTCCCAGACCACCCCACGCCCCAAGGGAACCCCCACCCTGATCCAGGACACCCTTCAGGGAAAACCAGCTGGCCCCCACCCATGCACCAGGCCTCTATCCTGTCTAATAAAAGAGTAATATGCAGATTGACCATCACTCCAATACACAAGATCAGGATAGCTGCCCCCATGTGGACACAAGATGGCCACCACAAGATGGCCAGCAGGGTAGGACAGTTGGGAGGCACCAGGCCTGCAAGGGAGGGCAGTTGGGGATGATCAACCCTGCAGGGGAGGGTAGTTAGGGGTGACCAGACCGGTAGAGGAGGGAAGTTGGGGGCAAAGGGCTGGCAAGGGAGCAGTTAGACATCAATCAGGCTGGCCTGGGAATGGTTAGGGGGTGATCAGGCTGGCAGGCAGAAGTGGTTAGGGGCAATCAGGAAGGCAGGCAAGCGAGCAGTTGGGAGCCAGCAGTCCTGGATTGTGAGAAGGGATGTCTGAATGACAGTTTAACATCCCTCGAGGGGTCCACGATTGGAGAGGTTGCAGGCTAGGCTGTGGGACGCCCCCCACCCCGTGCACCAATTTTGTGCACCAGGCCTCTAGTTTTAGTATAAGATGAGACTAATGAGATAATTTAGTTTCAGAGTAATAAGATTTGGAGGGCTGCACACAAAAAAAGTGAATTTACCTAATTTGTAGTTTTTGTTGCATTTTTATTTCATAATAAAAGTTAAATTAATATAACTTTGAATTATATGTATATTTTTTACTTTGTGTTTGTAATAAACCTGCACAATTAGGAAAACTTAAAAATACCAAAATGCTGAGTAGCAAGAAATGCTAGTAGAAATCAATGAAATTGTTTAAAATATTCATGGTAAAAGTGGTAATTTAAGGAAGTAACTTAATTGCTTAAAATATTTTTGTTCTTACTCCTGGTCTTGAAAATTATATATAGGATAAGACATAAAGAAAATCAGGAGTTGAGTAAATTGGAAACTCAGCAGAAAAAAAAATTACATTTTATTATGAATGTGCAAAAATTGGGAAAGTGCCAATGCTATGATAGGGGCTAATTATGATATTTTTGTCCAACATAATGCAAAGATGGAGTTAAGGAAATGGAGTATGATTTATTTGATGTCCTATCTGCAGCTCAATATTACAGTGTCCTATAGTAAATGATATAATTAAACATTCTTTTTACTATCATAGCATTTTGCATCATTATTTTATATACTGCTTAAAAGACAAACATACTGCCAAAGGTTTATACTATTTACAGTGTTTATATTTATCAAAATAACTATCAAAATTCCTAAGGCATATGTTTTGTTATATAGAACTTTTGCACATACCTGAAAAAGAAAATATATGTGAAATAAATTGGTTAAGGATTAAGTTCTTTTTTTTTTTTTTTTAATGCTCATCATGCTTTTTTTTAAAAATTATTATTATTGATTTTTCACAGAGAAGAAGAGAGAGGGATAGAGAGCTAGAAACATCGATGAGAGAGAAATATCAATTAGCTGCCTCTTGCACACCCCCTGCTGGGAATGTGCCCTCGACCAAGGTACATGCCCCTGACCAGAATCGAACCTAGGACTCTTCAGTCTGCAGGCCGACACTCTATCCACTGAGCCAAACCTGCTTAAGTTCTTTATATTAAGAATCCATCTCTCTCATCGACGTTTCTAGCTCTCTATCTCTCTCCCTTCCTCTCTGTAAAAAATCAATAAAATAAAAAATAAAAAAAATAAAAAGAATCCAGCTCTTTTGAATCATTTTTGACTCAGTTATGATGTTCAGTTTTTCCGCACGGAGTTCTTCTTTTGTGCAGCATTTCTATAAAGAATCAAGAATTTGCAATTATGTGGCACTAACCTATTTTTGATACCCACTTTGGATATGTTGCTAACTATTTCTGATTTCCCTCACCCTCACCTTTCACAAATTTTGATTTGTACAAGTTAAAAGAATGCTCCAGTATCACCTAGATTTTCACCCAACTCAAATTCTGCAAGTTTTGGTGCTGGTGCTTTGGTTTGTGCTTGCACAGGAAGTGACAGCTGCCTCGTTATTGTCACTTAGTATTACTACAACTGTAATTTTAATATGCCAACAATTTTAGGATGCATCCTGAATTTAAAGACCTTCAAGTGTGGGGAAGATGTTCATTTTATAGTATAGTTGCCAAGAGCTCAAAGCTGGGTTGCTCAAACACAGTTGCATGATTTTAGGTAAGTAGCATAAGCTCTCTAACCCTTAGTTTTCTTACCTGTGAGAGAAGCAGCCTCTTATGAGGAAGGTGGCCGTGAGGTTTTATAAGAATGTACTTTTGCCTGGCTAGTTTGGCTCAGTAGTTGAGCATTGACCTAGGAACCAGAAGGTCACAGATCGATTCCCGGTCAGGCTTGGTCCACAGTGGGTATAGGAGACAGCGGATTGATGACTCTCTCTCATCATTGATGTTTCTATTTCTCCCTCTCCCTTCCTCTCTGAAATCAATTTAAAAAAATTTTTTTAAGAATGTACTTTTAATAAGTTCCTGGTATATTTCTTTTACAAGAAGTAGTAACATGTATTATAGAAAGGAAAAGGCAATAAAAAATTTTGCAAATGGCTGTGTGAAAATTCTGGGAAAACTTTGTAATTGATCTTTAGTTATCAGTACAATATAAAACTATTCCAATATTATCTATTTATAATTAAAGGATGTTGTTGTATGTCATGGGCCATTTTGGAAACTTGAGGCTAAGTTATTTTTAACCTTTCAATTGTTTAGAACCTATTGATTTTAAATTGCAGATTTTTGAAGTGATATATTTTGCAATCATTAGAAGAATAAAATTTTAAAACTGTTGTGTATTTTGTAACATTTTTGATCATTCAATAAGTTATCACCACTTTACACAGTTTCAAAGAGTGTGTAGTACATATGGTTTATAGTGGGATAGAATGATCTGGAGTAATACCCTTGATTGAAATACTGAAGAAAATAGGAAGAAAAAATTAAATGCATGGCTCAGCTGCCATAAAAATTAGCATTCCTCAGAGTGTCAGTACATTCCAGCCTGGTGCTCCATAGAGACAAAAAAATCTCCCCTGAGATTTTGTAACCATAAGTGAGTCTTCATGAAAGTTATGTTACCCACATAGGACAAAACCTCAAACGGGGAATTTAATTTGAACTGTTCTGTAATTGGCATAAGAGTCTCTTGTGCTAGTGATCTACCCAGATGTCCTAGGTTATAGAGAGGTACGATGGTGTGTGGCCGCCAACCATACGTTCACTAACTTCCCTTGAAGCCTGTGTTGCCTGTACGAATGTTGAGGCAGTGGATTATTAAGAGAAGTCATGTGTGGCGCTTCTGTGGCTTGCCTTAGAAGGAATGCCTGTGTAGTTCCCCCTGACTGTTTCTTGTGTACTGTTAGTTGATGAAATAAACTGCAGAGTCTAATTTAGACACAGATTGAAATATATGTTGAGTTGCCCCTCCAGCTATGCACTGCTTAATTCTAAACTATTGCATGAGAGGGAAACTCTTGTCTTATTTAAGCCACCGTGTTTTAGGATCCCTTTGTTACAGGAACTTAGCCTGTTTCCTAACTAATACCATTTAAAGAATAGCCAGACAGATTTGTACATCTATAAATGAAAAATAAAATTGAAATAAAAACTTGAGTAAATTAAAAATCCAGGGTTACCTAGAGAAATGGTTGAGTCCAAGGCTGGGGACACTGGTGCCAGAAAGTAATGAAGTGCTTAAAATATGGTAAGGTCAGACAATTTTTAAAAAAAGAGTGACTGATACATGGAACAACATGGATAAACCTCAAAATATTGTACTAAGTGAATGAAGCCAGACACATACAACTACATATTGGATGATTCTATTTATATGAAATTTCTAGAAAAGATAAAACTAAAGAGACGCAAAGTAAATTGGTGCTTGCCTTGAGTTGGGGGTCAGTGTAGGGATTTACTGCAAATGAATGAAGGAACTTTTTTGGATGATAATCTAAAACTGGATTGTGGTGATGGTTGTACAACTTGGTAAACTTGTTGAATTTTACATTTAAAATAAGTGATATGTAAATTAGTATACTTAAGAAAAGCTGTTTAAAATATCTGAGAGATACTGTAAAAAAAGTACTATGACAAAAGTTAAATTAAACATAGCAAAATTTTTTTAAAGTAATAAAGTAACAGGCTTTAATTGCACCATAGATGGATGGAATAGACTTAAGAGTAAAATTAGAATCCTTTTCAATTGTGAGGAAGGTTTAAGAAGTGGCAAGTCTTGGGAATTGATCAATAGTCTTTATTGATTAAGGCACATGTGTCAAACACAAGGCCCGCGGGCCAAATCCAGCCCGCCAGGCCTTGCAATGTGGCCTGCACCGCGCTGTCATCACTGCACTCCGCTGTCAGTTTATGACATTGTCAGTTTATGACTGTTCAGTAAACCATTTGGCCCGCGATTTAGGCTGGATTTTAGATTTTGGCCCCTTCTCTGATTGAGTTCGACACCCCTAAATTAAGGTATTATATATGTGTCCTACCTCCCCCCCACCATTGCCCTCCCACCCCAACTTATGTCTTTACCCCACTACTGTCTGTGTCCATTGGTTAGGCTTATTATATGCATGCATACAAGTCCTTTGGTTGATCTCTCCTCCTTACCTGCACCCTCCCCTACCTTCCCTCTGAGGTTCAACGGTCTGATCAATGCTTCTTTGTCTCCTGATCTGTTTTTGTTCATCAGTTTATATTGTTCATTATATTCCCAAATGAGTGAGATCATATGATATTTATCTTTCTCTGACTGGTTTATTTCACTTAGCATAATGCTCTCCAGTTCCATCCATGCTGTTGCAAATGGTAAGAATTTCTTCTTTTTTTACACAGCGCAGTATTCCATTGTGTAGATGTTCCACAGTTTTTTAATCCACTCATCTGCTGATGGACACTTAGGCAGTTTCCAAATCTTAGCTATGGTGAATTGTGCTGCTATAAACATAGGAGTGTGTATATCCTGATTGGTATTTCTAGTTTCTTGGGATATATTCCTAGAAGTGGGATCACTGGGTCAAATGGCAGTTCCATTTTTAGTTTTTTTTGGTGATTAGAATAACTCACTACAGTGTTTATTTCTCCAACACTGATTTTGTAACTGCACTATTTTAGGGATACAGCATTGACCAAGACAAAATTTTTGCCCTTAGAGTGTTTACATTTTGGTGGAAGAGAATGATAATAAATACTAAGTGAAATATATATATCCCAGGTAGTTTAAATGGCCTGGAGAAAAATAAAGCAGAGATGATGGACTGCGAGATGGCACAAACTGGGCTGAGGGTATCCCCCCACCCACCCTCAGGGTACGAATGTAGTGCACTGGGTCTCTAGTGTATAGTATAAAGATTCCAATTTCTCTACATCGTAGTCTACACTTCATATTTTTCATTTTTTAAAATTATAGCCATTTGAGTAGTTCTGAAGTGGTATCTATTATGGTTTTTATTTACATTCCCCTAATTATTAGTGATGCTAAGCATCTTTATACTTATTGGCCATTCTTTGGAGAAATGTCTATTCAAGTCCTTTGCTCATTTTTTAACAGGATTGTCTTTTTATTGTTGTTGTAGGAGTTCTTTGTGTATTCTGGGTAGTAAACCCTTATCAGATATATGATTTGCAAATACCTCCCCTTCTGTGGTTGCCTTTTGAAGCTATTTGTTTTCTATATCTTACGTGTTTCTGTTTCACAATTCCTGCCTCCTTTTTTATTTAGTTGATTGTTATGTAGCATCACCTTTTTATTTCCTACTTCTTTTTTAAATTTATTTTTTGGTTATTTCATAGTGGTTATATAGGTTGTTATAAGTTAAACTCGGTTACTAGCTTAAAATGTTCATTGTAATTCCTAAATTAACCAGTAAGGACTTTTGACCTGAGTGAAATGGAGAGCTGTTGGAGGCTTTTTACTGGATCTGTTTTTTATTTAAGTTTGGCTGCTACCAAACAGATTGTTGAGGGAAGTGGCCAGACAAGGACTGAAGTGAGATGTGTCAGAAGATTTTATAATAATCCAAGGAAAAAAGGATGATGGCTTTCACCATTGTGGTAACGGTGGAGGTGTTACTTTTGATAATAGAACCACCGTCTATTTGCTAATGAATTGGATGTGGACTGTGAGTGAAAGAGGAGTCAAGGGTGAAACTACAAGTTTTTGGAAGATTGAATTATATTAGGAGATAGAATTCCAAATTTTAGAAGACCTGTATTAAATAAATTCCTCATTATTTTTTAAAAATGTATTTCACATTTAGGAAAAACTAAGACATCTCAAGGATGATATGTTCATATGTCGGATTTCTGTTTTGTTTCCCATTAAACTATCAAGTTACGTAATGTAGAAAGTCAGTTGTTATACCTTCCATGCATACTATACTGAAAAACTGGTCTGCTGAGAGTGATGATCAATATAAGAGTGGAAACTTGCAAAAGAAAAAAACAGGGAGGAAAGAAAGGAGGAAAAGAAAAAAAAATGGTTAAGATATATTCATACTATCATTACCAAATGAGCAAAATATGTTAACTTTTAGAAAGAACTTCAACAGCAAAATCTTTATGTAAAAAAAAATTGCTAATTCTGACACTTAAGTTTATCAGAAAAACCTTATTTTTCCATTTATATGAACTGTCCAGAAAAGGAAAATCTATAGAGATGGGTATGAGAGATTTTTTTGGAGTATTGGAAATATTTTAAAATTGAATTATGTAATGTTACACAACTATAAATTTACTAAAAAACCACTTACACTTAAGACAGGTGACTTTTATAGTTTGTAAATTATACTTCATTAAAGCTATTATAAAATAAGTGTGCATCAGAAAGAAAATAAACCCTTATTTTTTAAATCGTTTTGATTGTTTTAATATTATGTGGAGAATATTTTGGTTATACTTTTTTAATACTATCGTTTCAGGACCCTATTTTTTTTTTTTATCATTTATGCATTAAAATAGTGTTTTACAAATGGTATTTGCACTTAAGTTCTCATACTAAGCCAAATTCTAGGAAAAATTAGTGTTAACTAGCATATCTTGCATGAAAATATTACAACAAAGCCCCGCAAAGAAATATGTGGATGTATAAAAGCAGGCATTAATTCAGAAGTCTTTATTTAATTCAAGGGATGTGCTTTGCTTAATGATGCTATAACACAGAGTGGAACATTTTTATATGTACACTTATATGAATGTTAATGCATTTAAAAAACAATAATAAAATAAAAAAGGTCTAGAAATATATGCACATACCAAAAGCCATACTTATTTCTGTTGGGGGAATGGGGCTTGGGGGGGAAGGGAGGCAGTCTAGTTAAAGAGAATGTTTTATTTAACCTGTGTTATTTAACTCTTTAAGATTTGCTTATGTGTTACTTATTTAGCTCATAGAAAGGAAAAGTATAGAGACTAAACAATTGAAAAGAAAAAGAAAGATCAGACCCTAAATTAAGGCAGTGTAGATATAATAAAAAATATTTAATTGCCAACCCAGCTGGTGTGGTTCAGTGGTTGAGCATCAGCCATGGAACCTGGCGATCTCAGTTTGATTCCCACTCAGGGCACATGCCCCAAGTTGTGGGCTCAGTCACCAGAAGGGGGCGTGCAGGAGGCAGCCGATTGATGATGATTCTCTTTCATTGATATTTCTATCTATGATGTTTCTTTCTGTCCCTCTTTTTTCTTTCTCTCTAAAAATCTATAACAGACATTTTAAAAATATATTTAATTACCAAGTTGATGCAGTACAAAATCATTGCAAGAACCAACCGAGAATGATAAGTAGAACACTGAACATAAATATGCACAATACTTTATTAAATTTATGAAACAAAATGGAAAATTGTTACATATACTGACTAAAAGAAGCAGATACAATGTAATGTGTATAATTTAATTTGTAATAGTAAAAACACAGGGCCACTAGTATTTTCATATTTGCCTACACAAATCTTGCATTATGAAGTTTGCTCCTCATATTATGGTTTTAAATTATATAACATGTCATCCCCCTAAGTAGTAAGACTTAGAGTATTACTATCCTAAATCATTTGTAGAATTTTAAATTTCGGAATTGTGGTAAATAATTTAAAATTGAGGAAAACTAATTTCAGATTAATTGGTCATCATTTGTTTCTCCAGTGTTGTAACAGTTAAAATGGTTATCTTATATCAGTGATTCTCAACTGGGAGCAGTCTTCCCAAATCTACCTCCCCCAGAAATTTGGCAACATTTGGAAGCATTTTTGGTTATCATAATGTGGGGTAGGTGTAGTGATGCTAATGGCATCTGGTAATAAGAGTTCAGGGGTGCTGCTAACCATCCTATAAGGCACGAACAGCCCCCACCCCATCTCCAATAAAGAATTACCAGGTCCAAAATGTCATTAGTGCCAGTGTTGAGAAAGCCTGTCTTATTTGAGAGTAGTTAAGAGGGATGACTACCCAGGCATCTTAAGTTCATATGTCAGCCCTGCCACTTAATGCTTGACTGTGAGTGGTTATTTAACCTCTCTGTGCTACAGTTTCCTTATCTTTGTAATATTACTACCCTGTTTCCCCAAAAATAAGACAGGGTCTTATATTAATTTTTCTCCCAAAGTTGCGCTAGGTCTTATTTTCAGGGGATGTCTTATCTTTCCATGCACTGGGTCTTATTTTCGGAGGATGTCTTATTTTCGGGGAAACACGGTAGTACCTGCCTTATAGGATTGTTGAGAGACTATGTAAACATTCTAAACAAATAGTGCCTGACACCTATGTAGGAACTGGGTAAATGTTGGCAGTTATGGTTTTGTTGTTAATTTTTTTTCTGCAAAAAGCTTTATTGTTTCACCTGGTCCAATGCAGGGGAGAGGGCTGCAGGGTGGTTAAAAGAATGGCTAGTAGTTTCAGGAAGAGGCTCAGGTAACAGCCAGAGACACAGGGGGATGCGGAGGGGCCTCAGAAAGCCCTTTGGGCTCCAAAGGCTCATGCTTGAGGGTGAGCCTTTCGAAGAGACACTCCTGGGGCCGGCCAGCCTGCGGATGTTCGTCAGGGGGTCGCCCATCTTCTTGGTGAGTTTCACCTCCTCATCCAGGAAGTCGCAGAGAGGAGGGTCTGCACGGGTAGAAGCCAGGGCATGCAGCTCCAAAAAGGCCTGGTTCCAGCTCTTCTCCAAGGCCAGGGCGGCTTCCATGGCCTCCTGAGTTTTGCCCCAGTCATCTTGGGAAGGTTTCTGCACATCCTGTGGCCCCATGCGTGTTCTGCAACTGTAAGAGATGCTCAGTGCCCTCGTGCTTCTTCTCCGCCCACCCCTTCAAGAGCCACATCTCACAGTCAGAATAGCAGCCGGAGACAGGAAGGTGTAGGAGGCCCGCCGATGCAGGGTGCCCAGGCAGTTGACCGCAGTCTTCACCTGGGTGGAATAATTCTGACAAATTTGGGAACTCTTGGTTGTTCAACAATGAATTAAGGTAGAAAAAAGCCTGTGTGTTGGTTGTGCCAGAGGTGGTTCGGAAGGTGGTGACGGGATGAGACGCAGGATAACGGTCAGAGGCTGGAAGAAAGGGCGTCCCTGGGTCTGTTGCATTCAAACACTGTTGAAGCAAGCGATAGATCCGGGACCGCCGAGGGCACTTGTTGTTAATCTAACATGGAATTCATACCTACAATTAAAGTTACAGATTAAACTAATAAAAAAAAATAAAACCAGAGCATTCTAAAGTTCTTATTAGTCCCATAATTTGAGTTTCTCCCACATTATGTGACTTACTAAGTTAGCAAGATTATGAGACTTATTCTGTTAACTACATAACAGTAAAAGTATTTTCAATAAGACAAAAATAATCATACATAAATTACTTATTTAAAATAATACCTTGTGAGTGATGATGCCTCTCGCAAAGTAGCATCCCTTGTAGCTGAGACATTATTTCATTGGTCCTTTTCCCTAGGTTCTATAGTTGCAGTTTTTCTTCTCTTGAAATCCTAGCTCCTATAACATAATTCAGGAAGTATGTGTTTATAACAGAAAGAAAATATATTGAAGAATTTTTATTTGAATTGAATTCCAGACTTGTTTCTTCATGGTTAAACCTTTTGTTTTCCTCAACATTAAAAATCCGTTTTTGATCCTTCTTCATTCATAGGCTGATGAAGACATTTTGGGGAAGCATTGCAATGTGTTCAGTTTATTAAAACTGAGGTTATTTTTAGAGGTAATAGAAAGTACTTATTTTAGTCACATCTTGGTCTTGTTTCTTCTTTTAATAACTGTTGCAATGTCCTACAAAATTCATTAATCTTAAGTAATTTTTTGTTTCTCTCTGCTCTCCCTGGCAGTGAAGTAATTAATAAACTGTCCTTATATTAAAGTATTATTCAACTAAATAAAAACTTAATTCAAAGTATTTTTATATACCTTACAAATATAAAAATATTATCGGGGGGGGGGATCAGATTTACAATGGATAGTGCTGCTGTTTTTTAGAAACTGTTGGAAAATTTATTTTCTCTATAATTTTAGTAACATAATAAATGGCATAGAAAAAACACTTTCTTGTACTAAGAAAGACTTAGGTGAGTGGTATAGAGAACATCAATTTCTTTTTCTGTCTTTCATTGCTTTCTTCCTTTTTTTTTTTTTTAAGTTCAGTTTTAGTTTTTTACCACTTGATGGCAGTGATGGAGCTGGAGCTATCCAAGAAGGTTAGGGGAAGGACTCATTATGAATAACAAAAGGGTAGATACAAAAGAAATCTTTGACATTTTAATATTATTCACAATTCTCGTAACTATTACTCTATTGCAAGTGACAGTTATAGGGGGAAAGCCTCTAGATGGAGCTTCAGTACTTTCTAAGGGGGAATATTTGCTATATCTTTCCAAATATGTGCTTTATATTGTGTTTCATAGTATATTGATTTTTAAAAAAATATTTAAGGACGAATTTATATCAGTTGTAATTAGGGAGATGAATTCACCAAGTCCATCAGTAATTTGAGAAATGGTTATTAGTATCTTAAATTTCTATTTAATTGTCAACATTTATTGAAAGTATGTTAAAAGTGTTAGCCAAATGGTCCTAACTATAATTAGAATAAGCTTGCATATCTAACAGGTTAGTAAAAAAACAGTTTATTAATAGGAAATCGTGTGCTTAAAAATCAATATTGTACCATAATTAAACGTGACTATTTTGTTAATTGTTATGCCTGTTATCATTTAATATTTATGTTCTTCAGAAAACAAATATTTTTCCAATTCCCCAATTTTAAAAAAATTAAAATTAATTTAAATTAATCAACATTTATGAAATTTTATGCCAAATATTCTCTTAAAGAACATGCATGTTCTTTAGTAAATATTTTTACTCTCATCAAAAATGTTTTCCTTCTATAGTCAAATAAAGTGTATTATTACGCTGTATCAAAGTGAGGTTGTTATTTTCATTAGAAAAAAGTGGATGTTAATGTTTTCAATATACAGTTGATCTTAATTTTCTACTTCTTTTAGAATAACAAGAAAACTCAAAACAAGTAAGTTTTCTTACCTTCTACTAGTATACCATTACCTGAACAGTGATGTCTTATAAATTATTTTACTAAGTATGTGCTATTGGTTTATAATTGTTATTTTTGGCACTCAAATGTTAGAGGGAAACCATCAGTAGTATTTGGTTTGATATTGACATAAATTTATGTTGAAAGAGAATGTCTAACTGGAGAATCATATAAGAAGCATGAAAAATGATTTGTGGTGATTTTACTTTTTTTTAGTTTCTTGAATAAAATTCTTTTTCTCTATTGAGACATAAAGCTTCCTGAAACAGAGTAGTTGCCAGTAACTTTTTACTATTACGTTTAATTATAGTGTTAGTTAACAGTTTATTTTTGGCTAATCAAATTCATTTCAGGTTGTATAAGTGAGCTAAATTTGCAACATATTGTAATTTGATTGTTAATAACCTCTGTAGTAACAATCTCCAAGAAAGCCATGTCTTGCTTTATTTGTTTTTTACTTTACTAAGTTTTAGGACTCTGGTTTAAAGGGAACATATTTCAGCAACATTTCATAATTTTTCAAGTGTCTCCTTTTATTACTAAAACCTAAGCCAAATAATTGCATTAAATTCGCTTTCAATTTTGTAATGAAATGGATTTGAAAAGATATGGTCTGTTTCTCCAGGATAAGCAATTTGCAAATCAAAACTTTGTGTTTTTACGAATGTCTGTAAATGATAACCTTGTAATATTAGTTACTATGATATTTAAATAAATTTCCTTAAGATAATTATGGTTAAGTTTCAGCTCCAATTGTAACTTAAGAAAACTTCCCTTGACAAAGGAAAACTGAACCGTTCTCCATTTCTCAGAAGCATTTGCCCTGTGAAGAAATAGGTTATATATCAAGTTAATTTTACATGTTAAAACGTTTTTTAGGGATGAAGAATAAAGTATACAGTTGTTATTAACTACATACAAACAAATCTAAAACTGGCGTAAATTTGATGGAGGAAAATTTCCTCTATCTTACTTGAGGTTGCTCAGTTGCATTTTCTGCTTTTTATTCAATTGGTGATTGGTAGTATCATCTTGAATATTTAAAATTCATTTAGATTGCTTTTACAGGTATTAGCACCAAAATCTGCAATAAAGCATTTCTGTTGGCTTAACACTAACAGCTCTATTTAGCGTATTATACTCACTTGCAGCATTAGTACTATAAACTTCATTAACAGTAAAATATTATCAATAAGACAAAAATAATCAGAAAAAGACAATAAAGTTCTTTCTTTTTGGAAGCTAGTTTTTAAAAATAAATTTTCCTGAAAAATAGTCTACTTAACAGGTTTTTATTAAACCATATGTTGAAAATAAAATAAGCACAAGGAAATATGTAGCATTTATTATAGTGCTTAATAAAAACCTTTTAATTTGTCAAAATATTTTATGAATATACAAGAAAAAGCACTGGCACTGCTCCTGCTAGTAACACAGACTCTGAACAATACAGATTACGTCTGTCAATTATGTCTGTTAATCCCATTATATGTGTTTGTTGTATTTCCACTTGTGTTCAAGTTTTTTAATATATTTTTATTGATTTTAGAGAGGAAGAAGAGGGAGAGAGAGAAACATCAGTGTTGAAAGAGAATCATTGATCTGCTGCATGTCTCACAATGGGGATCGAGCCCTCAACCTAAGCATGTGCTCTGGCTGGGAATCAGACTGTGACCTTCTGGTTCACAGGTTTGGCCTTCAATCACTGAGCCACACTGGCCAGGCTCATGTTCAAGTTTTGATTTTATATTAATATTGGATAGCTTTCATTACTATCTAAAATGTGATTATATAATAGCTAGAAAAACAAATTGGTTCTCTAGTTATTTAAACCTTTCATTTATTACAGCATTAAAGAACTCATTTTATTTTACCTTTAAAAAGAAATCTTACATAATAATAAACAAACATGTAAACTGACTATACCTCTGCTATGCCCACAGCCAATCAGAGTGCATATGCAAATTATGTCTGTTAAGGCCAAAGATGGCGGCCATCCAGCTGCTCTAGGCACTGAGTGGCCAGCTGGGGCAGGACACTTGCTAAGAGAGGGAGGGGGAGGCTGAAGGGATCTACAGGACCAGAGTGCCACAGCGAAGGTAAGACTACAGACTCTGGATTCTGCAGTGAATACAAAGAAGGCGGACTCTGGCCAGAGCAAAGGCCTGGGTCCCTGGTGCTGGAGGAAAACTGGTGCTAGAAGCCAAGGGAAGGAAGGCCTATTGCACAAATCTCATCCTGCAATGGGCCTCTAGTTATTGAGCATCTGCCCTTTGTTGGTCAGTGTGTGTCATAGCGACTGGTCGTTCTGTTAGGGTCAATTTGCATATCACTCTTTTATATAGGATTTTATAGGATGTCTGTAATATATATTTTATGACACATTGAGGAAGAAATAATTATTGAGTTATTAGTAAGAAATAATGGCATTGTAAACATTCGGAAATATATAGAAAATTTTCAACAGTTCTATTCATCTATATGCTATAAATATCAGTTAGATACTTTATTTTTTAAAATATCTTAATATTTTAAAGAAAACTCTTGACTTAATCTTCTTGATAACATTAATTAAATGTAGCATAAAAGTGTAATTAATAGTTAAGTAAATTCATGTAGCTGAGGATGACCTGTGAACAGAAAACTTTAATAGATACAATGTCATATTTATATAATTTGTATATATTATGAAAATACATGTATATGAATTAAATCCATGATTTCAGATTATTTTAACCTATATTTTATGATTTATGTTTTCATCCCAGATCTGATATATAAGTTAGTTTAGTAAAAAATTGAAGTTGAAAGTTTTAAGTATTTAGTTATTCATCTTAGATTTTGTTAGGTATGTAGAATGGACATCTTTTATATATATTTAAAGAATCCAATGAAGTAACTTTTAGGGTTATTTCATAAAGTTATTTTCTTATAGACTAGCATAAACACTGCATTTAAAAATAAATGTTTTATCCTAATGGGCATGATTTTTTTTTATATGAAACGCCATAACAACCCTTTAAAAATAACAAAAATCTTAATATATCAGGGTTTATCTATAAATTAAAACTACACTTAAGTAATCAGTTGTAAGTATTTGAATACTTCATACCTACTTATAAAATGATAAGCTTCCCAAATATGAATTTAAACACACAGTGAAACTTAAGTTAGCTAGTAAATGTAAGAATTTGGGGTATTTTGTCTATAAATTTTGACCCTAAGTTTTTGTTCATGGGCTCAAGAGTTGTGAAGTGGGAGGGGCATGTAAATTTAGATATCCTTTCATTAATGTAGACCTCTTAGCCCATTTCTTACTTTAATTAATGTGTACTATTTAGAAAGCTCATGGAGTGTACTCTTTTGCATTTAAAGTAGTCTTGGGTTCAAAGACTTCAGAAGGGAGAGGATTAAAGCACCTTTCTCATCTGAACTCCTGAGTTCTCGATCACAGGTATTTTTTGAGTGTACTAGTTCTCTTTCTGATTTATTATGTGCAGACAGTTATTACATCTACACTTCGATTATCTTGAGTTTTTTGAAGGAGAGTGTTTTGTTATTAATGTAAGTTCTTAATATAATTATTCAAAGAAATGGGATATAATAAAAAATAGTAATACTAACCAGTCCTTATTTTCTTACCAACTAACTTATAGTCTTTAATGTTCAAGTCTGTAACTATGAACACTTGAAGTTCTGCATATTTACTACTTTTCAAAAATGTCAGAAACCATTGCACAAAATAATTTTAGGAACAAAGTGGCAAAATATTGAATATAAGAAGCACTTAGATGTAATATCACAATGATCTTTAAATCAGTATTGATGGAATTAATGTGGAAAATTCTAATTCCAGGCAAATTGTATTTGATGATGTATAGTGTACATTAGGAATAAAAGTTCAAAAGAAGCTTAGGACAAGTTAAGAACACTTCTTCTTTAAAATACTTACCACTTATCTCAGTTTTAATCTCCACTCCCTCCCCATTGGAGATTTTTTTAGGAAAGCGATGTTACTAAAGCACAGTTTAGAATAGCTCAAAGACATTGTATCTGTCTTAATGTGAGGTCAGATTCTACCATATATATATATTATACTAGAGGCCTGGTGCACAGATATGTGCACTGGTGGGGTCCCTCAGCCTGGCCTGTGCCCTCTTGCAATGTGAGGCTCCTCAGGAGATGTCAGAGGCCCAGTACACGGATTTGGCCTGATCCCCACAGGCCAGGCCAAGGGACTCCAGTGCACGAATCCCCTTCCCCCTACCTCCTTCCCTCTGAGAGTCATCAGTCTATTCCATGTTTCCATGCCTGTATGTTGAATGGCTGCCCCCCGGTGGTCAGTGCACATCATAGCTACTGATCAAACAGTCGAATGGTCAGTCACTTAGGCATGCATATATATGTGTGTGTGTGTGTGTGTGTGTGTGTGTGTGTGTGTGTGTATACATTATATGTCCTATATAATAAAAGCCTGATTTACTAAGTGTTCCATCATCCTTTCAACTAATCAAAGCGTAATATGCTAAGGCCACTCAACCACTCGCTATGATGTGCACTGACTTGACTAGTCGCTATGATATACACTGACCACCATGGGGTAGATCCTCCAACCAGTAGGTTAGCTTGCTTCTGGAGTCCAGCTGATCGGGACTGAGGAAGCAAGAAGGTCCAGACCTGCCCTGGAGCCCTCCCGCTGGCCAACCTTCCGCATCCCTCCCTGGCCCCTATTGTGCATCGGTGAGTCCCTTGGTCTGGCCTGTGCCCTTTCGCAATCTGGGACCCCTCAGGGAATGGTAGAGAGCTAGTTTCGGGCCCCATGGTGGAACGACCAGTCACTGTGGTGGAACCAACAGTCACATTGAACGACCAGACGCTTAATGCAGGAGCTGCCTCCTGGTGGTCAGTGCCCTCCCACAGGGGGAGTGCCGCTCAGTCAGAAGCCAGGCTCATGACTGGTGAATGCAGCAGTGGTGGTGGGAGCCTCTCCCGCCTACCCGGAAGTGCTAAGGACCCCTCAGGGATGTCCAACGTTGCAGTCGAACATCCCCTGAGGGCTCCCAGACTGGGAGAGGGTGCAGGCCGGGCTGAGGGAACCCCCTTTTGCCCCCCTCCCCTCAAATGCACAAATTGCACCAGGCCTCTAATGTGTGTATGTGTGTGTGTGTGTGTGTGTGTGTGTGTGTGTGTGTGTGTGTGTCTGCAGCCTAAGTTTGTGCCCTGACCAGGAATTAGCTACAACCTTTTGGTGTGTGGGACCACACTTCAACCATTTGAGCCACCCAGCAAAGATCATATACTGACTCTTAAGTTGTTCATTTCAGTACCCTGTTTCCTATCTTGTTCTCCCCTCATAGGAACCATCATTACTAAATTCTTCAATCTTATAGACACTCCTAGCATCCAGTTGATTTGACCTTGCTTCCCCAGGTTACACCAGATTCCCAATTAAAGTCTTCTCTGTCTACCACTGAGGCACTTCCTCCTTGTCTTTCACAATCATTTTCTACTTTAACTATTGCCATAATTTCTCCAACCCATTCTGGCTATGTACTAATTCTTTGAAACATAGATGACATAGAATTTAATAACCTATATTTACCTTGTTCCTTTTGTGATCTTTGCAAAGATGGACTTATAAATTATTATATAATTTGATGAAAATTTGGTCAAATGTGACAAATGATAAAGCAAAATTTTTTCAGATATAAGAACTATCAAACACTTCCTAGAGCAATAATGATCATGAAATACTCTATAAGCAGCTATTAAATAGTAAAATCCTTCTGAGGAAATGAGTCTTCTAAAATTCTTAGCTTCAGGAGATGCTAAAATGCATTGAAAAGATATGCAGTGTCATAGTATATACTCAGATATTGATTTTCTTTTATTAATTGCTGATTTGCTTCTTAAAATCACAGAAGTTAGAGATACTCTACTACAGGGAAGTGAAATTATTGCAAATCTTCTCTCTGGTTACAGTCCTAAAACTAATCACACAGCAAATAAGAATAAAACATACAATTTTATCTTTTGGATTGGTGGCTTGGATTAAGTAAGATATTAGGAATGTTTGGGCTGTTGGCAAATTATGGAAGAAGGTTGAAGGGAAAAATATATATAATTGAGACTTACTGTTAGAGTTTTAGCTTAGATTACTGAGTAGATAGTGGTACCATTTACCTAGAAGGAAAGACTAAGGATCAAGTTTGGGAAAGAATTGGGTAAGAACATACATTGAAAGAATTGGTTTCTGTTTACATTTTGTCCTATGAATAATTTAGAAACTCACCCTGACAATCCTGGAAAATACAGGAAAACTGTAGTTGAGTATTACGTATCTATTTATATGGAGATAAAGATTTCATCCCAAAAAAGTGAGTTAATTTCAGAGGTAAAGAAAAGCATCCAATAACATTCCATTGAACTTTCTGATTTGCGCTTTTATTTTGCAAATTGTCATTTTTTAAAATGCTATAAGAATTTTTTTGTTAAAATTGGAGGATAATATGAGAAAACAAACCTTCTATTTGGTAAATACAATGGATTGATTTTAATTCTTATTTCTTCCTTCCAGTGTGCTTTTCTGCATGTACATAGTGTAGAAAAGCTAATGATTATGTTTAGTGGACTCACTTGCACTACAGAAAATGTTCTGGATATAATATATCTTTGACCACTTTTTGAAGATGGAAATTAGGTGGAGGCTGCTTTTACTCTTTTTTAGCTATCCATTCATTCATTTAGTTAGTTATATTATTACTATTTTTTAAATCATTCATTCTTTTGTTCATTAACCTAGGCATCTTCTTTGGTATTTTTTCAATTTATTTCAGAGAGAGGAAGGGAGAGGGAGAGAGAGATAGAAATATAAATGATGAGAGAGAGTCATTGATCCGCCACCTCCTGCATGCCCACTAGTGGGGATTGAGACTGCAATCCAGACATATGCCCTGACCAGTAATTGAACCATGACCTCTTGGTTCATGGGTTGATGCTCAACCACTGAACCACACTGGCCGGTAGAAACATACCAGTGGAAAATTGGACTGAACCATTTAACAATAACAGTTAACTGTCACCAAAGAGGTAGAGCTGTGGGCCTTTGGGACTATCGTCTGAGCTGTAATTCAAGGGCACCATTCCTGTCTCTATAAAACTGCCCAGGACAGGGCAGGAACGACAGTAGAAAAGGCCCTGTAAGGGGGACTAGCTCTGGAATTCAGGACCAATATGTCTATGAAAGGGAATAAATGCAAATTTGCATTACAGTAAAATCTCAGTATACTGGGCTAATTCAGGGAAATGGGTGTCCATTAAAGTCAAAAGTCACTGTATAATAAAGTAGGTTTTCTTTATGCCTAGAAATTGACAGTTTATTTCCTTTATCTGTTTTTACTCATGTAGACACATTTGTGTAATTAAAATTAAGTATGTATGAAGGTTAGTTTCACAAAGTTTTCTACATATATTTCAGTAATTTTAAATTTATACTGAATAGGCCTAGTAAATGTGTGCATTCACCCATCACCAGGAGTAAACAAATACACACAGCTGGTGTGTGGCTTAACACATGTTAGAACCTTGGGCCAGCTGGAGTTAAAACTGCTGCAGAAGGTCAGGCCATGGACAGCAGACCCATTACCATGTGTGATGCAGTGTGATCACTTGCTAATCATTCGCCAAACATTGTTTACAAGTGGTGACTCTGGGATTTAAATATGTACACTAGAATTGTAGCTATGTAATATTTATTTACATTGGAGAAATTACTACAGTTTTCCCCCCCAACATATGTCCTATTCACTAAAATTTATTAAAAATAACAGTGAATTAATAACAAAAATAACTTGTTAATTTAATTTTAAGCAAATCTTAAGAGCATTTAAAAATTAACAGGGTGTTTTCACATATAACATTCAATCTGGAAATTTTGTCTGTTAAATCTGAAATCCATTAAATTGAGGACTACAAAGCCAAGAATTTACTGTAGGTGAATGAGATTTTAAATGTTTCCTGTGTCATATATAGAACCTGTCTGGGCTCAGCTTTCAGATGAGATCATTTGGCTCTGCTATTGAAAAATGCAGTAGACAGAGGCAGAGGAAGGTAAAGTGGTTATGTGACCACATATACAAGAGTGGTCCCAGCTATATATATATATATCTAATATGCAAATAGACTGAACAGTTGAACAACCGGTTGCTATGACATGTGCTAACCACCAGGGGGTGCTCGGAACATAGTGGGCATCAGCCGCTGTGGGATGGTAGAGCAGGTGAGCGGGGGTGCCAGACCAAGGTGGGGCACTAGTTGCTGTCATCAGGGCAAGCCTCTGGTGATTACTGAAAATTCTTCCTCCTGCATGTCGTGGTCCCACCTGGTGCTTGCACCTGCTGCTGGTGCTGGAGCTCCCGTTCACACCCACTGCTGGCACCTGGCACCAGTCCCGATAGCTCGGCAAAATCAGCAGATGCGAGCATGGCTGCTGGCTCCAATTCACCCTGAGGGCTTCTCCACCACCACCACCCCCTGCTCCTGAGGGGCGATCAGGGCAGCAGCTACTGCTCACCCCTGTTGCTGGCGCCAGCCCCAATCACTCCACACCGTCAGCATGTGGGAGCAGCGGTGGGAGTGGGGCTGCTGGCAGACGGGGGACGGGGGACCTGGGCCGCAGTGAGAGGGCCTGGGCGAGGGCATTGAGGATGGGCGGAGATCCACTCCTGTGCCCACTGCAGCCTCGCAGCCCACAGTTTCTTTCAAGGTATGCGAATTCTTGCACTGGGCCCCTAATCTATTATAATCTATACTAATAAAAGCCTAGGTGGTCTTCGCGCCCTCACATGCAACGTCATCACAAGATGGCCGCGTACACAGTGGCAGGGCATGGCAGCCTCTCCTCACTGAGGCCTGGAGGTCCTGCAGCTCTGCTTGGCGAGGAGAAGGCTGGTCCCAGTATCTCCACCACCTTGCGTGGAGGAGGTGGATCCTGGCAGAGGAGGCAGGATGCGGCAGGGGAGGACAATTGTGGGCAATCAGACTGGCAGGGGAGGGCAGTTGTGGGTGATCAGGTCCGCAGGGGAGGGCAGTTGTGGGCGATCAGGTTGGCAGGGGAGGGCAGTTGGAGGCGATGGGGCCAGCAGGGGAGGGCAGTTGGGGGTGATCAGGCTGGCAGGGGAGCAGTTAGGCATCAATTAGGCCAGCAAAGGAGTGGTTGGGGGCAATCAGGTTGGCAGGCAGAAGTGGTTAGGGGCAGTTAGGCAGTTAAGCAGTTAGGAGCCAGTGGTCCCAGATTGTAAGAGGGATGTCTGACTGCCAGTATCAAAATTGGTAGTCAGACATCCCCAGAGGGGTCCCAGATTGGAGAAGGTGCAGGCCAGGCTGAGGGACACCCCTCCTATGCATGAATTTTGTGCACTAGGACTCTAGTAAAAGCATAATATGTAATTAGACTGGATGCCCTTCCTTCTGGACAAAGCCACAGTGGAGGGGGGGTGGGGGGGCGGCTATGGCAGAGGCCCCCAGCCCCGGCAGTGGCCACGGGTGGGGGCTGGGGCCAAGGCCCTTGCACAAATTTTGTGCATCGGGCCTTCAATAAGGCATAATGGAACTGTAAATTCCTTTCACCTAGGGATGATATAGCTGTCTTAATGTCATAGTGCATTCCATTACTCAACGTGTTTGTGGTGATGTTGATATAAACCTATTGGGCTACCAGTTGTTTAAAAGCAGAGCACATAATTATTTGCAGTACATCACACTTGATAATGATTATAAATAACTATGTTACAGGTTTATGTATTTACTATTTGTTATTTTAGAGTGTACTCTTCTACTTAAAACTGTGTATCATGTTATGCCAGCGTAACAATCTCATCTCAATTGTATTATTTGCTCTTGTGCTTGATTTAATTTCATGTTATTTTGTACAGTAACATGCTGCACAGGCTTGTAGCCTAGGAGCAGTAATAGGTTATAACTAACAGCCTGGGTTTGTAGTAGGACTACATCATCTAGGTTTCTGTAAGTATATCCTATGATGTTTACACAACAAAATTGCATAACAACGAAGTTCTCAGAATGTATTCCTGTTATTAAGTGGCATGTGATTGTATTAACTCTAATATCTAATACTTGTTCTGTGATGCTTTTTAATTTTCTATGTATAGGATCATGTCATCTATGAATAGAATTAGTATTAATTCTTTTGTTCCAATTTGGTTTCCTTTTATTACTTTTTCTTGACTAATTGCTTAGGTTAGAACTTCCAGTATAAGGTATCATAAGCAGATATTCTTCTTATTACTTATTTAAGGGAAAGCTTTTAAACTTTTACCATTTAGTATGAGGTTAGCTATAGGTATTTCATAGATATACTTCATCAACTTAAGAAAGTTCCCTTCTAGTCTTAGTTTGTTTAGTGTTTTGCTATCAAACAATATTGGATTTTATCATTCTTTCCTGCATTAATTGAAATGGTTATGTGTATTTTCATTTAATCAATATGGTGTATTACAATATTTTCATTGATTTTCATACACTGTAACACCCTTATATTCATGGGATAAATCTATTTCACTTGGTCATGGTCTATAATCCTTTTTTTTTTTTTTATGTTGCTGTATTTGGTTTACTAGAAGTTTGTAGAGGAATTTTGCATCTGTATTCATAAGAGATATTTGTCTATAGTTTTCTTTTTTTGTGGTGTTTGTCTGTCTTTGATATCAAAGTCTCATAGGATAAGTTAGAAAGCATTTCTTCCTCCTGTATTTTTTGGAAGATTTTGAAGAGGACTGTGATTTCTTTAAATGTTTCATAGAATTCAGTAGGAAATAATCTGGTTTTAATGGTTGGGCTTTTCTTTGTTAGGCATTGGTGGCTGGGTGCTTTTTCCTGTAGTTCTTGTGTGTGTTTTTAATTGATCAGTCACTTCACTTGTTATAGTTCTATTCAGTTTTTCTATTTCTTCATGAGTCAGTTTTTGTGTTTCCAGGAATTTGTCTATTTTATCTGGCTTTTCTAATTGTTTAGCATACAGTTAATTGCTTTTATTTCTGTAATAGTGTTAATAATGTCCCCACTCTCACTCCTGAGTTTATTAATTTGACTCCTTTCTCTTACTGTAACGTAGTTTTGTCAATTTCATTGACATTTTCAGAGAACCAATTTTTAGCTTTGTGGTTTCTCTGTTGTTTTTCTGTTCTCTATTTAATTTATCTCTGCTTCAGTCTTTTTTATTTCCGTTCTCCTACTTGCTGTGGGTTTAGTTTACTATTATTTTTCTAGTCCACTAAGGCAAAATATTAGGTTGAGATTTGTGTGTGTGTGTGTGTGTGTGTGTGTGTGTGTGTGTGTGTGTGATTTATATCTGTAAAATTCCTTTTGAGCTCTGCTTTTTAAACAAAAAATTTTTTTTTTTTTTTAATTTCAGAGAGGAAGGGAGAATGAGATAGAAACATCAATGATGAAAAAGAATCATTGATCAGCTGCATCCTGCATGCCCCCTACTGGGGATTGAGCCCATTACCCAGGCATGTGCCCTGACAGAATGGAACCATGACCTCTTGGTTCACAGGTCAGTGCTCAGCCATTGAGCCCTACTGGCTGGGCTATTATATCTTCTAGATGGATTGACTTTGTCATTATATGTCTTTGTCTCTTAACAATTGTTTTAAAGTATATTATGTTAATATAGACATCCCACTCTTTCGGCTACTGTTTGCATTTAATATTTTTTCCATCCATTCATTTTCTATCTCTTTGGTTCTAAAATTTGTCTCTTGTAGATACCATGTTGTTGAATCATGTTTGTTTATAATCCATTCTAGTAATCTCTGTCTTTTAATTGCAGAGTTTAATCCATTTACATTTAAGTAATCACTAATAATATATATTTACTTTTGCCACTTTACTCTGTTTTCTATATGTTTTATATGTTCTATTTCTCAATTCCTTCTTTATTGCTTTCTTTTGTTTCAGATCTTATTTCCTAGTGTATCATCTGATTCACCTTTTATTTATTTTACTATAGACTTTTTTTTAGTGCTTGCCATAGGGAATTATGATTAACATCTTAATTTATAGCAGTCTGATTTAAATTGATAACAATTGAGTTTCTGTCATAAAAATTCCATATTCTAAATAGCCCTGTTCCCCTTCCTTCTATAGTTAATGCAACACATTACATTTGTATACATGGACTTATATAATTATTTTACTTAGGACATGGATTTATAATTACTGTTCTAATAGTTACTGTCTTTTAAATCATGTAGAATAAAAATGGATTACTAAACAAAATTACTTGGATATTAACTTTTATATTTATCTATATAGTTATTTTTACCTGTGTCCTTTATTTTTTCATGTGAATTTCTGTTACTTTCTATAGTTTTACCTTTCAGCCCGGAGGACTTCCTAGACCTAGAGCTTTTCTTCCAGAGCAAGTCTACTAGCTGTGAACTCTCAATTTTTGTTTAATTGAAATATAATTTCTTTCATTTTTGAGCTATAGTTTTATTGTATATAGAATTCTTGATTAATACATATTTTTAGCACTTTATATATGCCATTCTGGTACCTTCCAGTTTCCACGGCTTCTAATGTAAAACTAGCTATTAATATTATAAAGAATCCCTTGTACATTCCGAATTGCTTCTCTTTCAGCTTTCAGGATTTTCTCTATCTGTCAACAATTTAGTTATCATATTCCTAGGTGTGGAGGTCTTTGAGTTTATTTTATTTAGGATTTATTGAGACCCTGAATGTGTACTGTATATTCATGTCTTTCACTGAAGTTTGGAAAATTTTAGCCATTTTTTATTCAAAATTTTTTTTCTGTTCTCATCTCTCTTCTCCCTCTTGGACACTCCTTATGTTGGTACTCTTGGTGGTAGCCTGCCAAGGCTCTTTTCATTTATTTATATTCTTTTTCATGCTCCTCATATTCGTTATTCTCAATTTATCTATCTTCAATTTTATAAATTTCTTTCTTCTGCCTGCTTAAATCATTTATTGAGCCTTCTATAGAAAAATTTTTATCTCAGTTATTGTATTTTCCAAGCCAGAATTTCTCTTTGGTTTCTTTTTAAAATTTCTGTCTCTTTATTGCTATTATAAATTTGGTGAAACATTATTCTCATACTTTAAGTTCTTTATACTTGCTCTTGAGCATATTAAAATACTTTATTTATAATCTTTGTCTAGTAAGTCTATGTTTGAACTTCCTCGGGGGCAATTTCTATTAATTTATTTTTCCCCATATGTGAACCAGATTCTCTTGTTTCTATGCATGTTTTATAATTTTTAATACAAACTGGACATTTTGAATATATAATGTGGTAATTAGATTCTTCCACCACACCAGGGTTTTTGTTTGTTTGTTTCTTTGGTTGACATTGTTTAGTGACTTTTCTAAACTAAATTAGTCAAGTAGATATTCTTTGCTGTATGTGGGCACTGAAGTCTCCATTTCATTAGCTTAGTGGCCAGCTAATGATTCAGCAGAGATTTCCTTAAAGGTTTAAAAAAACCCATCCACAGTCCTTGCTGGTGGGTTCCTATATGTTGTGACATGCATTTAACCCTTAGCCAGGCAGTTTACAACTCTTAGCCTAGCCATCAGACAGTAGTGGGAATTGTGGGGGGTTTTTCAGAAGACCCTAAATACCCTTTCTGAGTATGTACTGCACCTTGGGTATGCACATGGTCTTATGGTTTCTAAGAAATATGAGGGAGCTTTACAAAAGCCTATATTTCTAAAGCATCTACTCCCTAATCTTTTTTCTCAAGCTTTTTGATATTTCTATGGTATATCCCAATTGCTATCCCTGGCCCTGATTGGCACCAGTTTTTGCCAGATTATTTGTTGTTTCTGTGCAGGGACAGGCCCTTGGAGTTTCCTACTCTTCTATTTTAGCTGTTGTCCCATTGTATTGTTACAATTTTGACAAGCATATTCCTTTCACAGTTGTTGTTTTTTAAAGAATGACTATTTGTCTCTTCTTTATAAAGGTCATCCAAATATTAACATAATTCACGTCCAGCTTGCCAAAGAACCTTATCCAATTTAGAAGGAAAATAATTCTGGCAATTGAACCCAGTAGATCTTCTGTGTCAAAGATGGTTAATTCATCCATAACCCTTTCAAAATTATTTCTCTGCAAGCCAGAGAGGCAAAAAATCTGTAGAGGAGATGTATGTTCTAACATTCAGTTCTCTAGTAGAAATATGATGTAAAATGTGTTAGAAAAGCTAGCATATCTGAGTCTTTACCCTTAAAAATGCAATTGACTATATTCACATTGTAATTATGTGGATGTTTTCTATGTAGTTTATCAAATTAATAAGAATGTTGTTCTTTTACCTTTATTTAATTTAAAAAATCCCCCACGGTATTTGTTTCTAATATTGTGAACTCCAGAATTACTTGTTGACTACTTCTTAAAATTAGATGAATTAACCCTGGCCGGTTTGGCTCAGAGAATAGAGTGTTGACCTGTGGACTGAGGGGGTCCCTGGTTCGATTCTGGTCAGGGGCATGTTCCTTGGTTGCAGGCACATCCCCAGTGGGGGGTGTGCAGGAGGCAGCTGATTGATGTTTCTCTCTCATCAATGTTTCTAACTTTTTACCCCTCTCCCTTCCTCTCTCTAAAAAATCAATAAAATATATATGTATTTTTTAAATAGATGAATTAGTGGGAAACAGTATCAGAAAAAACTCATGAACTTGATATGTCAAGTATACTGTGTATATAGTTATGTACCACATAATGACATTTTGGTCCATGATGAACTGCATATACAACAGCAATCTCATAAGATTTTAATGGAGCTGAAAAATTCCTATTGTCTGGTGTTGTCATAGTTGTCCTAACATCATAGCATAATGCATTACTCACATTTTTATGGTGATGCTGGTATAAACAAACATACTGCTCTGCTGGTGGTATAAAAGTAGAGCACATATAATTTTGTACCATATGTACTACTTGATAATGATGATAAATGACTATGTTACTGGTTTATGTATTTACTATATATTTTTTAAAATGAATATTGTTCTCATTGCCTTTTCAAAGTTGTCACCCCTTGTGAAGTGGCACAGCCCAGATCTACTAACTGAACCCAAAGAGCCAACAGAGCTCTGAATATGATGCAACATTTTCTGGGGTTTAATTCTATTTTCATCTATTTATTAGCATTATGAACTTAAGCAAATTACTTTAACCTCTCTCTGCCTCACCTCAATCAGTAAAATGGGCCTGGTAACAACTATCCTAATGTCATAGCGTTGTTAAAAAGGTAAAATAAGTTAATATTCACTAAGTAATTAACTAAAATTAAATACATAAGCTAGTTTGAGATAGTACTACTTATTTAGAGCGTGTCTTTGTAAGAAAAATTCTGAGGTTTTTAGTTCTATCTTATTAGTGAAGTGGAGCTTATTGGTGAAATAATGCTATGAGGCAAATTTTTAAGAGGAAAATAGGCAGGCAATATTGGTGTGTAGCTGAGAGGCTCATTCTTTAGGAGAAAACGATATCTACAGGTGGGTGCAAAACCAAAGATCATTACACATTACAAGAATGGTCTCCTAATGTAATGACCTGGGCAACTAGGAGGATGGGCCAAGGTAGTGGGAGATGAAGCTAAATCATTGGAAAAGACAATGATGAAGGCACTTGGGAGTTATCAAAAGGTTTAAAATAGAGCCATCTAGGCACATTTCCATTTAAGATACATATTGTGGAAAACAAAGTTTGGAGGATTGGGTTCAGCATGGCAAGACTCGGAGAAGGAAAACGCCTTAAGTGACTATTGGCCGCTTTTATTTTAAGTAAGTCATAGTTGCTCCATAATAAGCATGTTCTAATTTTGTAGCACAAGAAAATATATAAACTCTTACTTTATAAGAAATCTGCACTTTAGGAATTTCTCAGTGTGATATAGTCACAACTTAATAAAATCTAAAATTAAAGTCCCAAATTATTATTCATTTGACACGACCTCTTTGCTCAACAAAATTTCTGTCACAGATTTTCAGTAAATAATCATCCTTTTCTACACTATGTCACCTATTATTTAGGTATAGGGAATACATTAATTCCATTTAACAAATTAGAGTGAAAATTATAACCATACTATCCACAGAACTTACTTGATGCTAATTTTATAGCTTCTCAGCCCTCTAAAAGTCACAGAAATATTCACACCTCAGCTGAACTTTTAAGTTGACTGATAGCCTCTAGCAATAAATTCCAGAATATCAGTAATGGTTTATAAAGAAAAGCTTAACGGACTAATTGTCTCACTTTGCCTCTTTTCAACTCTCTTTTAACAGCTGTTTAGTCCTAGATATACAGATTCTTGTTTTGGTTTGGTTTTTCAGTCATTTAAACTTTTTTAGTAGTTTTAGGAATTAATTGGACAAATATTCAGCTATAAAATGAGATAAAATTTAATAAGCAATTTTATTATTTGTCCCACTCTGAACATGTTAATCACTGGAATAACTTTTAAACTTCATGGAAATAAAATTTCATCCCAACTTGACAGTGTTCTTTGTTATTTTATTTTATTATTATTTGTTATTGTATTTTGTAATTGCCATGTAAGGTGTTTACCTGTGCACGCAGGATTACATAAAATATAATTTTAACATCCACTTAATTCAAAGTATTCTTATTGAACTATCATGATCTCTCAAATATATTTAAACTATATTAGTAATACATAAATAGTGGGCAAATTTATTTCTGCAAACCAGATTCTAGAAACTTGACACCATTAAAAACACCCTTTAAAGTACTAAAAACAAAAGTGTTAAGTACAATATACATAACACTTATAATTATTTTGGATAAATGCATATTTAACTGCCTTCAAATAGGCATACTTCTGACATGAATTGAGATTCCATAGGTTGTTTTTTGATGGTAAATTCAGTATAAATAACAATGAAGAAACCACATATAGTAGACCTTAAATTCAGAAACTGGCTTTAAGATTCTCAAATAAAGACATTTGAAGGCATACAGATGTATTAATTTTTAATTTGTTTCTTTTTGATCTCTTAATTACTGAAAAAGATTTTTTGGTTAATTTTAGGAAGGCAAGTGTTTGAAAAGCGTTTTGAATCAACCTGGTGATTGCCAAGTACTGTCTTCTTTAAGTGACTGTATAGTAATGAAAAGTTAAGATGAGAGCCAAATTAGATTGAATAATTGTTCAGTCATGTGGGACAGGCCAGTTGCATAGCCTGACTGATTGCTCAGATTACATTGCCTGGGGTCCTGCACTTGGTTGGCTGTCTTCTCAGATCTTAACAAGGTTCTGGGAATTTCTTTTTCTGACAAAGTTTGCTTTGTGTGTTTTTCACCTCCCCCCACCACCTCCAGGATGCTTCATCTGCAGACATTAGAAAAGCATATCGTAAGCTTTCATTAACTTTGCATCCAGACAAGAATAAAGATGAAAATGCAGAAACTCAATTTAGACAAGTAAGTGAAATATACTATTACGTTTTGTGACAAATTTATAAAGGTTTATGGTAGAAATAGTAACATATGTAGAATAATCTTATTTGGAAATGAGGATGTTGTTTAGAAATATAATGTATGTACATTTATTTAATTTTTATAAAATATGATTTTACCAGTATTTTTTATTTTAGAATCTCTGAATTCTTGGAGTGTCATAATTTTCTTGTCTACATTACAGCTTTTGCTTTTAAAAAGCACATATTAAGATAATTATTACTTTTGCATCTTTCACAAATATTTATTTTGGTATCAAGCATTGGTACTAGTAACCTTTTAAGGTTCTTCTAAAAACAAAAAAATGTTGCTTCTAATCAAGGTCTTACCTATTCATTTTACTTATAAGCACATAGGGTTTTCTGCATGTGCATTATGGCATGTTCACCTTCTTAAGTGATTTCTTATAGTTGAGAGTATTTTTATTTTAAAGTAATGCTTCTATTTTAGTTGGTGGCCATTTATGAAGTTTTAAAGGATGATGAACGAAGGCAGAGGTGAGTATTCATTTCTGTTTTTGAATTAAGATTTTCGATGTCTCAGTTTATACAGGGAAAAATTGTCTCATTGAACAGTTTGTTTATTATAAGTTAATGTTTTTTGTTTTTGCCAAGGTATGCAATATTTTTAAATGCATATTTAGAGTTACTTAATATGGAAATTTTTCACCAGGTTGATTCAATACTTATACGAGTAAGTATATTAGCAAGTTGTGGCTTCATTAGATAAGATGTTTAACAAGTGTCTAGGCCCTGGGAAATACAAATACCACTTGACTTCAAACAAATGTCTTTTCATTTTTATATATGTCAGAAATAGCTCTTATCTGTGTCTTGTGGTCCTTTTTGTTCTTTTCAATTCCTTAAATGTTTTGGAATTGGACTGTTAAGTGATATTCAAGTTATTACCATCTCGATGTTTCCTCACTCACAAAATAATAAACACAATTTTGGGGTGAGAGAACAAACTTATATGAGTATGTACCTACAAGATAGGAATGAAAGAAAAATATTTGCTACTTTCTCCTATTTCTTTTGTCCCCTTCCTTTCCCTTCCCTTCCCTTCCTCTGCTCCAGTGATCCTGCATTTAGGGTTAGTTAGTGCAGGCAACCCCTCACTTGGAGACCTCGCCGTGCCCCTTCAGAAGAGCAGTAATATGTTCACACAGCGGTGCATGGTGCTAATGATTTAAGAGGAGTCTGCAGAGAGGCTCCTCTTCTCTACTTCAGAATGTGTGGAATGTAGACAGTACTGCAATGGGCTTCAACGTGTTTTCAGTCAAACCCACAGTAGGAAATACATTCTGCATCATGCCTCAGGACAGACAGACAGACATATGTGAAACAAAAATTTCACAAAACACTTTTGTATGTGTGTGAAACAGACTGATGTTTTCTATTCTAGGTTAGGCTATTCTAGTCATTTTTCTTTTTAAGACAATGCTGGTTGTCACCACTAAATTGATTTCATGAGTCACTAGTGTGCCACAATCTGCAGTTTGAAAATGCTGCTCTACACTAACAGAGTACCTTTAAAGAAAGAAGTCGGTATTTGAGATTTTAGGCTAAGGCCAGCTAATATGGGTGTTAATACATCTTAAAGATAACCTCCCAGAATGATGCTTTGTAGCATTCTGAATCTTTCTTCAAATATATTATCTGGAATTATTCTATATCCTAAAATGTTAGCTACCACTCTTGGTCCTCACCCTAACTCTTTAATTTGAATACCTCAGTTTGTCAGATTGCAAAGCAAGGATTCAAGATATTCTCTTGAAGTGCTCTTTGCTTTATAACAAGGGCTGGCATTGGTCCAGACACCATAGCCAACATTCCTCTGGTTTGAGATAATCCATAGTGTTGAAAGAGTCCTAGAAGTATGTTGAAAGAAGTGTTGATTATTCTGTGCATATTTTCTAGTTGGTTTCTCTCACTGAGCCCCAAGTTTTGTTTTACACATCAAGAATGTGTCTGTAAAGATAGCTTTATTTAGTCTCCCTACATCTTTGGCATCAGATTTGTGCTTTTTGTTTGTTGTTTTCTTAAAAGTTAGTAAACTTTGTAACAATTTCTTTTAATTGCTGAAATTATTTCTCTCTTTTCAGAACAAATCACTTCTTATTTATAAACTCATCTAACATTTTCTTTTTAGGATTAGTTTCCTTTGCATTTCTTTTGGAGTGTTAATAGAAACAATGGGTCTGACAGTTATACCAACAACTGTAGTATTTATACCCCTTTAGGGACAAGTAGCTCTGGTAACTGGTTTCCCTGAGGCAAAAGTCTTAACTAATTAAGCTAAGAAGCACTCCTCTAAAGCTTGTGCCTTGGGCTAGGTGACCTATGAGTATTTAAACATATAGAAGAAATCACCTCTACAATTACCTAATGTTTATAATTCCTTTAGGGGGAAGAAAAAAAGAATAGTTTTATCTTCTAAAAGAAGGTTGTCTTTTACTGGTAAAAAAAAAAAAAAAAAAATGTTTTTGGTAACCCAATTATTTATTATGAAAATATTGTTAAATAAATGCTTTTAAAAATGACTTTCATTCATTTGCTATTTGGAAAATTGTCATAGACATGTTTTCTTATTTATTTTCCTAACATAATTGTGTTTCACTGAAATCAGGTGCATTATTTAAATTTTGGTAGAAAGGGGGATAGCAGTGAAATAAATAAAATAGCAAACTGGATAACCTTTTTACTTTTTTAAGGAAAATGCAAACTTTATTTTTTAAACAGTCTTTATTTAGATATATCTTAAAGATAATCTCCCAGAATGACTTGTGTACCATAAAGTCACATATATGAAGTATACAATTCAGTGATTTTTGTGAGTTTACAGAGTTGTGCAAACCACCACAATCCACTTTTAGAACATTCCTATTACTTCAAAAACACTTCCTCTAGTTCATTTGTAAGCAATCCCCACTCTGACCCATGCCCTAGGCAATCACTGATCTTTTTGTATCTATAAAGTTATCCTTTATGGACTTTTCATATTAATTAAATTGTGTGCTGTGTAGTCTTTTACACCTATCTTCTTTCTGTTAGCATAATGTTCTTGAGACACATCCACATTGTAGCATATGCCAGGAGTTCATTTCTTTTTTACCGCTGAATAGTATTCCCTCTGCAGCTTTCCTTTGTCCATTCACCAACTGGTAGGCATTTAGTTTGTTTCCACTCTTTGGCCATGATGCACAATGCTGCCATGAATATTCACATCTAAGTCTTGGTGCGAACAGATATTTTTCATTTCTCTTGGGTAGATTCCAAGGAATGCAATTGTGGATAAACTTACGTCTTTTTTTCTCTCAAAGGCATCAGCTATATTGTGAAAATAACATGTTTTTCTGGTTAGTGTAAGGAAGCCTAATATAGTAGTCCATTTTAAACTCCTTAGGTAATTTGCTTATTTGGGGAAATAACAGCTCAGCTTTGTTTGTTCATAAATTTCTATACAAGCCCTGAATATTAGCTGAAATAAAATACTGAGTAGATACCAATCATTTATTAAACATATACACTAGAATGTGCTGTGGTAATATTAGCATATTTACTTTTGTTTAAAGTCTATTATAAATTTTCAACCAACATTCTTTTGCTAATCCATTCGTAAAACTTTAATATTTTGTCTATTTTATGACACTATATTTGTAAAAGTTGAATGTTGTTTTTTAGTTTACTAAATAAAATCTCATTTTTTAAAATAAATCCAATGATGAAAACTATAGTTATCTCAACCTTAATCTGCTAAACTTCTATTAATCCATTACCTAGTTATTGTAAATTTGATTACAGGTGTGTTTGAATAAAAATAAACATTAACCCACCAGTCAGTGTGGCTTAGTGGTTGAGCTTCAACCAATGAACCAGGAGATCAGCGTTTTACTCCCAATCTGGACATATACTACCCAGGTTGTGGGCTCCATTCCCTGTGTGAGGTGTGCAGGAAGCAGCTGAGCAATGATTCTCTCTCATCATTGATGTTCCTGTCTCTCTTTTCCTCGGCCTTCCTCTCTGAAATCAATAAAAATATATTTTTAAATTATAATAAAATAATAAACATTAACATGAGATTAAGAAATTTTAATACTTTCCTCAACTAGAAGATATGACATTAATTATATACAATATATATAAAGTGCTGTTTACCATAGTTTTGGACGTGTGTGTGTGTGTGTGTGTGTGTGTGTGTGTTTTAAAAAAGGAGAGTAAGGTGAATTAAATTAGATTTGTTTTCCATTTATGTTATGATCTTCGTACAATTGATTTTTACTCTAAGGTTCAAAATGTGATGTAAGTGATGTTGCTATATTGTTTGAAGTTAAAAATTAGTATGATAGAAAAATTCATACTTTAGGCAAATGATAGAATTATTTACACATTTGTTTTTATAATATACACATTTTCTATTTTAGTTTCATAGTTACTATTTTATATTTCAAAATAAGCTGTTATAAATTACATTAATTTTTTTAATCTACTGATAATTTAAATATTTTTAGATTTACTTGCTTTCCAATGTTTATATTAGGCTAAATATATGTGAAGAATTGCAAGATGTAGAATGGAACTCATTAATGATTATATAACCATTATTTTATGTCCATCATGTGCATTTTAAGAACATCAAATGAGGTAAATGTATATTAGACCATATGTTGGATGTATGGACTTGACCAATTAATGTTTTAATTTCCAAGATAATGTCTTTAGAGTTCCATATGGTTTTTTACATTAATTATATTTTCATCATAGAGATTTACTTTTCTGGGGTTTTTAAGAACACATTGATGCATGTGTTAATCTGCTTTTAACAAAATGTTAAGAGTAGTTTTATGAGCTGGGTTGTAGTACATTTTAACAGTGTTGTGTGTTAAATAGAGAAGAGCATACAATAGTGATAGTTTAAATATTACGTGTCAACACATTTTTCCTAAATAACATGAATATAGTGTTTGTATATTTTTAAAAATATCTTTGTTTTTAGTATTTCAGAAAAGCAGTGATTTATCTTTTAACAGCATATATTCTAAAAAACATACTATAATAGAAACTGTCTTCCCTTAAAATGGCCAGCCGTGTGGGCCATAATGTTCATTGATAGTAAAATCAATAGAGCATTGATTCTAAACTTAATACTTGGAGACTGTTGTTTAGAGTGGCAGAAAAGCCAAGTAAATATCTAGTTCTGTTAATTGTGTTCTGTGCATGAGGCTTTGCTGTCTTAAATTGAGCTGTACACTGAGTACAGTTATCTGTGGGCTAGAAAATAGTCGCTGTTAAGAGAAATGTAGTATTTCATCATTGGTGGTGATAAAATGTTTGATATAAAATTCATAACTGTGAGTCCTGCTGTGTTTTCTTTCAGTACAGATCAAATTTAATACTTAATAATGCTCTTAGGTAATGGTTGCTACTTTCTTAGGTGTTCTTTATTAATAACCACACTTTTTACATGAAGTTATTTCATAGGAAAGGTTAGTTGAAAATAATGATTTTTATAGTCACCTTTTGTTCCCCTCAACAAATCTGAAGTGCATTATAGATTTAGGATAATTCAAGACTTAACATTCATTGGATTTCATTCAATTGTAGTCATCTTGCATTATAGCACTTGAAATCTTTTTACCAATCCATTTATAATTTAAAATCAGTCCATTTTTACAAAGATAGATTTAAATATAAATTTTTGAGGAAAGGAATGATAGCTTTTGATGAACTCATATTATTATGCTTTTCTGTTCGTGTTCAAGAATTGCTATAATATTGAAAAAAGGAGAATATTTAAATATCGAAATATTTCTGGTCCAGCCACTACACAACATTTTAATTTGTAGACTCTTTACACAATTTGTCTTTTAAGAGTTCAGTACTAATTAATGTCCTTTGCTCTAAACATTAGTTATTATGATATCTATTGTTATTAATAACTTAAGTTGATCTAAGTCAAGTTTTCTAGATTTGCTAATAAAATATATTTTGAATTTATAATCACTTTTTCTGCTAAAAAAAAAAAAAACTTGCCTGTAATAACTCTGCTGCCTTATTTTTTAAGCATATTTCCAAGGTATCAATTTAATAACTATAAAAGTAGCTACTTCAGTTGTTGCATTTAAATTGATTTACATGAAAAGACTGGCAGTTTAGCAGCTGCGCTATTATTCTTAGATCGGTCAATTTACTTGAGAAAAACCTACTACTGAGTGCTACTGACCTGCCTGACAATATAGGCCCTATTTCTATTCCTGTAATTAGGCCTGGGACTAACTCAGAATATTTTTAATTAAAATATTTTGGTCAATGTGTTGCACCAAATTAGGCCTTTCAGTGAAGATTTAATTCTGGAAATAGTGTGATTAGAATATTTAATGAGTTGTGTTTCACTAAGATTAACAGGTTGTGTGAACATACAGTGTTTGTGACCATTTTGAGTTTTACAATCATAAATGCTACTCCTGATTTTTAACCTTAAAAAACATTTGCCACAGTAACTGTCTAACAGGTATATTTAAATTTAATTGAAGTTTTATTCTAAAGAAAGCTGATTTAAATGCATTTTTAGGCAAGCTTTTATTTATGGTCTCCCCTTCCAGCAAAGCCAAAAGTGAGAAAATTGCCACTTAAATGTTTGCAAATAAACAGTTTTATTTAGAAACCTGACATAAGCATAAGTTTACACACCTCTAATTTGGCATTTTTTAAATTCTCTTTCATAATGTGAGCAATGCAAAATTAAAAGAGGCTCATTTTATAGGCTTTTACATTATTAAGTTTTGATAAAATAACATATATGTTTCAACCTTGAACTATGGTACAGAGGTGGGGGGGAAAGGCATTGAATGAAAAATTTACCCTGAATTTGATTCAATTAATGTATAATTCATGGTAACAAATAGAGCTCTTATCTTGATTGTTTTTGCCCCCATGGAGATCCTTCCTTTTGTTGCTGACTTCATGGTTGGGCCTTTGCAGCAGACTGTGATAGAGAGAGACTATATGGCACCTGTAGTTTAGATGGCATTCCCGAAGTCGCATCATGGGGTCTCCTGAAAACATAAGATCTGGTGTCTACAGTATATTACTAGTACCTTTTTGAAGGTTGTCTGTGACTGGACCTACGTACAGTGTTTTCAATTTATAGGCCGCTGTAATGCTGATAATTTACATGAATGTTACCTATTTGGAGGAATTTTTTTCTCTTTTTAAATATGGGTATAAAGTTTTTCATTTTCATTTCAAACTTCCCTTGAAAAACTGTTATATTTGCTACTGTAGGTATGATGATATTCTGATCAATGGACTTCCAGATTGGCGACAGCCTGTATTCTACTACAGGCGGGTGAGAAAAATGAGCAATGCTGAGCTGGCATTACTTTTGTTCATTATCCTCACAGTGGGTCATTATGCTGTGGTGTGGTCAATCTACCTGGAAAAACAACTGGTAAGTAAGTATTGGTAATAAATCAAATGATCCTAGCCTCCTTAATTTTATATGGAATTTCAAACATTTATTTTCAACTGATGAAAAGTTCAATGTTTTTATAAATACTTCTCATTTTAATGGTTTTGTGCTCAGTAGTTAGTGTTTGATATGTTTCTAAGTCAAGAAGAGCCCAGGTTATAAGAAGAAAATATCCTTCTTCTTAAAAATGTGACTTTGAGTTTGTTATAAAATTTTGTGAAGATTCCATTATCTAACTGAAAATTAGAAGGTAGAAACTAGAGCCACGTTTTCTTAATTATCACCTTCCAAATAGAAATATTTTTCATGTAAAAATGATTTTAGAAATTTTTGTGTCACAGGCTGATATATAAACAATGTTTACTTTAAAAGTTTTTAACTAAGACTTGAAATTAGTATAATTTTATGATTTCATAGATCAGTTGGTAAAAAGGTTATTGCATTTTTTTAGTCTAATAAACTCTACTACATAGTTTATTCTGCTGTGGATCTCTATATGCTAAAAACAAACATCAGAATTAGCATCTATTTACTCATTCTTTTTGAAGTAACATTACTAAAGTTGGGTGAATGAGAAAAAGTTGAATGCTCTCTCTGCTTAGAAAACTTTGATTGCTATGGAGATAGACTTGACTGACAGTGCTAAACTTCATGTGTGTTTAAGGACTGGATACTATGACAACAGTTATTGTTAAAGATTGATGATTTTACTTAATTATGTTGGACCCTACATACATTTGCATAAATGTTCCTTTATAATGTTTACCCTTCACAGTAGACTCTTGATAACATTTGAAGAGTACATGTTAATGATAACCTCTAACTATAATTCTTTCCACATTAAGGATGAACTGCTTGGTAGAAAAAAAAGAGAAAAGAAAAAAAAGGCAGGTGGCAAGACTGTGGATTTATCGAAACTTGGTGCTTCAGAAAAAAATGAAAGGTAGGACCATTATAAAAATATTTTATAATTTGAAACTGTTTTAAAATATTTCTTTAATGTAATCCAGTTTCATGTATCCATTTCAGACATGCTAGCATTTACATCTATAATAGGTTTTTTAAAAGACTAATAATGCGCCATATTTGTTTGTGAGACAAATTCTGATCTTAAGCAGAAATGCTACTTTTTCCTCTTGTGATGTGTTAATATATATTTAAGTAATTAACTCCCCAAATTCTTATAGTTTAAAATTTGTAGACTGAACTTTAGAAACAGTACTACTAGATGAATCTGTCACTTAGTGTTTCGTTCAGGAGTGACAATGTGTAAAGAGGCAGTGATATGCAGAACACTCTGAAAGATACTACCATTTCTTCTATCGATTTATAGAAAGAAAGAAAGGGTTTAAATAGTTCACACAGCAGGGCAGAACTGGATCAATGTGAGATGGAGATCAGAGACTATTCTGCAAGTCTTCTGTTCTGATGACATCAGTGAGTAATGCTTCAGTGAACTGCAAATGACATTAATTTTTATGTATTGGTTTGTTTATGCTACAGTCTCCATATCTGCTTGTCAGCACTGGGGAACACTCTGATGATGTTCAGTCTTTTATAGCTGAAGTACTCATAAGGTTTGAGAATTCATTTTGCAGAACTGGTGAAAGTCCAGGTTGGAAAGGGATCTTTTGTTTCTTTATCTTTATAACTTGAGTAGGAGTCTCCTTTTCCAAATTCTTAGCTTCCTTTTACTTGCTATACGTACTGCATTTATTGTAACTACTGTATTTCATGATAGAATAAGTCAGAATAAATGATAATCAACACAAGTATTTCATTGAAAATTTCTTTTTTGTTGAAAGTCATTCAAAACAGAAATTATGATCTTTATAAAAATGTTTTATCTCCCAACTTTCTGTCAATATTTTTGCTTCTTTGCTTTTTTCTCCCCCTTTAGATTACTGATGAAACCACAGTGGCATGATTTGCTTCCATGCAAGCTGGGGATTTGGTTTTGCCTTACACTAAAAGCATTGCCTCATCTAATCCAGGTAAAATGTAACTCTTTCATATAATATTAGATGCTTTCATTTTAATTATTCATGAAATAATTTATTCTCATGTTTGCTCGCTGAATGCTGATGTACAGTGGATGCTTCTAATGTTGATTGAACTGAATAGTATTTTTGTAAACCTAATTTAGAATGGTTCTAAAATAATTTAGTTATCTACTCTTATAACTCTTACATTGCTCTTAGGACACCTTAGAATCCCAAGACACTGGAAAAATGGGGGAAATGCTATCTATAGAACAGAAATAAAAGCAATAAAAATTTAATCTGCTGTTATTATTTAAGGCATATTCAGTAAAAAAGAACAGGGCTCAAATAGCTTGTCACACATTATTTTAATAACACTTAAATATATAGTATAAGAAAAAAGTTTACATGAGCACCTAATTATGCAAAAATGTAGTTTTCCATTTTATTTGCAACTTTAAGTGGAGTGAAGATATTTTCTCTTTAATGAAGATAATCAAAGTTTCTATGCTGGTCTTGATCAATCATAGAATGTGGGTAAATGTTATATTTTTTATTTTTTGTTAGCATAACAAAGCATATTTTGTTCAATTATTGCTTTGCTAAGTACAATTATTGCATCTGGTTAGAAAATTCCCAACACATAAATATAATATTTGAAAGTATGTATAACAATTTTGGTGTAAAAAGTTTGAGGGTGTCATTTTTAAAAGGCAATTTTTCATTTCAGAAAATAAATGTTTAGATAAACCTAGAGAGCCAGGTAATTTTTATCCAGATTTACCCACACTATTTTTCATATATCAAAACTGCTTTTCCTAATTGTTTAAGGCAACAAATGACTCCAGCTCTGCATTTTATTCTCCTTTATCCTCTCATAACAAAAATTTTGTATTTGAAGGGAAATGAACTGAAGATCACTAATATGTTTGTTCCTAGCATTTGAGAAATTATTTACCAGTTTTCTATCAAAATAGTTTTCCTTAATATTTATTTCTTATTGAAGCATATATTTTGGTTACAGTTAATAGAGGAAATTGAAATATTTGGTATATGTAAAAGTTTTTGTTTTTAAGTTGTTTAGCATATTATGTTGTTTATTTTAATAAAATTCAAAATCCTTGTATGGCATATTTATATAAGACTTAATAAGAGGGAAGGTATATTTGTCATGCTGGGTGTTTTGTTTTTTATGAGAAGATGTGACAGAAAAATATTTTAAGACATATTTTCTTATGTTGGAGGTTTTTTTGAATAATTATTTTTTTTGCCTGCTTTAGAATCTGTGCATTAGGCAAACCAAAGTGTTGATGAATTTAAAAGTATAGTCAAGTGACATTATAAATAGAATATCATATAAAATGTCAGTCTGAAACACTTCTTTGTAATTATAATTTAAGTCATTTGAAACAAAGTTTATTTGGTAAAATTAACATATTTCTTGGTTACACTTAGGGTCATTTGCAAAAATAGAACCAATATGTTAAGATGACTTAGATTTACAAATTATTATTTTAAATTACTTGTCTATGGTATCTAGATCTGACAGATTGTTTTGCCTCATAATAAATTTGTAGGAAATTTACAAGAAATAAGGAATTTTTACAAAAATGCTTTAGTTTCTTTAGAAACTCTGTTTTCTTAAACTGTTAGATTTGACTTTTAAAGTTTTCACTTGGTAATACCTGTTGCCTTTCAGTTTGAGATGCAAAGCGATTGGCTTTCAAAACCTTTATACCTAATTTTTACAATTTTGGTCTAATTATTTCTTCCTCGTAAATGTATTCTAAGAAGAAAAGATGAGACAATTTTTTTGTGTGTGTAAGCAAATACTAGATATTTTATTTCTGCTTTGAAAGCATAAGATTAGTTTTTCTCATATTCACTAGCAATGTAATATAGTAGACTCTGATACAAATTGTAATTGTGAAAATATTTTAGATAAGAAACATAGCTAATGTTTCCATAAGCATCAGCAACGCAATACTGAATAGTTGCTGTTAGGATTAGATTTTTTGTCTGATTTTCCCCCCAGTCTGCTGTGACCTTTGTATTAATTTCTCATGCATAAAATTGTGCAGTGTGAATACATGTGCCTTATCTATAACACTGAAGGTTTTATGTGACACTTCTATGAGATCTTCAAAGAAACCCTCTTTACCTGAAGCAGTTTGGGTTGCTAAATGGTACATTGTCAAAAGAGAGCCCTGCTAGAGCCTTAAGTACAAAAAAATGATACATACAACTTTCAACATTGTAAGCTTGTACTTTAAATTTATTAATCATTCCTGTGATATTGGGCCATTATCTTATTTTTAAATAAGAGTCCTGTTTCTTGCCATAAGTCATACCTATACTCTTGGCTTCTTTAAGGGCAAATTTTCACTTAATACCTTTAAAAAAAAGAATTAAACTAAATACTTGTGAGCAATGTACTGTAATTTTATAATCCTTAGAGATTTTTATGACTTCCCCCAGTCTTTCCTAATTGATTTACATATAGTTAACAGCATTTTTAGCAACTTTTTTTTTTTAATGTTTTTATTGATTTTTAGGAAGAGAGAGAAACATTGATGAGAGAGAAACATAGATTGGCTGCCTCCTGCATGCCCCTCACTGGGAATTGAGCCTGCAGCCCCAGCATGTTTCCTGATGGGGATTCAAACCAGCAACCTCTTAGTTCATGGGTTGATACTCAACCACTGAGCCACACTGACCAGGTTTTAGAAAACTTTTCTATGGCATTAAACTTTTTATATACACTTAATTTTAATTGCACAAAATGTCTACATAAGTAAATACAGGTAAACTAATTTGTCAGTTTTTTAACATATGCATTCAGAAAACCTACTTTATTATGTAACGAACTTTCAGCTTTAATGGACACCCCCTTGCTCGAATTAGCAAGGATTTACTGTGGTTCTGCCAAAAGAGACCTGAGGAAGGTATCATACAATTAATTCCTTTAAAGAAAAGAAGAAGGTATCACACAGCCAGTTACTGTCATCTAAGACTACATCTTAGGTCGTTAGCCATTTAGGAATTTATTCTCCGATAGCTAAATGTGATATGACAAATCTGTAAAGGACAGTTAGACATAATGAAGTTTATTGGTAAGACAGCAAATTTTTCCATCATACACATCTGTCAAAGACATGTATATATTGTTGGGGTATAATTTTACTCGAAGTGGTTCTGTGATCATTCTGGGTAGAGGGAAAAGTATACCTCTGGGAGTCCCTGCTTTTTGAGAAAGTTATTACCTCCAGCACCGGGTTTTGTTCCTTTCCTTTGCTCTGAAAAAGATACTGGAAAACTAATAAGAATTGGTAGATTAGAAGAATGAGGCCAAAGAAATAAAAACTATTATATATGATACATGTAAAATATTTGATAAATATTAAATTAATATCAAACATTTACCAGATTGGAACACATCCAAGAAAAAGATGTATAAATGATATTATATAGCAAAATACGTGCCCCATATCATTCATGTACCCACATATGTAGAAAAGTCAAATAAGAAACCAAAGAAAGAGAATGGGGAAAGTGTTTATAAGTTGATGAATAGATGGAAAGTTAGTATGTGCAAATGGGATGAGAAGACATTACAGAGGAGTAAACAGCAAGAATTCATGCAGAGTAGCGGGGAAAATTGAAGAACTGTGTTTAGATAGCTAAGAAAGCCAGTGGAATGATCAATAGAAAACAAGAAATATGAATTAGAATATAACAAGGAACTTGGGCTATGTATGCTTTGGGGCTACAATTTAATTTCAACATTAAAAGGATAGCCCTGTGCCCAGACTGGTTTGGCTCAGTGGATAGAGCGCTGGCCTGCGGACTGAAGGGTCCCAGGTTCTATTTTGGTCAGGAGCACATGCCTGGGTTGTAGGCTTGATCTCCAGTGGGAGGCAGCCAATTGGTGACTCTCTCATCATTGATGTTTCTATCTCTCCCTCTCCTTTCCTCTCTGAAACCAATATATATATATATATATATAAAAGGATGGCCCTAGTGGCATTTCCATATTTTACCACTCTGTTTCTTTTTCATTTGAAGGGAGTACACGTTCTCTTGTAGTCTGACTAAACCAGTCTTTGTGTTGGCTCTAATCAATTTATAACCAAAGAAATTTTCCTAACTACTAAACTGTCTTTCTTGGGCATTTCAAAATTGACTATATATGTTCAGAAACATTCATAGCCATGAAAGTAGCAAACAGTGATGAAATATAACCAATGCTATGTGCCTATATTCAATTTAACTCAGAACTTAGTTTTGATTCCTTTTTTTCATTGCCTATTTGAGTTGGAGCCTCATATATTTGGGCCCATAATAATTTAGATTGTTAATACCATCAATTTCTCTTACAAGTACCAAATATCCCAAGTAATTACCAATCTAAATCATAGTTTATTTGTAGTTTTCTCCATTTTCTGAGGTGAAACATGTCTTAAATAGTCAGAATTTATTTGCATGGTAGTTTGTTTCTCGGGGAATTCACCATTCAAGTTTCATTCTGTGTGCTCTGTTACATTTCTCAGATTATAAAATATAAAATTTATAAAATATAAAACTCTTTTAGGTGTGTATTACCTAAACTTGTAAATTTTTCCATTGTTAAGGCCCAGTCCCATCTTTTTTCACTACAAAGATTATCTTACATGAACATATTAACTAAAAATTCTTGCAGGAAATTTCCAGCGCGCGAGCCCCTCCCCCAGCAGGATGTATAGGTTACCTAGGAGCTGTGTCTGAGAAAATAGAGGAATCTTCTCTGTAGTGCCATGGCTTTTCCATTAAAAAATAAAGGCTGCCTAAGAGTAAAGGGAATAAATACTGTATTTGAGAGGCCTCCTCCCTCCCCTGAAGCTTCTGCCATGGAAACATGTGGAGAAGCCTGGAGGTCACCCTGTGTACAGGGAGGGCCTTTCCTTTCTAGTCCCTTTGCTTCTGCTTGCTGGGACTCAGTCGGAAACCAAATAAACAAAACATTCACAGCTAATTAGCAGGGGAAAGGGCTCCTAAGAGGCCTGGAGGCATTGGTAGCAAGCTGAGTTGCCTGTCCTTCCACGCAGAATTAAACACATATTTTCCAAGGGATGAGGACGCATACCTTTTGTACTCTTAAGAACTTTTAAAAAACTCTGCAGAGAAATTTCCTCAATTTCTCAGACATTTATTTTCTCCTTAGTTTTCTTTGTCCCAGAAGATGTATCTGTAAACATATTGCTACGGGAAATGTCTGAGGTTTTGCAGCCTAAGGTTTCTTCTAGGATTTTTATGGTTTCACAACTTACATTTAAGTCTTTTATCCATTCTGAGTTTATTCTTGTGTATGGTGTAAGTTGGTGGTTTATTTTTATTTGTTTGCATGTTATCTGTCCAATTTTCCCAGCACCGTTTATTGACGAAACTGTCTTGACTCTCTTGTATATTCTTGACTCCTTGTCAAATATTAATTAAGCATAATGGTTTGGAACAATTTCTGGGTTTCTGTTCTGTTCCATTGATCTATATGCCTGTTCTTGTTCCAGTACGAGGCTGTTTTGATTACAGTGGCTTTGTAGTATAACTTGATATCTGGTATTGTAATTCCTCCTACTTTGTTCTTCTTTCTCAAGATTGCTGCCCCTCTTTGTGGTTCCATATAAAATTTTGGAGTATTTTTCTATGTCTGTGAAATATGTTGTTGGTATTTTAATAGGGATTGCATTGAATCTGTAGGTTAACATTTTAATGATGTTAATTCTATCAATCCATGAATATGGTATATTCTTCCACCTGTTTATATCTTCCTCTATCTCTTTTTTTAATGTTCTGCAGTTTTCTGAGTGCAAGTCTTTTACCTCCTTGGTTAAGTTTATTCCTAATATTTTTGTTGCCATGGTAAATGGGATTGTTTGTTTAGTTTCTCTTTCTGAGAACTCATTTTCAGTGTATAAAAATGCCATCCATTTCTGGGTGTTAATTTTATATCCTGCTACATTGCTAAAATCAATTATTAAATCTAATAGTTTGTTGGTGAAGTCTTAAGGGTTTTCTATGTACAAAATCATGTCTTTTGTGAATAATGATAGTTTTATTATTTCCAATTTGGATGCCTTTTATGTTTTCTTTTTGTCTGATCAATGTGGCTACGACTTCCAGTACTATCTATACATATAAAGCGGTAATATGCTAATTGTCCGTTATGGTGTCCCAGTTACGAGCAATTTGCATATTGACAGACCAGCAGGAGGCTGCACACACAGCAGGGGGCGGGCGGCCAGGGCCAAGTTCCCGGGGGTCTGAGGAGAGCGCCTGACAGGAGCCCAGACTGCAAAGAGGAGGAAGCGGGCATGGGGAGCTCTTCCAATCCCCTGCATGGACATCCGGCCCCAGCCCCACACCCTCCGGGGGACAGGGAGGCTGACCAGCCGGGGAGAAGACACAGCCTCAGGAGTTCTAGGGGGCCTCATCTATAGCGTATCCTACATAATAATCCGCACCTCCAACTCCCAATATCTCCCCCTGCCGGGGACACCCACAACAATAGCACACCGGTGACCACCTGTCAGCACTCCGAGGCACCCAGGGCCCACGGCCCCTGCTGCCAGGCCCCCTTCCTGGGGCCAGGGATGCCTCTCCTCCCTACAACTCCAGCCCCGGGTGGAGGCAGGCCTGAGTGGCCCCCAGGGTCAGACCCTTCCCCCTGATAGCAGCAGCGCCCTCTCCGCAGCAGAAGCGCACTGAACCTCGCTGGGGGCAATGTTAAACTCACCCTCCTGGCCCAGTCCCCACCCCACTCCAGGAGATTGGAGCCCTGACCTGAGCAGATACAGCTGGGAAACAGGCATGTACAATTTAAAGAATGGCGCCAAGCGGGAAGGTTTGACAGTTACTCCCCCTTCAGCCTCGCCACCCCCCTAGCGTGCCCCTAACGCCCTGCCTCCTGCCAGCGCTTCCAGGAACAACCACCACCGCTACAGGGCTGCTGGCCAAGCCCCCCCCTCCAAAGCCTGCGGAACCCTCTGCAGAGCTTCCATAGCCACAGTCCCAGGAAACAATCATGGCCTCCTCCCCTAACCAGCACCTGCTACCTGCAAGGGTACCTGTGGGCTTAAAAATGACAATCCCTTCCTATTTAAACATCATTTACCTGATGAAACATTTCTAGGTTTATTAGCTCAGAACCGCCTCATGACAACCCAGTGAGGTAGGCGGAGAAGAGATTACAATTCCCGTGGTATGTGCATATGTGTTCAGAACTGAAGCTCAGAGAGGAAAAGTGTCAACCCCAGTGGTTCCCAAGGTGCAGCATACGCCCCATGACGGGGGAGGAGGGGAGGTAATTTGATTTTAAATGAGGCAATTCGAGAATGAGTTAACAGTGAATTTTTTGCATTTCTTATGGTTCTAGGGGGCCTCATCTATAGCGTATCCTACATAATAAAAGGCTAATATGCAAATGACCTAATGGTGGAATGACCGATCGCTATGATGCACGCTGACCACCAGGGGGGCAGACACTCAATGCAGGAGCTGCCCCCTAGTGGTCAGTGTGCTCCCACAGGGGGAACGTTGCTCAGCCAGAAGCCAGGCTCACGGGCAAGTACAGCTGCAGTGATGCCACCTCTATGGCAATGCTAAGGATGTCCACCTGACAACTTAGGCCACTAAGTCATCAGTCGGGCTCCGCCCAGGGCTCCAGGACTGCAAGAGGGCGCAGGCCAGGCTGAGGAACCCCCCAGGTGCATGAATTTCGTGCACTGGGCCTCTAGTGTTAAATATGAGTGGTAAAAGTGGACATCCCTGTCTTGTTCCTGTTCTTAGGGGAAGTAGTTTTAGTTTTTGCCCATTGAATAGGATGTTGTCTGTAGGTTTGTCATATATGGCCTTTATTATGTTGAGATATGATTCCTTTATTCCCACTTGCTGAGAGTTTTTATCAAAAATGGGTGTTGGAGTTTGTCAAATGTTTTTTGTGCATCTATCGATTTGATCATGTGATTTTTGTCTTTTGTTTATATGATGTATCATGTTTATTGATTTTAGAAAATTGTACCAGCCTCGTATACCTGGAATAAATGTCACTGATAATGGTGTATGATTTTTTTAATATGTTGCTGGATGTGATTTGCTAATCTTTTGTTGCGGATTTTAGCATCTATGTTCATTAAGAATATTGGCCTGTAATTTTCTTTGTAGTGTCTGTATATCTGGTTTTGGAATTAGCATAATGCTGGCCTCATAAAAAGAGCTTTTGAAGTGGTCCTTCTTCTTAGATTTTTGGGAATAGTTTGAGAAAGAACGGTGTTAGTTGTTCTTTGAAGGTTTGGTAAAACTCCTCTGTGATGCCATCCAGACCAGGGCTTTTGTTTGGTGGGAGTTTTTTTGTTTTGTTTTGTTTTGTTTTAAATTCTATTTCATGATTTATTATTGGCCTTTTTAGGTTTTCTGTTTTGATTTTTTTTGGCAGCACTTGCTGCCCCTCCCACAACCCATTAGCTACCCAGGAAATATCTAGGGCGTCACAAGATCAAATTTAATTATGATTAGAGGACTGTGCCCTCTAAGCTGGGACTTGTTTGCGATTTTGTCAGCAGGTCAGTCTGAGGCTTAACCCTATGACTGCCTCCTACAGACTGGCAGGCCCCTTCAGCATCAGGGCCTGCAGGCTGGGAGTAGTTTCTGCATTGAGCATTTGTCCCTGGTCAGTGTGCATCATAGCAACCAGTCGTTTCACTCTAACAGTTGCTTAGGCTTTTATATATATAGATTTCTTCTTCTCATTACAGCAGTTCTTTTAGCATTTCTTGTAGTGCTCGGTTGGTGGTGATAAACTCCTTAGGCCTCCTTTTGTCTATGAAGCTCTTTATTTCACCATCTATTTTGAATGCTATCCTTCCTGGATATAGTAATTTTGTTTCAGATCCTAGCTTTTCATTACCTTGAATACATCATACTATTCCCTTCTGGCTTGTACAGTTTCTGATGAGAAATCAGCTGACAGCATTATGGGACTCCTTTGTAGGTAATAAGTTGCTTTTCTTTTTCTGTCTTTAAGATTCTCTCTTTATCTTGAATTTTTGGCATTTTGATTATGTGTCTGGGCAAGGGCCTGTTTGGGTTCTTCTTGCTTGAGACTGTGCCTCCTGAACTTGTGTGACTTTGGTTAGGGAAATGTTCTATCATTATTCAAACATGCTGCTTTAATTACTATAGCCTTGTAGTATAGTTTGATATCAGGTTGTATGATTCCCTAGCCCTTGCTCATTTTTCTTCCCCTTCTGGTACTCCTAATAGGTGTATATTGTTATGATTCATGGTGTCCCATAGCTTCCATAAGCTGTATTCTTGTTTTAATTCGTTTTTTTCTTTTTGCTTCTCTGAGTGATTTTTTCCCCCCTGCCCTGTCTTCTAATTCACTGATCCAATCTTCAGTTTCCCCTAATGAGTTGTATAAGTTCTTTACAAATTTTGGATATTAACCCCTTATCAGATGTATCATTGGCAAATATATTCTTTTATTAAATGGTCTGTCTTTTCATTTTGTTGATGTTTTCCTTTGCTGTGCAAAAACTTTAGTCTGATCTATTCCCACTTGTTTTTCTTTTGTTTCTCTTGTACAGGTTGATATATCAGAAAAAAATACTGCTTTGAGAAATGTATGAGATTTTACTGTCTATGTTTTCCTCTATGATTTTTATGCTTTCATGTCTAACATTTAAGTCTTTAATCCATTTTTTGCATCTTAATAAAACACACATTTATTATGGCACATTTTTCTTTAATCCATTTTTATTTTATTCTTGTGTATGGTGTAAGAAAGAGTCTAGTTTCATTTTTCTTTTGCATGTATCTGTCCAGTTTTCTCAACACCATTTGTTGAATAGACCAGCAGTTCCAATCTTTCGAACCTCATGGACATCCAGTGGTCCGCCGATTGGTGACTGCTGCTCCAAAGGTTTCCTTAAACCTCATGACCACCTGTAGTCTGAAGACCACCAGTTAGCGAAAGCTGGAATAGACTATCTTTACCTGATTGTATGTTTTTGCCTCCTCTGTAGAATATGAATTGCCCACAACATTGTGGGCTTATTTTGGGGCTCTCTATTCTGTTCCATTGATCTACATCTGTTTTTATCCCATTGGCATGCTGTTTTAATTACTATAGCCTTGTAATATAGTTTGATATCAGGTTGTATGATTCCTCCAACTTTGTTTTTGTTCTCAAGATTGCTATTTGGGGTCTTCTGTGGTACCATACAAAATTTTGGAATATTTGTTCTAGTACTTTGTAATATGCCATTGCTTTCTTGATAGGATTTGCTAAATCTATTGATTGCTTTGGGTAGTATGGATATTTTCTTTCTTTTTATAATATGTTTTTATTGATTTCAGAGAGGAAAGGAGAGAGAGATATATAATCATCAATGATGAGAGAATATTGAGCCTGCAACCCAGGCATGTTCATCATTCCTGTGTCGATGCTCAATCACTAAGCCACACTGGCCAGGCTAGCATGGACATTTTAATTATGTTAATTTTTCCTATCATGAACACAGAATATGGTTCCACTTATTTGTACATTCTTTAATTTCTTTCTTCAGCACCTCATAAATAGGTACAGGTCTTTTATCTATTTGGTTAAATTTATTCCTAGTAAGATTTTTAATTTTATTTTGAGACTATGTTTATTAAAGCTGGGCAGATGGAAACAAGGAAGGGCTTACGATAGAAGAAGCAACAGGAGAGTGGTGCTGCTTTGACTCTGTAGAAACTTTATGGAAAAGAAATGAGCCAAGGCGGGGCTGCTATCAGCCTACTGGAGAGTCAGAGAAAAGGAGGCCTAGAGGACAGGTTCAAGGTGTTAGACATGCTGCTGTTGCTGCCCATTGCTCCCCTGTTTTATTGTAGTTAATTTCCAGTTTTATGCCATTATGATCTGAGAAGAAGCTTGATATGATTTCTACCTTCTTGAATTTGAAGAGACTTTGCCTATGTCCCAAAATGTGGTCTATCTTTGAGAATGTCCCATGTACACTTGAATTGCTCCCCTGTTTGCAAGACTCGTGGGGTCTCAGATTTCAGGAGCTGCGTGCCAGTGGGGAAAGAGAAAGAGGAAAGGAAGGGCATAGGCATGCTCATGGAGGGGGGAGGGGTGTACCTATGTATATATTTCTCAATGCAATTATAAATGGGATTGTTTTCTTAGTTTCTCTTTCTCATAGTTAATTATTGGTGTATAAAAATGCTACTGATTTCTGAATATTTATTTTGTATCCTGCTACTTTACTGAATTCATTTATCAGTTCTAGTAGTTTTTGGTGGAATTTTTAGGGTTCTCTATACAGTACCATCTGCAATTAATGGAAATTTTACTAGTACTTCTTCTATTCTAATGTGGATGCCTTTTATTGGTTGCTGTGGCTAAGACTTTCAGTAAGTATTATGTTGCATAAGAGTGGTGAAAACAGACATCCCTCTCTTGTTCTCCATCTTAAAGGAAATACTTGCAATTTTTGCCCATTGAGTTGGCTGTGGGTTTGTGATATATGGCTCTTATTACATTTAAATGGGTTTCCTCTTTTTCCACTTTGCTGAGAGTTTTTATCATAAATGGGTATCAGATTTTATCTAATATATATTTTTTTTAATATATTTTATTGATTTTGTACAGAGAGAAAGGGAGAGAGATAGTTAGAAACATCGATGAGAGAGAGTCATTGATCAGCTGCCTCTTGCACACCCCCTACTGGGGATATGCCCGCAACCAAGGTACATGCCCTTGACCGAAATCGAACCCGGGACCCTTCAGTCCCCAAGCCGACGCTCTATTCATTGAGCCAAACCAGTCTCAGCTATCCAATACTTTTTCTACATCTAATGATATGATTATGTGGTTTCTATTCATTTTATTTATATGATGTGTGATGTTGATTAAATTGCAGATATTGTACCAACCTCATATCCCCACTTGATCATGGTGTATGACCTTTTTGTTGGATCTGTTTTGCTAATATATTAAGGATATTAGCATCTATCTTCATCAGAGATATTGGCCTATTCTTTTCTTTCTTTGTAGTGTCTTTATCTGGTTTGAAATTAGAATAACACTAGCCTTGTAAAATGAGCTTGGGAGTCCTTCTCTTTAATTTTTTTTGGAATAGTTTGAGAAGGATAGATGTTAGTTCCTTTTTGCATATTTGGTAAAATTCTCCTGTGAAGCCATCTAGTCTAGGACTTTTGTTTGTTGGGAGGCTTCTGTTTTTTGTTTTTTCTGCTTCAATTTCACTAATTTTAGTTTATCTGTCCAGAGTCTGATTTTTCCTGATTCAGTTTTGGAAGATTATATATTTCTTCCAGATTGTTCAATTTCTTGGCATATAATTGTTCGGAATATTTTCCACAATCCTTTGTATTTCTTTGGTGTCAGTTGTTACTTCTCTCCTTTAAATTCTGATTTTATTTATTAGGGGTCTTTTGTGAGAATGAGGCACCAGTCACATTTACAGGAAAATGACAAATTACTCCCAGCCCAGTGCCCCTCAACTCGATCATTGACATTTCCTGAGTCTGCCCATAGCACACTACACTGTGGTCCAGGCAGCTGATTCTTCAGATGTGTGCAAGTTCCACCAGGTGGTGCCAGAGGTAGTCCAGAGGGTGGGACTATTCCATATCCCCAGGCGGATGCAGTATGGAGAGGAATGCTGCACTTAAGACTGATTGTATTTCAGATCTGGGAAATGAACTCAGCACAGTGATCTTCATGGCCTTCTCTTCAGCTCTACCTAGAACTACAAACCCGTCTTTCCTCACATAACTCTAATCTGCCTCCCTGTAAGATTTTGTGTGTTAGCCCTTCAAGAGAGTGTTTGTGTCTCTAGTGCACATGTGTCAAACACAAGGCCCGTGGGCCAAATCCAGCCCCCCAGGCCTTGCAATGTGGCCTCACCGCGCTGTCATCACTGCACTCCGCTGTCAGTTTATGACATTGTCAGTTTATGACTGTTCAGTAAACCATTCGGCCCGCGATTTAGGCTGGATTTTAGATTTTGGCCCCTTCTCTGATTGAGTTCGACACCCCTACTCTAGTGGATTCTTGTCTCTCTGGGGAAAAGAATCTTCTCAGATTTTTACCGCCAGGTGCTGTATGGACACCTCTTCCTGGCTCTGGTGCTCTGGCCTGGGACACCTCTTTTGGTGAGACCCTATACTTCTCAATGGGAAACTTTGCTGCTGATACATCCTTCTGGAATCTCAGCCACCACCCCTTGAGCCAGGCCAGCCCTTTTCACATCTCTGCCCTTTTACCAGTCTCAATGTGGCTTCTTCTGTAAATCCTTGGTTTTAAGACTCCTGTTCAGCTAGTCTTTGGTTGGTTATTTAGGATAACTGATCTATAAATTAGTTATAATTCCAGTTTGGTTCCAAAAGGAGATAAGTGTAGCTTCCACCCTTCCACCTTCTCCACTGCCATTTGGGATCATCTAAAACTGAGATCTTAATCCTAATAATCTGGCTTCAAAATCTGTCCTCTTAATCAATATAGTGTCTTTCACATTTCATAAATAACTTCTCTGTGCTCTTCTTTTCTTGTGTGGTGTCACATTTTCTATTACCCTAAAGGAGCCAATATCTTCCTGACCTTTTCTTTTCTTACTATTAAGCCTACTCTCAGCCCTAGCCAGTTTTGCTCAGTAGATAGAGTATTGGCCTATGGACTGAAGGGTCCAGGGTTAGATTTTGACCAAAAGCACATACCCAGGTTGTAGGCTCAATTGCCAGGAGGTATGCAGGAGGCACCCTCCTGGCAATTGATTTTCTTTTATCATTGATGTTTTTATATATATCTCTCTCCCTCTCCCTTTCTCTCTGAAATCAATAAAAATACATTTAAAAACAAAACCTACTCTCGGGAAATACATATACATATGTTCATTCACTCATTTATATCAAGGAATAAATGACTGATAAGGTTTAATATAAAATAATTCTACTTCAGGGTTGAGTTTTCTTAGGTACATGAGGAATGGTAAGGGGCCATAAAACCTTAACCAAAAACCTTGTTGAAATTTAAAGTATATATGGGCACGGGAGAACAAATTATATCATTATTTAGTTGGCTCATGCCTTGTGGGAATCTCCTAGTAGAAATGAGGAATATAAATGTGGAATGGAAAGAATAAGAGATACATCTTTATTATATTGATTAAATTATTTTTGAAATATCTTATTATTCCCCTAATTCATTATCAAGTAGCGAGTTCTGATATAACCCCAAGAGACATAGACCCCAGGGGAAAGCTTTAACTTGAAGAGAGATAATCCCATCCTAGGGCCTAAGTGTTTATACATTTACATGTGCATCAAGGTAGAGCCAAGGATTGATCTTTGTTCCTAAGAAATAAAACCCTTTCATGTGGATGTATGATTATTTGCTCTAGGTATTTAAACCTAGGACTGTTAACCCTAGTGCAGTGATTTTCAATCTTTTCATCTCATGGCCACAAATTATTAAACATCTGCAGCACATCAAAAAATATATTTTTTGCCGAAATCGGTTTGGCTCAGTGGATAGAGCATCAGCTTGGGGACTAAAGGGACCCGGGTTTGATTCCGGTCAAAGGCATGTACCTTGGTTGCGGGCATATCCCCAGTAGGGGGTGTGCAAGAGGCAGCTGATCGATGACTCTCTCTCATCGATGTTTCTAACTCTCTATCTCTCTCCCTTTCTCTCTGTACAAAATCAATAAAATATATTTTATATATATATATATGTATATATGTATGTATGTATATATATGTGTGTGTGTATGTATGTATATATTTTGTCTATCTGACAAAAAAAAAGTGATTTTTATTCATTCACACCAGATAGCTATTGTGGTGGTGGCTATTGTCATTTTTTTATATGACAATCTAAGGCAGTGGTTCTCAACTTTTTTAATGCCACGACCCTGTAATACAGTTCCTCATGTTGTGGTGACCCCCAACCATAAAATTATTTTCGTTACTACTTCATAACTGTAATTTTGCTACTGTTAATGAATCATAATGTAAATATCTGTGTTTTTGATGGTCTTGGGCTCTACATCAGCAGTTCTCAACCTGTGGGTCATGACCCACAGGTTGAAAACCACTAGCAGGGTCGCCTAAGACCATTGGAAAACACAGGTATTTACATTACAATTCATTAACAGTAGCAAAATTAGTTATGAAGTAGCAACAAAAATAATTTTATGGTTGGGGGTCACCACAACATTAGAACTGTGAGAACTACTGATCTAAGGGAAAAGAGGTCAATGCCCCTAACTAAATAGTCAGATTCTGCATGTTTTGAAAAATTCTTGTGGCACACCAGTTGGAAGAATCACTGCCCTAGAGTTATTTTTTATACCTCTCCTTATTATTCCACATCACTCAGTCATCATTTCTTTCTATCTAATTTCTCAGGTATTTCTAGTTTAGTTCAATGAACACTATTGAGTGTCTGCTTTATGGCAGACACTGTGCTCTGAGCATATAAGTACTCCTATCTTACATTTCTAATTTTCTAGGGGAGAATATAGCATGATTCTAGCAATCATAGAAGTGTGTTTCAATATAGTAGCAGTATACAAGAGGCATTACTTTGTTAGGGAAGGCACCTTGAAAATCTTACAAAGGATATGATGCTTGAATAGGGTTTTTAAAAATAGATAGTGCATCAGAATAATGGTAGAATAGCAACACATTCTAGCTAGAGGGCAAAGCATACACAAAGTCATGGAAGCGTAGCACAGTGTGACCTGGCAGCTTTAGGTAATAGCACTATAGAATAGATGAAGTTTGAGTCAAAGGGTGATGAAAATTATGTTTTTGGTTTTTTTAATTGTCAAGAGCTTTATATGCCTCTGGTATCAATTTGTTTTTCTCCATGTCTGTGACTATTAAAGGTTTAGTCTTTTTTCAGTACTCTGCTAAGTCATACATACCCTGTTTCCCTGAAAATAAGACAGTGTCTTATATTAATTTTTGCTCCCAAAGATGCGCTAGGTCTTATTTTCAGGGGATGTCTTATTTTTCCATGAAGAAGAATACGGTACACATTTATTGTTAAATGAAAATAAAGGAAATTTATTACCTATATTAAGGTACGGTAGTACGGTAGTTGTCAACACAAACCAGACAAACTGTGAATCCTACAGTACCAAGAATTTACTCATTTATTCAATAACAATTATGTCATCATCTTCTGGAACATCATCATAACAATCCAATTCCTGAATTTCCTGGTGAATTTCTTGTGACTCCATTTCTTTCAGAATCAGTGCACCAAATCTCTCATATTTAGCAATAGCATTCTGAGACAGAGCCTTTGGGGGGGGGGAGGGCTTATTTTCGGGGGATGCCTTATATTTCACTCAGGAGGAAACTTGTAAGTAAGTCTTATTTTTGGAGAATGTCTTATTTTCGGGGAAACACGGTATGTACCAGTCCTTTACACTTTAGCCACTGTTATCTTGACACCTAAGCATTTATTTACAGCATGTGTTCTCAATCTTCAACCCTCCACAATAGGAACTGATATCTTAGTATAGTAGGAGGAATGACAACTTTCACTTGTATCTTCATGGTCATATAAGTTTCATAATCAGATTTGCATATAATAACTTAAAAAAAATTTGAGTTAAAGGACTAATATGAAAATAATGTTAGTACAATAATACAATTTAGCCCTAACCGGTTTGGCTCAGTGTATAGAGAGCCAGCCTGCGGACTCAAGGGTCCCAGGTTTGTTCCGGACAAGGCCATGTACCTTGGTTGCAGGCACATACCCAATAGGGGGTGTGCAAGAGGCAGCTGATTAATGTTTCTCTCTCATTGATGCTTCTGACTCTATTCCTCTCCCTTCCTCTCTGTAAAAAATCAATAAAAATATATTTTAAAAAATAATAATAATACAATTTACTATAAAAATAATTTAATTCCATTAAACAAGTGTCTTTTTTCTGCTCTCTAGTCATGTGATAGCACTATATTGAAAAAAATGCACAATGGAAGAAAACAGGAAGAGGATACTTCCTTTCCGTACCTGAGAGAAAATATTTAAATGTATGCTCATGCAATGTCTGGCTTTAATTAGCTCTCTAAGACAGTAAAATTGTAGAAAAGTGTTCATTTAGTTTCTTCTGTATATCATAAAATTTGAAAGCATAAACACAAAGGAAGATTCGTTGTTAAAGAATATACTGTTTTAGCCCTAACCAGTATTGCTCATGCTTACATTGGCCTGCACACTGAAGGGTTGTGGGTTTGATTCCAGTCAAGGGCATGTACCTGGGTTGCAGGTTTGATCCCAGGCCCCACTAGGGGCTTGTGGAGGCAATCAATTGATATGTCTCTCTCACGTCGATATCTCTCTCTTTTTCTCTCTTCCACTCTCTCAACAACAACAAAATCAATGAAGAAAATATCCTTTGGTGAGAACTAACAAAACAAAAAGGAATATACTGCTTTAAAATAAAGTTATGTGGAAAATAATATCAAAGCAAACTGATTCTTATGTTAATTTGTAACTTTTTTAAGGATGCTGGACAGTTTTATGCTAAATATAAAGAAACAAGATTGAAGGAAAAGGAAGATGAATTGACTAGAGCTGAACTTGAGACACTTCAAAGTGAGTTTTAAACATTGTCTTACTGTGTTAACAAATTATATAAAACTGATTATTTAAGTTTTAATTTTTCCTTAAATTCAGTAGTAATTAAATTTTTTATGTCTTCTATGTCACCCTATATATAAAGTTAGTTGTCTTTTATTGAACACTAAAGACAGTTATTGCTGATTTTAGAAGTGGAACATAAAAGGCATTTTCCCCATTTTCTTTTTTGTCTGATTATTGAAAAAGTTTCAATTAAACTGGATAAATAAAACTAAATGTACTTTTTATTAAGTAAAATCTATACTAATAAAAGGGTAGTATGCTAATTAGACCAGGTTAGGGATGATCAGGCTAGCAGGGAAGCAAACAGTTAGCAGCGATCAGGCTTGTGGGAGACCAGGCAGTTAGGGGTGAGATCAGGCCGGCAGGGAAGGCCAGTTAGGGGGCAATCAGGCCTGCAGGGGAGAGCAGTTGGGTCAACCAGGCTGGCAAGGGAGGGCAGTTGGGGGCAATCAGGCCAACAGGGGAGGGTACTTGGGGGCACAGAGGTGATTAGGGGCAATTAGGCAGGCAGGCAGGCAAGTGGTTAAGAGTCAGCCGTCCTGGATTGTGAGAGGGATGTCTGACTGCCAGTTTAGGGATCGGGCCTAACATGGCAGTTGGACATCCCCTGAGGGGGTGCAGGCCAGGCTGAGGGACCTCAGTGCATGAATTTCATGCACCAGGCATCTAGTGTTTACATAAATCTTTTAAGACTGGTCAAAATGTGCCTTTACATTCCTTTATTTTTGTTAAGAGCATTTAACAATATTTAGCATTAATTTATTTATTACTGTTGTTTACCATCTGATTCCCCCAATAAAAAATAAGTTTCAGGTCTATTGTTTCTATCGAAGTACCTTAAAAGAGTCCCTGGTACACAGTAGGTGCTTGATAAGTACTTGACTGAACTCATGGAGGTGAAATTTCTTATTTTAAAAATTCCTATGTATTTTTGATTCATACTTCATTTCCTTCGTGGATCTGGATTCCTAGAAAAGTGCATGGTGTACCCAGTACCAATCTGGGCACAGAAGACAATGCAAAGATCACTTTGTATCTATAAATGAATGTACATGTTAGCATGCATAGTTTTATAAAAAATAATTTATGTACTTTTGAGGATATGCAGTAAAAGTTTTTCTGCAGCATATCGTAGTAATTTAGCCAAATCAACCTAGAGATGAGCAACTGTGGTATTAGTACGTAATATCACACATTTAATATACAGAAAAGTGGTGTTACCTATTTCCCTTCATATACTGAAAGTCCTAACTTTCTGCCTTCACCCTGACATCAATCAGACCATGGTTTAAGAATAGATGGGAATTATGTTCTCTTCACACCCAAAAGTGCATTGCCACTACCTAAATGTGTGCCTTTGAGGATTTTAGTTTTCTGATCTGTAAAAAAAAAACAAAAAAAAAAAAACATTTTGGACTAGATTACCCCACTGTTAGTTTTCTATTGTTACTCTAACAAATGTCTACAAATTAAATGGTTTAAACACAAATTTATTATCTTAGAGTTGTGTGGGTCAGAAGTCTGACATGGATCTCATTTGCCTAAAATCAAGGTTTATCAAGCAGGGGTACATTCCTTTTCCAGCTTCTAGAGACCTCCCACATTCATTGGATCCTGGCCCCCTTCCTCCATCTTGAAATCCAGCAGTAGTTCATCTTACTGTTCTTCTAGTGTCTCATCTCTGTCTGAATATAACTGGGAAATGTCCTCTGCTTTTAAGGACCCAGGTGATTAGATTAGGTCACTTTGGAGATTTCAGGATAATGTCAGGGAAACTTTAGCACAGGGACTAGCTTTTTGTTTTGGATTTGTTTGTTTTTTGTGTGTTTTTTTTTGTTTGTTTGGTGTTTTTTTTTGTTTTGTTTTGTTTTTTGGTTTATCTGCAAAGGGGTATCTCAGCATATTCTCGGACCATAATGGAATGAAACTAGAAATCAAGCACAAGAAAAACACACAAACACAGGGAGGCTAAAGAACATGTTACTCAACAATGAATAGTGGTTAATGAGGAGATCTAGGAAGAAATAAGAAGATACCTTGAAACAAATGAAAATGAGAACACAACCAAAATCTAGGGTACACAATGAAAGTAACCCTAAGCAAGAGATTTATAGCATTATAGCCTTACTTAAGAAATAAGAAAAATCTCAAATAAACAATTTAACTTTATAATAGAAGGAACTAGAAAAAGAGCAAACAGAGCCAGCGTGAGTAGAATGAAGGAAATAAATAACAGTACAAAAGATTCGTGAAACCAAGAGCTGGTTCTTTGAAAAGATAAAGAAGATTAACAAACCTTTAACCAGACTCATCAAGAAAAAAAGAAAGAGTACCCAAATATGTAAAATCAGAAATGAAAGAGGAGAAGTAACACCAAAGAAATTAAAGATTGTTAGAAAATATTACTAATAATTATATACCAAGAAATTGGAAATGAATAAGTTCTTAGAACTACAATCTCCCAAAACTGAATCAGGAAGAATCAGAGAATGTGAATAGACATATTACAACTAGTGAAATTGAAGCACTTCCAACAAACAAAAGTCTTGGAACAGGTGGCTTCACAACTGAATTTTACCAGACATTCAAAGAAGAACACCTATTCTCAGACTATTCCAAAATATTCAAGAGGACAATAGACTTCTAGCTCACTTAGGAGACCAACATTATCCTAATTCCAAAACCAGATAAAGACACTACAAAGAAAGAAAATTATAGGCCAATATCTCTGATGAACATATATGCTAATATCCTTAACAAAACTGATCCAGCAATACATTAAAAAGATCTTATACCATGGGATAAAATGGGATTTATTTTGTGGATGCAAGATTGGTACAATATCTAAATCAGGGATCCTCAAACTTTTTAAAGTGGGTGCCAGATCACGGTCCCTCAGAGAGCTGGAGGGCCGGACTATATGAACTACTAATTCCTACTGTAACACCTCGGCTGCGCTCACTGCCCAAAAAACCTGGCGTGCAGGATCAGACTCCTCTGCGGGCCGCATGTGGCCCGCAGGCCATAGTTTGAAGACCCCTGAATCAATAGACATAGTACACTACATAAACATGAATGAATGGTAAAAAACACATAACCATATTAATAGATGCAGAAAAAGCATTTGATGAAACTAAAAACTTCCAGCCAGGTTGCAACAGAGAAACATACCTCAATGTAATAAAGGTCATATTGACAACACACAGCCAACATCATACTTAATGGGCAAAACCTACAAGCATTTCTCTTAAGATTGAACAGGAAAGGGATGCCCACTTTTACCACTCTTATTCAATTCTAGGGGCCCAGTGCACAAATTCGTGCATCTTGAACTGTGGACCACAAGGCTACATTGGGCACTGGGGCAGGTCTTGGCCCATCCTTCCCGCCCCCAACCTGCCCTTCCTGCCATGGACCCCAGTCCCAAGTCTGCTGGCAGCCGCACTCCCGCTACTGCTGCTCCTGCTGCTCCTGCTGCTCCTGCTGCTCCTGCTGCTCCTACTGCTCCTGCTGCTCCTACTGCTCCTACTGCTCCTACTGCTCCTACTCGTTGCCAGTGCCAGCCCTGCTTGCACCTGCTGACAACGTGGAGCGATTGGGGCCGGTGCCAGCAGCAGGTGTGAGTGGGGCCAGCATCATTAGTGGGTGAGAGTGGCAGCTGCTGCCTGATCGCTCCTCAGGAGCAGGGGTAAGTGGAGAAGCCCTTTGGTGATCAGGGACAGCAGTTGACACTTGCACCTGCTGAAGATGCCAAGCAATCAGGACTGGCACCAGGTGCTGGCAATGGCTGTGAATGGTGGCTCCACTGCCAGCAGCAGGTGCAAGCAGGGCTGCTGCCAGCAGCAGGTGAAAATGCTGGGCAGGACTGTAGAGTGCAGAAGCAAAAAGTTTTCAGTAACCACCAGAGGCTCGTCCCGATAACAACATCTGGTACCTCGCCTTGGTCTGGTGCCCGTGCTCACTTACTCCGCTATTCCACCACAGCCGATGCCCACCATATTACATCCTTTGCCCTCTGCTGCTAACACCTGCCATGTTCCATGCATGCCCACTGGTGGTCAGCACACATCATAGCAACCAGTTTTTCAGTTCAGTTGTTTCACTGTTCAGTCTATTTGCATATTAGGGTTTTATATATATAACACTGGAAGATCTAGCCATAGCAATCGGAAAAGAAGAAATAAAGGCACTCAAATTAGAAACGGAGAAGTAAACCTGTCATTATTTGCTGATGACATGATACCATGTGTTACATAACCCTAAAGATTCTACCAAAAAACTACTGGAATTGACAAATGAATTAAGTAGCAGGATACAAAATAAGCATCTGTATATGAGTTGCATTTTTTAAAATATATTTTATTGATTTTTTTACAGAGAGGAAGGGAGAGAGAGAGAGTTAGAAACATCGATCAGCTGCCTCATGCACACCCCTACTGAGGATGTGCCTGCAACCAAGGTACATGCCCTTGACTGGAATTGAACCTGGGACCTTTCAGCCCACAGACTGACACTCTATCCACTGAGCCAAACTGGTCTCGGCAATTCCATTTTTATACATTTTAATGAACTATGAGAAAGAGAAACTAAGGAAACAATTCCATTCACAATTGCGTCCAAAAAAATAAAATACCTAGGAATAAACTAAACCAAAGATATGAAAGACATGTACTGAGAATATCCTAATATATAAAAACCCTGAGTTCATCATGATCAGAGGCTCGACCAACTGGAAGTCAGTCCTGCAGTCAGCGTTGGGTTGCCATGGCAACCCAGCACTGACTGCTGCAACTGCAGGCTTGGTGGCCCAGCACTGACTGCTGAGAGGGCTGTGAATCAGGCCCGGAAACAGGCCTGAAGAGGGAAGCAGGGTCTGATCCCTTGCCTGTGTGGCAGTTGTTGATCAGCACTTGCCTCTCTCTTTCTCTCCAGGCAGGGCCAGCAGCCGCACCTCCATTTCTTCTCCAGGCCTCCACACTGGGTCTACTGATCAACCCCACCTTTCTGATCAGGCCCCATTGATAGGCCCAGAGACACTGACTAGCATAGAAACCAACCAATCAGAACCAAATCTGGGTGAAGTGTGAGGAGCCAATGGCTGCCTAGAAGGCATAGCTTTTGACGCGGACCAGCATAGAAACTGACCTATCAGAACCAAATCTGGGTCAACTATCAGGGGCCAATGGCTTCCTAGGAGGGAGAGCTTTTGAAGCTGACTGGCATAGGAACCAACCATTCAGAACCAAATTGGCCGACAGAGGAGGGCAGTTGGGGGCTAGCTCAGGCCTGCAGGGAAGGGCAGTTAGGGGTGAGATCAGGCTGGCAGGGAAGGACAGTTTGGGGCAATCAGGCAGGCATGCAGGTGAGTGGTTAGGATCCAGCAGTCAGTCCCAGATTGTGAGAGGGATGTCCAACTGCCAGTTTAGGCCTAATCCTTGTGGCCAGCAATTGGATATCCCCCAAAGGGCCCCAGATTGCCACCCCCTCCGTGCATGAATTTCATGCACCAGGCCACTAGTTATAAGATACTAAAGAAAAAAATTGATTAAAATAAGTGGAAGAATATATCATGTTCATGGATAGTAAGAATTAACATCATTAAAATTACCTCACCAATGCATTCTATACATTCAATACAATTTCTATCAAGATACCAATGGTGCATTTCACAGAACTAGAACAAATATTCAAAAATTTATAAGGAGCCACAAAAGACTTTGAATAGCCACAGCAATTATAAGAAAGAAGACCAAAGTTGGAGGAATCCAACTATTTTATAGCAAACTATACTACAAGACCATATTGATAAAACCAGCATGGTACTGGCATAAAAACAGACATATAGATCAATGGAACAGAAATAAAAGCCCAGAAATAAGCCCACACTTTTATAGTCAATATTTGACAAAAGAAAAAACATACTGTGACTCTCTTCTGCTCTCTTCTGATCATCTCTCTGGAAGCAGCAGGCAATCGTACTCTACTCTTCAATAAAGCCTATGTCCTGGCCAAAAAGAAAAGAAGAAAGAAAAAATGTACTGTGGAGTATGGATAGCTATTCAGTAAATGATATTGGGAAAATTGGACAGATAAGTATATGCAAAAAACAAATGAAACTAGACCACTTTTTTATACTACACACACACACACACACACACACACACACACACACACCACAAAACCAAAAACTTAAAATGGATTAAAGATTTAAATGTTTCTCTTGAAACCGTAAAAATCCTAGAATGATACAGGGTATAAAATCTCACACATTTCTCATAACATTTTTTCTGATACATCACTTTGTGCAAGGGAAACAAAAGAAAAACAAATGTGACTACATCAAACTAAAACATTTTTGCACAAAATAAAAAACTTCTGTACAACAAAAGAAACCATCAGCAAAACAACAAGAAAGCCCACTGTATAGGAGAACATAATTGCCAATGTAATCACCGATAAGGGTTTAATCTCCAACATCTACAGGGAACTCCTACAACTTAAAAGGAAGATAAACAATCCAATAAAAAAAAATGGGCAAAGGACCTAAATAGATAATTTTCTAAAGAGTACTTAAGGAAGGCCAAAAGATGTTTGAAAAACGTGCTTAAAGTCACTAATCATCCGAGAGATGCAAATCAAAATGACAGTGAGATACCATCTCACTCCTGTCAGAATGGTTATCATTAACAAATCAACAAATGATAAGTGCTGGGGAGGATGCAGAGAAGAAGGAACCCTTCTTCAGTGCTGGTGGGAATGCAGACTGGTGCAGCCACTGGAGAACACTATGGAATTTCCTCAAAAAACTAAAAATGGAACTCCCATTTGACCCAGTGATTCCACTTCTAGGAATATATCCCAAGAAACTAGAAACACCAATCAGAAGGATATATGTATCCCTATGTTCATAGTGGCACAATTTACAATAGCTAAGATTTGGAAACAGCCTAAGTACCCATCAGCAGATGAGTGGATTAAAAATTATAGTACATCTACACAATGGAATACTATGGTGTATAAAAAAAAAGTTCTTACCATTTGCAATAGCATGAATGGAACTAGAGAGCATTATGCTAAGCAAAATAAGCCAGTCAGAGAAAGATAAATATCACATGGCCTCACTTATTTGTGGAATATAATGAACAACATAAACTGATTAATAAAAACAGATCCAGAGACAGAGAAGCATCAATCAGAGCGTCAAACTTCAGAGGGAAGGTAGGAGAGAGTGGAGGTAAGGGGGAGAGATCAACCAGAGGACTTGTATGCATGCATATGAGCCTAACCAATGAACACAGACAAGAGGGTGGGGGGAGGGGAGGACATGAGTGGAGGATAGGGGGACAATGGAGAGATAAAGAAACATATGTAATACCTTAATCAATAAAGAAATTTTAAAAATAAATGAAGAATAAAATAAACATTTTTGCACAGCAAAGGAAACCAACAAGATTACAAGACTACCACTCAATGGGTGAACATATTCGTCAATAATACATTTTATAAGAGGTTAATTTCTAAAATTTATAAAGAACAATTCGACTCAAAAAAAAAACACACCTACACACACAAAACAGCAGCAATCCAAATAAAAAATGGGCAAAGGTCCTGAATAGAGGACATAAAAATGGCCAATGGACATATGAAAAAGATACTCAGTGTCACTAATTATCAGACAGATGCAAATTAAAACCATGGTGAGATGTCACTTCACACCTGTCAGGATGGCTGTCATCAACAAACAACAATCGTTGGCAAGACTGTGGAGATAAAGGAACCCTTATGCACTGTTGGTGGGAATACAGTACAGATAGGTGCAGCCACTGTGGAAAGCACTATGGAGTTACTCAAAAAGTTAAAAATTGAACTGCCTTATGATCCAGCAATTTCAAATCATATATGGACCCCTATTTCATTGCAGCATTGTTTACAATAACCAAGCATATATGGACCCCTATTTCATTGCAGCATTGTTTACAATAACCAAGATTTGAAAACAGTCCACAAGTATCCATCAGTAGCTGTGGTACATTTACACAATGGAATACAACTCTGCCATAAAAAATAAATCTTAATTTTTGCTAAAGCATGGATGGACCTGGAGAATATTATGCTAGGTGAAATAAGTCAGACAAAGCCAAATACCATATATCACATATGTGGGATCTCATGAACAAAATAAACTAACAAACAAAATAGGAACAGACACTTAGAGAACAGACTGACAGCTGTAGAGGGAAGAAGGTTGGAGTCTAAGTGGAAAAGGCGAAGGGCGTCCTGGCCATGTGGCTCCGTTGGTTGGAGCTTCGTCCCATACACCAAAAGGTCGCATGCTCATTTTTCAGTCAGGACATGTATCTGTGTTCTGGGTGAATCCAGTCGGGCTCATTTGGGAGGCAACAGATTGATAATTTTCTCTCCTTTCAGTGTTTCTCATTCTCTCTCCCTTTTATATTCATAAAACATATCCTTGGATGAGGATTTTAAAAAAGGAAGAAAGAAAAAGGTTAAGGGATTAAGCAAAGGGGAGAAAAAACTCAGAAACAGACAATAGTGTGGTGATTACCAGAGGGAAAGTAGGGAGGGGGAGTTAGAAGAAAGTAAAGGGGGGAATAATGGTGATAGAAAAAGAGTTGACTTGGTTTGGTGAATGTACAATACAATATACAGATAGAGAATATATAGGATTTTATATCTGAAACCTATATAATTTTATTAACCTGGGTCACCACAATAAACTCAATAAAAATAAATTTAAATAAATAAATTGATTTTAAAGATTAAAATTTGAATAGACAAAGGTAGGAAGGATTGAAGTAAAACTTGGTATTTCCTTAACCTTTTTCTTTGTATTATATATGATTTAAGAACAAAATCAAATAATCAAAACCTACTGCCAAATACTTATTTTATATCTGCAGAGATTATAATTTAAAACATGAATTAAGTTTTCTTTTTGTTTTGTGGTCTCCATTGCATGCCCAGTGATGGATCTAAGTAGGGGTACCTGTCAGCCACCACCCCTGCTGGTTTTACAGCCCAAAGTTATGGGGTCTTCTTCCTGACACTGAACACTGAGTTGGGGCCTGGTGTGGAGCTGGGACCCCTTGCTCCTCACAGGAGACCTCCTCAGCCAAGACATCCTCCTCAGCCAAGACATACCACACATGAGCGAGCGTCAGGCCAGTCAGTTCCATGCCACCACTCCTCCTACCAGTCTAATGTGCTTTGTCCTTTACTTCTATAGTTGTAGGACTTCACTCAGCCAGATTTCAGGAGGTTCTGAATGATGGTGGTTCTGAATTTTAGTTGTAATTTTGATGTGATTGTGGGAGGGTGCAAGGAAATTTGCACGTGTTTACCTATGCCACCATCTTGGTTCCTCTATCTGAATCTTTAATATTGAACCAGACGTGGATCCCTGTAGTAAATACCACGTGCTCATTGTGTATGGGTGGTTTTTGGTTTTTGGTTTTTGGTTTTTAATATATATTGCTCAATTCCATTTGCTAAAATTTTGGAGATTTTTGCTTCTATATTCATGTGAGATATTGATCTGTAGTTTCCTCTAGAAACTATACCGTCTTTGTATTATTTTAGTATCAGGGTAATACTAGCATCATATAATGAATTTGGAAATATTCCCTCTTTTCTGAGAGAAACTGTAGAATTACTGTTAATTCTTTAAACGTTCCACTAGCAAACTAAGCCTGGATATTTATTTTTCCAGAGTTTGTAAATTACACATTGAATTACCTTTATAGGTAAGATACCTATTTCATGTATCTGTTTCATGGATGAGTTGGGGTAGTTACTATATTTCAAGCAATTGGTTGATTTCTTCTAAATTGTCAAATTTATGTACCGTGTTTTCCGGCGTATAAGACGACCCCCTAATTTTACAGTTAAAACATAGGTTTAAGCCTATATTCGCTGTATAAGACTACCCCCCACTTCAAAGAAAAGACTTACTTTGCTGCCAAGATCTGCAGGTAATTTTTGTGCAATTTTGGTCTTTTGCCCCCGATTTTCAGTTGCCTTTTTACGTTTCAAAAGTCGTCTTATACGCTGGAAAATACGGGTTTTTCTACGGGTATAGGGTTTTTCCTAATGTTCAGTTATTGTCTTTTAGATATCTGCCTGTCTTATAGCAATTTTTCCTATTTCACTGCTGATATTGGTAACTTTTGTTTTCTCCCCTTTTCCTTTGTCAGTTTTGCAAAATGTTTATCAGTTTTATTGATCTTTTCAAAGAACAATTTCCTTGTATCATTTATTTTTCTTTATTGCTTTTGTTTTCCATTGCATTCATTTTTGTTCTTATTTTCATTATTTTGTTCCTTCTGCTTGTTTTGATCTTTTGATTTTTTAAAAAAAATATTTTTCTTAATTTCAGAGAGGAAGGGAAGAGAGGGAGGTAGAAACAGCAATGATGAGAGAGAATCATTGATTGGCTGCCTCCTGCATACCCCTACTGGGGATCTGCTGGGGTTCTTTTCCCAGCCTTACAAAGGGTTCAGCAGTCTGGAGAAAGGGGCTGAGGCATAGATTCAAGAAGGAGTCCATAGACAAAGATAATTTTGAAAGGCATTGGGGGTCAGAGGACCACCTTCAGCTAAAGGAACTAGAAGACTTACCTTGTCTAAGAAGGCCTTGGTATTTATTAACATAATTTGTCCTAAGGCAAGGTGGAGATAATATATTTCAAAGGGTATTGTCAGTTTGGGGAATAGCCTAGAGCTGTTCAGGTGTTTGGCCAATAGGAGGCAATAATATGCAGATTTAAGATGCTCTTAGCTGTCTGGAGGCAAGCGATTATCTTATTCAGGTTTGGGGGAGATGTTGTTTAGCTGTTTCAACAGGTAATTACATTTGTGGCTCACCCTTGTTGAGCCGCCAAAGCTTCACCAACCTTTTGGTGAAACTCTTGTAATTATGACATGTTGGAATTGGTTCCCTACAGGGATCAAGCTTACATCCCAGGCATCAAACTTAGATCTCCTGGTTCATAGGCTGACGCTCAACCACTGAGCAACACTAACCGGGCTGTTTGTTTCTTGTTGTGGAAGCTTAGATTATTGACTTGAGATTTTTCTTCTTCTTTTTTTTTTTTTTAATTGAGGTGAATAAAGTTTTTTTTAAATATATTTTATTGATTTTTTACAGAGAGGAAGGGAGAGGGATAGAGAGCTAGCAGCATCGATGAGAGAGAGACATCGATCAGCTGCCTCCTGCACACCAATGTACATGCCCTTGACCTGAATCATACCTGGGACCCTTCAGTCCGCAGACTGACGCTCTATCCACTGAGCCAAACCGGTTTCGGCTCTTCTTTTTTTTTTTTTTTTTTTAATGTAAACTTTTAGCACTATAAATTTCACTTGTAGCACCATTTTGGTATGTCTCATGTGTTTTATAAATTATATTATTTAATTCAGTTTGTGTTTTTTTTTTAAAATATATTTTATTGATTTTCTACAGAGAGGAAGGGAGAGAGATACAGTTAGAAACATCGATGAGAGAGAGTCATCGACCGGCTGCCTCTTGCACCCCCCCCACTGGGGATATGCCCGCAACCAAGGTACATGCCCTTGACCGGAATTGAACCCGGGACCCTTCAGTCCCCAAGCCTACTCTCTATCCATTGAGCCAAATCGGTCTCTGCTCAGTTTGTCTTTTTTTTATCTTGAGACTTCCTCTTTGATACATGAATTATTTAGAAATATGTGGTTTAATTTCTAAGTCTTTGAGGATTTTCCAATTATTTTTCTGTTATTGATTTCTAGCTTGGTTCTATTTTCATCAGAAAGCCCACCCTGTATGGTTTCAGTTCATTTAAATTTGTTGAGGTGTGTTTTAGTATATATTTTATATGCATTTGAAATGTATATTCTGTTGTTATTGAATAGAGTATTATACAAATACAAATTATATCTAGTTGGATGATGGTATAATTGACTTATTCTAGATATTTGTGGATTTCTGGTTAGATATCCTATCAATTGTTGAGAGAGGGATGTTGAAGTCTTTGAAAGCAATTGTGACTTTTTTTTTTTCTATTTCTTCCTTTCCATCATTTTCACATCATTTATTTGTTGTTTGTTGCATACATATATAGGATTGCTATGTCTTCCTGGTGGCTTGACATTTTTTAAAATCATCATATGATTTTACCTTTGGTTGGTAGTCTGTTTATCTGATATTAATATAGCTACTACTACTACTGCTTTCTTTGGTTAATATTTGTATAGTGTGTCTTTCTCAATCTTTTTACTTTCAAACACCCATATTGTTATAAGTGAAGTAAGTTTATTGTAGATAGAATGTACATAGGTCACAATATTTCATCCAATGTATCAATCTCTGTTCTAATTGGACTATGTAGACCATTTGCATTTAATGTAATTATTGATATGTTAAGCCTTAAGTCTGCCATTTTAATTTTTGTTTTCTCTTTGTTCTCTCTCTTTTTCATTTCCCTGTTTTCTTTTTCCTGATTCTTTGTGGGTTACTTGAATATATATATTTTTAATTCTATTTGGATTTATTTATAGTTTGTGTAGTGTATCACTTTGTATAATTTTTTTTAGTGGATGCTCTAGGTATTTGTTAAATATACATAACTTATAAATCTACTGTTGTCCACAGTTTACCATTTGAAGTGATATATAGAAACATTTCCTCCCTTTACCTTTCCCACTTATAATTGTCTTATGTATTTTTTTTTTTACATATATTGAATGTTATTGTAATTCAGCTGTCAAGCATAACTTAGAAAACTGAAGAGGAGGAGGAAAACTCTATTGTGTTAACTCATATTTTTATATTTCTCCTATTTTTTCTTCCTATTTTTTCAAAAAATGTTTATTACTTCTTTTCTTTTTGGAAAATTTCCTTTAGCCATTATCAGACAGGTCTCCTGGTAACAAATTTTCTTAGTTTTCCTTCATCTACAGTTATCTTGTTTTTTTCCTTTGATCCTGAAGGATATTTTCACTAGACACAGAATTTTTTTTTTTTAAACTAAAACCTCTTTTTTAATGTATTTTTTAATTGATTTTTAGAGACAGGAAGGGAGAGAGAAACATCAATAATGAGAGAGAAACATCAACCAGCTGCCTCCTACACTCCCCTACAGGGGATTGAGCCTGCAACCTGGGCTTATGCCCAGACCCAAAATCAAACTGGTGACCTCTTGGTTCCTGAGTCTGTGTTCAACCACTGAGCCACACTGACTGGGCTCACTAGATACAGAATTTTTTTAAGACATGTTTTTATTATTCCAGAGAAGAAGGGAGAGGGAGAGAGGAGTAGAAACATCAATGATGAGAGAGAATCATTGATTGGCTGCCTCCTGCATGTCCCCTACTGAGGATTGAGCCTACAATCTGGGCATGTGCCCTGACCACAGTCAAACCCAGGACTCTAAAGTCTGTAGGATGATATTCTATCCAGTGAGCCAAATCAGCTAGATTCAAAAGTTTAAGTTAATAGTTCTTTATTTTGAGCACTTGAAAATGTGCCACTTCACTGGGGCTACGTGTGTTTGGATACAAATTCTATTGTCATTTGAATTGCTTTTCCTCCACAAGTAAGGTTTCATTTCTCTCATATTACTTTTAAGATATTTTTCTTTTCGTTGTTTTTTTCTTTTTTCTTTCTTTCTCTTTTTCTTTCTTTCTTTTTCTTTTTTCTGTTGACTTTTTATTTCTTTATTTTAAGAGTGTTTCTTATTGCTTGTCAAAACATTTTTATATGGCTGCTTTAAAATCCTAGTCAGATCATTTGGGTATCTTTTTCATCTTGTTGGCATCTGTTGATTTTCTTTTCATTCAAATTGAGATATTCTTGATATGATGATATTTTTTATTAAAACTTGTACATTTGGGGCATTATAAGACTCTGGATCTTGTTGAAATATTTTCTTTTTCCTGATGTTCTCTGACAAAGCTCTAGTAGAAGGAGGACAAGGTTGCTGCCCTGTTATGGTCCGGTAGGGGTGGGAGTCCCGCTTCCCTTCTTGGCCTGTATTTCAGCTGAGGGGAGTATTGTGCATACTCTCAGGGTGGGCGGGTATGGGCGTTCCTGCTCCACTGATAACACCCTGGCTGGGATAGACACAAATGTCTACTTACTGCTCCCCACCTTGCTTCTGAAATGGGGTGGGGGAAGGAATGAGGGTTGCCTCATAGCTGCCGGGCAGCTGTGAAAGCTCTGAGTGTCCTCTCTGCATCCTCTGCAACCATCCTGGAAGGGCAGGGTGGGGACACCTCATTATCTGTGGATGGATGTGGAAATCCAGGCTACCCACTTGTTCTCTACTGACTACAGGGAAAGGTGGTCCTCGTTACCTCTCAGCAGGGATGAAAGTCTGGCTTCCTACAGCTTCTCCTACCTCACCCGGTGGAGACTGTGGTGCCTCCTCACAGTGGCAGGAGTCTGGGCTTCCCGTTAGCTGCTGGCATGGGAAGGGTTTTGTCAGTTCTTCTTACAGTAGATTGGCTGTTATCTAAAAGTTCTGTTTTGGTTGTTTTTTTTCTTGTCTTAATATTTTTCCTTTCTTTATATTTTTATTTTTTCGTCTGAGATGTATGACGCAAAAAACAAACAACTCACCACCGTGGTGTTCATTGAGTCCTGCCATACCTAGCTGGTCTATCTTCTCTTCAGTATTCAGAATCATGTTATGTTTGTTTCATACAAAAAAAATTAGGACTAAAAAAAAAAAGTTAAGACTTTTTGCTTTTCTTAGTGGGATGACTGTGGAAAAGTGTTTCTCCATTTTTCCAGAACTAGAAGTTTTGTACTACTTTTTTAAAGTGATTTTTAAATATATTTTATTGATTTTTTTTACAGAGAAGAAGAGAGAGGGATAGAGAGTCAGAAACATCAATGAGAGAGAAACACTGACCAGCTGCCTTCCTATACACCTCCCACTGGAGATGTGCCCGCAACCAAGGTACATGCCCTTGACCAGAATCGAACCTGGGACCTATCAGTCCGCAGGCCGACGCTCTATCCACTGAGCCAAACCAGTTTCAGCTAAAGTGATTTTTAAATGCTTATTTAAAAAGACATCGAACACTTGTAATGGTGATGAAACACCTCAGAAATAAATACAAACAACCAGATTTATTTACTTCTTTTTTGTAAGTGGTTCTCTATAAACAGACAGAATTTGTTCTCATGAGATGGTTTCTCATTTATGTGGGCTGTTCCTTAGCAGTACTTTGTTCAAAATAAAATGAAAATTGAGAGAGTCTGGCCGAGACCGGTTTGGCTCAATGGATAGAGCGTTGGCTTGGGGACTGAAGGGACCCGGGTTCGATTCCGGTCAAGGGCATGTACCTTGGTTGCGGGCATATCCCCAGTAGGGGATGTGCAAGAGGCAGCTGATCGATGACTCTCTCTCATCGATGTTTCTAGCTTTCTATCTCTCTCCCTTCCTCTCTGTACAAAATCAATAAAATATATTTAAAAAAAAAAAAAAAAAAAGAAAGAAAGAAAAATTGAGAGAGTCTGGGTAATGTGACAGGCTTCTTCACGTGGAGTTTATTTTATGGCTTCTTCTTTTCTAAAAACGTTTTCAAAAACAAAAACCTAGCCCTGGCCAGTTCGGCCCAATGAATAGAGCATTGGCCTGAAGGGTCCCAGGTTCTATTCCAGTCAAGGGCACATACCTGGGTTGCAAGCTCAATCCCCAGTAGGTGCCATGCGGAAGGCAGCCGATCAATGATTCTCTTTCATCATCATTGATGTTTCCATATCTCTTTCCCTCTCCCTTTCTCTTTGAAATAATAAAAATACTTATTTTTTAAAAGAAAACAAAAAAACTGGCCTTTCATTTGGGCTTGTATAGTACTCTGGTGATACTGTATGTGATTGTTGATACGTTTGTACCAAATTCATATGTCATTTAAGTTGCTAATTTCCTGTTATGGTATCAGGGTTTGTTGTGGGGGGTTTTTTTAGTCAGCAACTCAAAAGTCTGCAAATATTAAGGTATTGAAGCAATATAAAATAAAATATAATAGTAGATTCCACATAATTTCTAATTAAGGTAATATTATTTCTAAACAAAGCTGTTTTCCCTTGCACTATATTCTTAACTATTGGCCTGGTGCACAAGATTCATGCATGGAGGGGGGGTCCCTCAGCCCAGCCTTCACCCTTTCCAATCGGGGATCCCTTGGAGGATGTCCAAATGCCATTTTAGGCCCAATCCCACAGGGTTCAGGCCTAACAAGCAGTCAGACATCCCTCTCACAATCCAGGACCACTGGCACCTAGCTGCTCACCTGCCTGCCTGCCTGATCACCCCTAACTCCCCTCCCCTGCCAGCCTGATCTCACTCCCAACTGCTCTCCCCTGCAGGCCTGATCTCACTCCTAATTGCCCTCCCCTGCTGGCCAATTTGGTTCTGATTGGTTGGTTTCTATGCAGTCAGCATCTTCAGGCCTATCTCCAGGCCTGATCAGAGCGGCGGGGCTGATAAGGAGCCCCTGTGGAGGCTTGGAGAGAGAGAGAGGTGGAGAGAAAGAGAGGGCGGCTGCTGGCAAAGCCCAAAAAGAGAGGCAACTGTTGATCAATAGCTGCTACAGAGGCTTTGGATCAGACCCTGCCTCTCTCTCCAGGCTTCTTTCTGGACATGACCCACGGCCCACTCAGCAGTCAATGCTGGGTCACTATGCCCATACTGGCAGCAGTCAGTGCTGGGTTGTGCAACCCAGCACTGACTGCAGGACTGACTTTTGGTGTTCAGTCAAGCTTTTAGTGGTCGTTACAGACCCTGAGTTTTTATATATTAGATGTACATTATTTTTTGCCTTTTTTTCTTTTGGGCAGTTTATCCCCTTGTTACTTTATACTCTGTTTATCAATATTTTGTTTGTACTTTGACATGTAGAAGTTCTTTACAAATCTATTATTTCTCTCTTGATTTGTTATTCTATCTTTTATCTTTTTTATTGCAACTGGGTTTCTAATTAAGATTTCCTTTTTTTAAATAGTACAGGTAGTTTTATAGATTTCTCATTGCAAGATTTTTATTGTTTTGGTATTAAATTACCTATCCACCTGGGATTTGTTTTTATATGTGTCTCAGTTGTTATTTTTTCAAATTGATGTTCAGTTGTGCCAGCATCATTCATTAAATTCTTTCCCCACTGAATTGAAATATTTATAGGTTCTCTATTCTCATCCAGGATTTTGTCTATTCCTATGCCCATAAATTTTATTAAGTTATATTACATGCAAACACATACACACGCAGGATGGTTAAGATATGGTTATAAGGCTGTGTGATTTTTGACAATAGTAATTAAGAACGAAATTGCTGCCCTAACCGTTTTGGCTTAGTGGATAGAACGTCGGCTTGTGGGCTCAAGGGTTCCAGTTTGATTCAGGTCAAGGATGTGTACCTTAGTTATGGGCACATACCCAGTGGGGAGTGTGCAGGAGGCAGCTGATCGATGTTTCTCTCTCATCAATGTTTCTAACTCTCTATCCTTCTCCCTTTCTCTCTGTAAAAAATCAATAAAATATTTTTTTTTTTTTAAAAAGAACAGAGTTGCTTCTCAGTGTTAACTCTCTAATCAAAATGGAATTTAATGAAGAGGCCAGTTGATAACTAACTATTGATAACTACCCCTGATGCTGCCAAATTAATTTTGCCTTTGTAAATATTGAAAAGATAAATGTGTACCATTTTGTGCCAGGTACTTTAATGGGGGTATATAATTTTTTTTTCCATATCAAATTTATGAGGTTAGATTTAGCTTTCTTTTACAGATCTGAAAATGACACTTGATTAAATAGTTTAAGTTACTTCTCCAATATTTAACTATTAGGTGGTAAAGGACTAAAACACTAATGACCAGACTTTTTCAATTGTGCCAGAAATGAAATGTTTCATGTAAAGTACTTTTTTCCAGTTTTTAAAATTTTTATTTTTAAATTACAGTTTACATTCAATGTTATTTTATATTAGTTTCTGGTATACATCATAGCAGTTATATAATAATATACTTCATAAAGTGTTCCCCCAATATTTCAAGTACCTACCTGGCATGCATAGTTATTTCAGTATTGTTGACTATATCCCCTATGCTTTACTTTATGTCCCTTTCATAACTACCAATTAGTACTTCTTAATCCCTTCACCTTTTTCACCCAGCCCCCTAATAACCCCCCTTCTGGCATTCATCAGTCTGTTCTCTGTATCTGTAAGTCTGTTTCTATTTTGTTTGTTCATTTATTTTATTCTTCAGATTCCACATAAAACTGAAATCACATAGAAAATACTTTGTATACAAATTGATGGTGATTATATATCATCATCTCATCATTAGCATCTCTGAGGATTTTTTTTGTTTTGTTTTTATTTATTGATTTGAGAGAGAGAAACATCAATTTGTTGTTTCACTTATTTATGCATTCATTGGTTGTTTTTTGCTTGTGCCTGATTGGGAATCGAACCCACAACCTTGGTGTATCAGGATGATGCTCTAACCAACTGAGCTACCTAACCAGGGCCTCTGAATTTTATTTTAAAATGATGTATGCAGTGGAAAATGCACACTAAAACCTATAGTTAAATAGTTTGATGGAAAATAGGTGTTCTTTAAAGATATGGTCTATGAATAAAATATTAAAAATTATTTGTGTTCTTTTAAACATTTTTTTTAGAGCCAAAGAAAGTTAAAGTAAAAAAACCAAAACCAGAATTTCCTGTGTATACACCTTTGGAAAGTGCATATATTCAATCATATGATCATGGAACTTCTATAGAAGAAATTGAGGAACAAATGGATGATTGGCTGGAAAACAGGAACAGAACACAGAAAAAACAGGTAAATAAGCTTTTCAAAATTTATTTTGTGTCAAATACATGCAGACAAGTACATTAAATATAGATATACAGCTACATATCTCAGTGATCTATCACTAGAGAACCAAGTTAACCATTGCCAAGATCAAGAAATAGAACATTGCTATTATTCACAGTGGCCAAGACATAAAAACAACCAAAATGTCTTTTGATTGATGATTGAATAAACAAGATGTGGTACATATATGCAATAGAATACTATTCAGCCATAAGAAAAGATGAAATACTGCCACTTGCCACAACATGGATGGATCTTGAGAATATTATGCTAAGCATGCTAAGCAAAGTAAGTCATACAGAACGACTCAAGAATCATAACGATTTCACTCATAAAACTGAAGGGAACAAATGAACAAACAAAACATATAAAACCTCATAAATACAGACATCAGTAAAATAGATACCAAAGGGAAGGTGGGCTGGTGGGGAGGAGTGTTGTAAACTGTAAGTAGGATCAAATATATGATGATGGAAAGAGATTTGACTTTCAGTGGTAAACACACAATGCCATATACAGATGATGTGTCATAGAATTGTACACTGCAAACCTATATAATTTTATTAACCAACTAGAGGCCCAGTGCACGAATTTGTGCAACAATGGGGACCCTCGGCCTGGCCTGCAGGATCGGAACCACGCCAACTCTCTGACATCCCACAAGGGATCCCAGATTGTGAGAGGGCACAGGCCAAGGGATCCCACCGGTGCATGATCAGGGCTAGGGAGGGACATGGGAGGTTGGCCAATAGTGAGGGACCACGGGAGGGCTCCAGGGTATGTCCGGTCCATCTCACTCAGTCCCAATCTGCTGGACCCCAGCAAACCTACTGGTATCTACTCCCTGATGGTCAGTGCACATCACAGCCACTGGTCAACTGGTTGACTGTCTGCCCCTTGGTGGTCAATGCATGTCATAGCAAGCGGTTGAGTGGCTTTAGCATATTGTTAGCATATTACACTTTGATTGGTTGAACAGATGACTGGACAACCGGATACTTAACATATTAGACATTTTATTATATAGGATGTCACCCCAATAAAGAAGAGGGCTGAGCGCATATTTCCAGTACAAGAAGCCTTACTCGTGCTTTCTCCTTTGGAACATGAGCCAGGAGGTCACAGTTTGATTCACTACTTTCCTTTTCTCCCAGATATCTACTCCCTGAAGGTCAGTGCACATCACAGCCACTGGTCAGCTGGTTGATATCTGTTATCCTGACTTCTAACATCATAGATTAATCTTTCCTGTTGTTTGAAGTTTATAAATGGAAACATCCTTCGTCAATTCAGGCTGCTATAACAAAAATATAATAGATTGGGTAGCTTAAGAACAAACATTTATTTCTCATAGTTCTCAAGATTGAAAAGCCCAAGATCAGGGCATCAGTAGATTTGGTGTCTGGAGAAGGTGCTCTTCCTAGTTCATAGACAGTAGTCTTGTCTGTCCTTATAGGGTAGAGGAGGTGAGAGAACTCTCTGAGGTCCCTTTTGTAAGGTCACTTATTTCACTTCTGAGGGCATATCACAGTGGGAGTTATGATTTGAGGGGAACACAAACATTCTATTCAGAATACATGCCATATGTAATCTTCCATCTACTTTCCTCTATTCAGTATAATATTTGTAGGACTCATTCATTATTGTGTATAGCAGTGGGTTATTCATTTTTATTGCTATATAGTAGACCATTTAGAAATATATACAGCGCAAGTTATTTTTTTGTTGGAGATTTGCATTGTTTCTAGTTTTGGGCCACAAAATAATTTCCTGTGAATATTATTATACTTTTAATACATTATATAAAAAAATGTAAATTTTTATTTTTGGAGTTATGTTGCAGGGTCAACTTCAGTAAAATACTTCTAAAGTTTTTTTAAAATGTTTGTATCAATTTCTACTTAAGCAGCATGATAAGAAATTTCTAGTTACTCTATATCCTTGCCAATAATTGGTCAAGTTTTTTATATTTTAGCCATTATGGTAAGTTATGTACAGATATATAATTATGTTTCAATTTGCATATCCTTTGATTAATAAGATTGATTTTATTAAACACTGATGTCCTCCTGTCCACAGAGCCTTTTCAAGTCTTTTTGTACTAGGTTGCCTGCGTTTTTCATTCTGATTTATAAAGAGTTCTTTTTATACTTCAGAAATGAATCTTGCATATATTTCCTCCTTCTGTCTTGCTCTTTTACTCTCTTAATGGTATCTTCTGATGATCAGAATTACTAATTTTAATAATGAATCTTTTCTTTATTTGGTGTTTTTTGTGTTGTGTTTAAGAAATATTTTCTTATCTCAAAGTAAAGATATTTTCATCCTAGCTGGTTTGGCTCAGTGGATAGAGTGTTGTTCTGTGGACTAAAGGGTCCTGAGTTTGATTCCAGTCAAAGTCACATGCCAGTCAATGATTCTATCTCTCAATGATGTTTCTATCTCTCTCCCCTCTCTCTTCCTCTCTGAAATCAATAAAAATATATTTAAAAAATAAATAAAGATACTTTCACATTCTTCTAGAAGTTTTAATATTCTACTTTTTACATTTAAGATCAGTTATCCCTGGAGTTGATTTTTGTCTTGGGGGTAAAGTAATGATCAAGTTTAATTTTTTCCCAAAAGTTTTTCATACCAATTTACCCAATACCAATTAATAAAAAGACTGCATCCTATAGCTCTACAAATATGTCCATTTTTTCATAAAAGTGTCCATTACCATATGTTTCTATTTCCAGACTTATCATTTTGTTCCACTAATGTACTTGTTCATTCTTGTGCTGATACCTTACAGTTTTCACTACTGTGCCTTCATAATAGATATCTGGTACAGTAATTTTCCAGCTTTGTTTTCCTTCTATAAGATTGCCATTTTATATTTTTATATAAATTTTTAAAGTAACATCATTTTCCACAAATTATTCAGGTGTCATGTTCACTTTGAATTACATTGAGCATATAGATCAATTTTGAAAGAATTGACATTCATACAGCATTGACTCTACAGGTCTTTTATCTCCTTGGTTAAATTTTTTCCTAGGTTATTTTTTAAAATATATTTTTATTGATTTCAGAGAGAGGAAGGGAGAAATAGAAACGTCAAAGATGAGAATCATTCATTGGCTGCTTCCTGCATACCTCCTACTGGGGATCAAGCCCACAACCCAGCTTGTATTCTGTGAGCTTAAACTTTTTTTTTTCTCAGAAATCGAATCTGATTCATAAGTTAATGCTCAACCATTGAGCCACACCAGCCAGGCTAAGTATTTTTTTATGCAATTGTAAATGGGATTTTTAAAAATTTCTCTTTTAGTAGTTTTAGTCCTATATAATAAAAGGCTAATATGCAAATTGTCCCCCCTGGAGTTCGACCTCTCGCTATGACGTGCGCTGACCAACAGGGGGTGGCACAGAACAAAGGAAGGCCCCAGCTGGCAGTTGGAAGACCCCAATCAGACCTGATCACTAGCCAGGCATAGGAACTCTACCCATGCACAAATTTTGTGCACTGGGCCTCTAGTTGATGTGTAAAGATGCAACCAATTTCTGAATATTAATTTTGTATTCTTCTACTTTACTGAATTCGTTTATTAGTTCTAAGATTTTTTATGGAATCTTTAGGGTTTTTCTGTATTATGTCATCTGCAAAAAATATAGTTTTACTTCTTCCCAATTAGATTGCCTTTTTCTAGTTTTCTTGTTTGATTGCTCTGGCTAGGATTTCCAATATTATGTTGATTGGAAGTGGTGAAAGTGGACATCTTGTCTTATTCCTGATCTTAAAGAAAAGATTTCAGCTTTTCACTGTTGAGCATATTGTTAGCCATATAGTGCCTTTTTGATGTTGAGGTATGTTTCCTCTATCCCCATTTTGCTGAGAGTTTTTAGCAACAATGGTTGATGGATTTTGTCAAATGCTTCTTCTGCATTTTTTGATATGATCATATGACTTTTAGCCTTTATTTTATGTGGTGTGTCATGTTAATTGACTTACAGATATTGAGTCAATATTACCTTGGAAATAAATCTCTTTCGATCATGGTGTATGATTGTTTAATGTGTTGCTGAATTCAGATTGCTAATATTTTGTTGAGTATTTTTACATCTGTATTCATCAGAGATATTGGCCTATAATTTTCTTTTGTGTAGTGTCTTTGGTTTTGGTATCAGGGTAATGCTGGCTTTGTAAAATAAGTTTGGGAGCCTTCCCTCTTCAATGTTGAGAATAGTTTAAGAAGCATAGATATTAATTCTTTTCATGTTTGTTACAGTTTACCTAGGAAGCCATCTGATCCAAGGCTTTTGTTTGTTGAGAGTTATTTTTTATTATTGACTAGCACCTGTCTGCACCTGTAGTCTAGATGGAATAAAAGTTCAGCAATGGCATGCCTGCTAGCACTTCCATTTCTGGAAATAGTTGCCCCAACCCTTGCCCCTCCAGGCCTCGCCCTGAGGTTAGTCAGTTTACTAGTAGTCCTGTCCCATATGCCCCTGGTGCTTTTTAAGTTGCCCTTGTGCTGGAGCTTTGAGCAAGTGAGTTTGAGAGTGAATGAGTCTGTGTGCTGTCTCTTTAAGTCCTGTAGTACCTTGGTCTCCCATAGCCCTTATTTCTCTGTGACACAATCCTTACCAGTTTTCACAGCATGATGTTATGTGGGATCCTCTTCTTAGCACTGATGCCCCCGTTTGGGGGCCTTGTGGGGCTGCGACCCCTCTCTCCGTAAGAGAAAACTCCACTACACTGAGTGGGGGACTCTTCTGTATTAGATATCTGCCCATCCTACCAATCTCATTGTGGCTTCTTCTTTTTTTTTTTTTAAATATATTTTATTGATTTTGTACAGAGAGGAAGGGAGAGAGATAGAGAGTTAGAAACATCGATGAGAGAGAGTCATCGATCAGCTGCCTCTTGCACACCCCCTACCGGGGATGCGCCCGCAACCAAGGTACATGCCCTTGACCGGAATCGAACCCGGGTCCCTTCAGTCCCCAAGCCGACGCTCTATCCATTGAGCCAAACCGGTCCCTGCCTTTTTATCCTCAGTTATAGGAATCATCTCCAGCCAGTCTTCGGGTGGTTCTCCATGGTGGTTGTTCTATAATTTAGTTTTAATTTTAATGTGGCCATGGGAAGAGGGGAACACAGAGTTTATCTGCTCTCCCATCTTGACTGGAAGCCATCTATTCCATTTGTGTTATTGAGTTTAAAGTTCTTTATGTATTTTAGAGCAAGTCCTTTGTCACCTATATGTTTTGCAAATATATTCTCCCAGTTATGACTTGCTTTTTATTAAGTGATAGTATTCATTGGAGAGTAAAGTTTTAAAATTTCAATTTTCATTTTATGAAGTTTTTTTCTTTTTAAAAAAAATATTTTTTATTTATTTATTTATTTATTTATTTATTTTTTTTTTTTTACAGAAAAGAAGGGAGAGGGAGAGAGAGTTAGAAACATTGATGAGAGAGAAACATCAGTCAGCTGCCTCCTGCACACCCCCCACTCGGGATGTGCCCACAACCAAGTGATATGCCTTTGACTAGAATCGTACCTGGGACCCTTGAGTCTGCAGGCTGACACTCTATCCACTGAGCCAAACTGAATAGTGCTGAAGTTTTTTTCTTTTATGCTAAGTTCTTTTTATGGTCTAATTAAGAATCTTTGCCAAATCCAAAGTCACTAAGAGTTTCTCCTAAGTTTTTACCCAGAAGTTTTTATAGTTTTTGCTCATATATTTAGATCTGTGATTGAGTTCAAGCTAATTTTATATATAGTGTGAAGTAAGGTTTATATATTTTTTTAACATCCAATGTTCTATCACTATTTCTTTAAAGGTTATCCTTTACCCATTTCATGGCCTGGTTCCTTTGTTGAAAATTAATTGACCATATATGTATTGGTTTATTACTGGGTTCTCTATTTTGTTCTTTTAATCAATATGTCTCTATTTACACTAATATAAATTGTCTTGTTAATAAGCTATAAATAAACCTTGAAATCAGATCATGTAAATCCTTGTTGTTTTTAAAATTTTATTGACTATACTTTATATTATATTTATATATAACATTTACAATCAACTCAATCTTTACAAAATATTCTGCTGGAATTTTTATGGGAATTGAATTGAATCTGTAAATAAATTTTAGGAGAATTGACATTTTAAAAATGCTGAGTCTTTTTATCCATGAACATAGTATAGTCTTCATTTTATTTAAGTATCCACTAATTTTTCTTACTAACATCTTTTGTCAAATTTATACATAAGTAGTTAGTATTTTTGCTAATATTTTGAATTGTATTTTTAATTTCAGTTTCTTAAGGTTCTTTGTGAGCATGTGGCAATACAATTGATTTTTATATTGATTTTATTTTATCCTGCAACTTTACTAAACTCACTTATTAGCCCTAGTAGCTTTTTAAATTTTATTTATTTTATTGTTATATAGACTTTTTTGGATTTTATATAGGGATGACTATATTGCCTGCAAAAAAAAAGACAGTTTTATTTTTTTCTGTCCAATTTGGAAACCTGATTGGTCTTTTTGTTGCCTTTTGATTGGACACAACCTTAAATCCAGTGTTTATTTTAATGATTAGAGAAGACTTCTTTATCCCCTTCTTGATCTTGGAAAGTATTCTGTCTTTACCACTAAAAATTATGTTAGCCCCTCCTTTTTAGCAGGTGCTCTTCATCAAGATAAGGAAAGTCCCTTCTGTATCTAGTTTTATAAGAATATTTTTATGAATGGATATTGAATTTGGTCTATTTTTTTCTGCCTCTAAAAGGGTGATAATATGGTATTTTTTCTTTTACCTGTTAATATAGTGAATTTAATTAATTGATTTAAAAATGCTAAACTGACCGAAACCGGTTTGGCTCAGTGGATAGAGCATTGGCCTGCGGACTGAAAGGTCCCAGGTTCGATTCCGGTCAAGGGCATGTACCTTGGTTGCGGGCATATCCCCGGTGGGGAGTGTGCAGGAGGTGGCTGATCAATGATTCTCTCTCATCGATGTGTCTAGCTCTCTATCCTTCTCTCTTCCTCTCTGCAAAAAAATCAATAAAATATATATATTTTTAAAAGCTTTTTTAAATAAATAAAAAATAAAAATAAAAATGCTAAACTAGCCTTGCATTCCAAGGATAAACCCCAGTTCTTCATTAGGTATTGTCATTTTTATGTGTTGTGAATTTGGTGTATATATTTTCTTTAAAATTATCTCTATGCTTACGAAGGACAGGTCTATAATTTTGTGTGTCTTTTTTATTTTTTTTCTGTTTTTTTTCCCATCAGATGGTGATGGCCTCACAAAATGCATTGGGAAGTGTTTCCTGCTCTTTTTTTTTTTTCTTTTTCTTTTTCCTATAAGCATTTGTGTGGAATTTCACCTATGTTTTCTTAAGGTAGCATTGGTCATTGATGTCTTTGAAGTGGTTTGAGTATATTTCACCTAAATTGTTGAATGGCTTAAGTTGTTTATAATATTCCTTTCATTTTAAATATTGGCAATTTGTGTCTCCTGTTTTATTTCTGGTCAATATCAATAGAACTACTCCATTTAACTCATTTAAGTATCAGCTTTTGGTTTTATTGATTTACTGTATTTTTCAATTTTATATCTTACTGATTTCTCTTATTTTTTTTCTTGCCATCTGCTTATTAAGGACTTAATTTGCTCTCCATTTTCTAGTTTTTAAGGTGGAAGTTTTGGACATTGATTTAAAACCTTACTTCTTTTCTAAGAGATAATGCTGTAAATTTTCTCTGAATCTAGAGTTTTATATGCTTATATTTATATTATATTTTATGTTTCCACATATAAAAGAAAATGTTTTCATTTTCTTTCGGTTCAGAACAGTCTAATTTCACTTGTGATTTTTTTTCTTTGACTCATCTTCAATTTACTAATAGAAAGGTATTTTCAAGATATCTTTCTGTTATTGCCTTCTGTTTGTATATAGATTTTATTCTTCTTTGGGGGGGGGTATTTTATTTTATTTTTTTTATATTATTTTATTGTTTAAAGTATTACAAATATTATAGTAGTAATATGTCTCCTTTTTTTCCCCATTGACTTACCTTCGGCCTCCCCTACCACTCTGGGACATGCCCTCTCAGGGCCCTCCTCCCCACCCACCATCCCCCACCCAGTGTCTTGCATCCATTGGTTATGCTTATATACATGCATACAAGTCTCATTTACTGCCCCTCTCCCAACCTCCCCAGTCTTCCCAATGTAGTTTGACAGTCTGTTCAATGCTTCTTTGTGTCTGTATCTATTTTTGCTCATCAGTTTATAACTTTCTTTATATTCCACAAATAAGTGAGATTATATGGTACTTTTCTTTCACTGGCTTATTTCACTTAGCATAATGCTCTCCAGTTCCATCTATGCTGTTGCCAATGGTAATAATTCCTTCTTTTTTATAGCAGTGTAGTATTCCATTGTGTAGATGTACCATAGTTTTCTAATCCACTCATCTGCTGATGGGCATTTAGGCTGTTTCTAAATTTTAGCTATTGTAAATTGTGCTGCTATGAACATAGGGGTGAATATATCCTTTCTGATTGGTTTTTCTAGTTTCTTTGGATATATTCCTAGAAGTGGAATTACTCAGTCAAATGGCAGTTCCATTTTTAGTTTTTTGAGGAAACTTCACACTGTTCTCCACAGTGGCTGCACCAGTCTGCATTCCCACCAGCAGTGAAGGAGGGTTCCTTTTTCTCCACATCCTCTCCAGCACTTGTCATTTGTTGATTTGTTAATGATAGCCATTCTGACAGGTGTGAGGTGGTACTTCATTGTTGTTTTGGTTTACATCTCTCGATGATTAGTGTCTTTGAACATGTTTTCTTTTTTCTTTTCTTTTTTCTCATGGAAAATGTCTAAATTTATTAAACATCAAATTATAAAATATGTATACAGTATGAAAAGATACATTAAAATACTGACTATTAACTATAATTGAATAAAAAAAATACTGGGTATCTCTTTGACATTCTTGCTTTAGTGAGGCAAGTGTGCCTCTTAGGCTCAACAAGAATTTAAACAGCTATAAGAACAGAACTCATCATTGACTCAATTCATGGGAGCAGGGCTCATCTTCTTTTACAAAGTTTTGACAGATGAAAGCTTCCATTAACATCTAAGTACAACTGAAACGTCTCAGAAAAACCCCCACTGTATTTTGATGATGAGCTTTGTGTCTGTAAAGAACCAGAATCACTAGAGTTAAGCAATATGTTCAACTATCATGGTGTAATTTTTCAGGCCAGTGGCCTGCACAAACCAGTTCATTTTCTTTGCCATGTCACAGCCCCCACTTCTAGGGGACTGTTTCTTTTTAAAACAAGAATTTGGAAAAGTATAATGAACTTACTTTCTGTGATAGATCACCTTACGTAGTTTATCTGGGCTTTTAACAGCATGTCCAACTGTTCTATTTATGTAGCAACCAACTGTTTTGGAGATTTCTTAACCTCCTTCATGTTCTTATTAGTGAAATTAGAGTTCTTTTTCTAGGACGATCAATGGAATAATCCTCAGTATTATTATAAAAGTTCTGTTTTTTAACATTGTGGGTTTCAGATGTCATAATCTCTTAAATGCCCGCGCCTCATCATACTGTGGGCCTCAGTCACTGGCCAACTGCGCCGGAAGCCTCGAGTCCCCGGGCTCCCGGGCCGAGCCTCACGCAGGGCCATTCGAACGCAGCCCCGGCGGGCCCACCGGAATCGCTCTCCTCGAGCATCTTTTCATATGTCTCGTGGCCTCTGTCTTTCAAAAGGTGTCTATTTAGGTCCTTTTCCCATTTTTTTATAGGATTGTTTACTTCCTTTTGTTAAGTTGTAGGAGTTCCCTGTAAATGTTGGAGACTAAACCCTTGTTGGAGATACATTGGCAAATATGTTCTCACATGCAGTGGACTTTCTTGTTGTTTTGCTGATGGTTTCTTTTGCTGTGCAGAAGCTTTTTATTTTGATGAAGTCCCATTTGTTTATTTTCTCCTAAGTTTTCATTACCCTAGGAGCTGTACCGGTAAAGATATTGCTACGACAAATGTCTGCTATTTTGGTGGCTGTGACTTCTTTTAAGATGTTTATGGTTTCCCATCTTACGTTTAAGTCCTTTATCCATTTTGAGTTTATTTTTGTTTATGGTATAAGTTGGTGGTCTAGTTTCATGTATCTGTCCAATTTTCCCAAAAACATTTATTGAAGAGACTGTCTTAACTCCATTGTATGCTCTTGCCTCCTTTGTTAAATATTAATTGAGCATAATACCGTGTTTCCCCGAAAATAAGACATCCTCCGAAAATAAGACCTACTTATAGGTTTCCTTCTGAGTGAAATATAAGGCATCCCCCTGAAAATAAGGCCCCCCTAGGCTAAACATGAGAGATTTGGTCCACTGATTCTGAAAGAAATGGAGTCACAAGAAATTCACCAGGAAATTAAGGAATTGGATTGTTATGATGATGTACCAGAAGATGATGACATGAGTAAATCCCTCCTCAGTTTCACATTCATCCATATACACAAAAATTCTGAAAGAGTAATGTGAGTAAAGAAAATTGAATTTTAAAAAATACGTTAAGAGCAAAAATAAAATTAGTTGTGAGAAAACAGGTATTGAATAGAAATAAGTGTGCAACTCGAAAAGAGTGAACATTATTTAAATTATAAAAAAGTGCATATATCTTATCAAGAAAGCAACTTTCATAATGCTGTTCAGTTTTAAAATGGTGATGATAACACTTTGAACTGTGAGCATGGACCTGAAAAGTGTTCAGTAATGACTCTCGGTGGTTCCTTATTCTACTCCTTCCCCAAACCCCCTTCATTTCTGATTACCCCCAGACCAAAACTAAACCCCAGAGCCATAGCAGCCAGTTTAAGATGGATGGTATATCCTTCTTTATGAAATAAAAATGGTCATTTATTTATATTGTGGAGTATCCCAGACCTGATCTAAATTATAACTTAATTCCATTTAAGGTGATATTCCCTATATGACATCAGTGTTTCTTTCAGGGACTAATTCTTCAAATTACTCATTTTAAACTCATCATAAAGCCCTCTTTATCAAAAATTTAGACTACACAATAGGAGTGGTGTGTTGATAAATTTTTTTAAATTTATTCTTTGGTGGAGGGAAAAGGCCTCAATTTGGGGTTGTTTTTTTTTCCAATTTCAGTGGCAGTTACACCGATCATTGCTGATTTGAAATTATGATCATGAATTCACTGAAAGTGGAGTTGGGAAAAGATGTTTAGTAGTAAAATACCATTATATATGTGCACCATGTAGATACAGTAAATGTGAATATCCCCAAAGGCATACATAATAAAATGTAGTAAAATAATTATGAAGTGATGAGCTTTGAGTATTACTTTTTTGTCATAAATTATAAGTTTATAGAACTTAATTTTTAATGATGGGTATGTTTAACAACTGACACACAACATTTCTGAAAGTTTAGCTTTTGGCTGTCATGGGCAGGCATTAATGGACTCCAGCACACCACTGTTTTGAGGACAATTCAGTTCCTTTACCTTTCACTAAACTGTGATTCAACAGCCTTCCTCTGTCTCCAAGATTCACTGTGATATACAGATTATTTTGCTCGTGGTAATTTAGGGAATTAGTGGATATAAATACCAGCCTGCTTCTTGCTTCTTTTTATCAGTTTGTCTGTGTTATTAAGTCATCTATTATATTATTTTATAGTCATTTAATATCTTACCTTCTTGTGACATGTCTAGCAAGATGACTTTAAATCAATCAAAATTATTCCTTTCCATGTTTAACAACAGAACCAAAAAAGATGAGCCATGGGTGCATTGGAGTACGGTAAGACATTTTTGTTGGCAGATCTTTAATTCCCTACAGCTGCCTAGATTGATCTGTTTTATTGTTAAGAACAGGGCTTTCTTTTACAAAGCTTTTTAATGTAGTTAGTTGATAACAGCTGAAGTCTCCTGTGAGAGGTCGCGATCTGTTACCCAGCAATTAACTATTCAGCTTGCCTCTAAATATTTTATCATTCTTTAGCTTACCTTTAAGTCAAATTGTTTTACATATACTTTCTGAAAATTTTTATATTTCCATAAATAATTTTACTATGATAATATTAGATTTCGAATATCTGCTGTTTTTAGAAGGTAAATTAAAACTTTGCCTATTAAGCCGAAACCGGTTTGGCTCAGTGGATAGAGCGTCGGTCTGCAGACTGAAGGGTCCCGGGTTCGATTCCGGTCAGGGGCATGTACATTGGTTGCGGGCACATCCCCGGTAGGGAGTGTGCAGGAGGCAGCTGGTCGATGTTTCTCTCTCATCGACGTTTCTGGCTCTCTCTCTCTCTCTCTTCCTCTCTGTAAAAAAATCAATAAAATAAAAAAAATAAAATAAAATAAAAAAATAAAACTTTACCTGTTAGAAAAATCATGTATTTTGCTTAGTTAACCTTTTGTATTAAATATTTTTATCACATAAGTTTAAAGCTTCAAGGATAAAAGGAAAACTCTTTATAAACATTGCTTCTGGATGGATAGCAAAGAAGCCAATCTGATTAATGATTTTTTTATCTGATGCTATTTGGTCATTATGACAAAAAGGACCAGTGATTTAGGAGCTCAAAAATTTAAGATATTTGTTCACTATTAGTTTGGTATTCTTGCTTTATTAAAGTCCTATTTTAAGTCTATTAAAGTCACTTTTTACAAATGTTAAGCTATATTTTTGTGAGATTCTTTTAGAGATAAGGTATAACCTGTATGATATCATTCATGTACAAAAAATATCAAATCTCTTAACTTTTTCAAACAAATTTCTGACATTAAGCCCTTCTCTGCAGGGTCTGTGAGAAGTCTATTGTTAGTCATTTTGGGGGGCATGGTCCTTTTCCCAGTGGTCTCTTCAAAAGGACACTGTCTGGAGTTGCTGCTTTGCTGGTTTTCTGAGTGCCCTCTAATTCCTTTGGAAGCGAGTCTCACCTGCTAGTCTTCCTGCTCTCAGGCCAGTGTGCTGTCTGCAGACTGACATAGCAGGAGACGCACTGGCAACTGCCCTCCTCTTGCTGCCACTCTCAAGCTCGCCTCCAAGAACAAATATGGAATTATTTCTTTCCAAAGCCCTTTTACCTCCATTTGTGCTGCACCAAGCACAGAACATCCACAAACCTATCTACTCTTCCCAATGTAAGGAACTCTGTCCCCTCAAAACTATTTTGGTTTTTTGTTCAACTCTTCCCTTTTCACTTAAGATTTTTTCCCCACCCTTTTCTCTTTACACTCAAAAGGTATTTACTGGCTCCAATAAGCACTGGATTGTTTTGAATTAGGACACATTTCTTTTATGCTGTAAAAAGTAAACAATATAGGCAGTTTTTGTTTCCTGCTGTATTAAATTCTTAGTAACCTCCAGTGTTATAGAAGTTTCTCTGAGTGGGAAAAGAGAAAATAATAAGTCTCGACTCAGATTTACAAACTAAGAGAAAGAGAAAGAACAAAATTAGAAGCTATACTGTTTGGTGGACTAAAATATGTACATGAGATTATATATGTTTGCATATATTCAAGAATATATATGAATAGACAAAAAATACCATGAGAATTAAATAAAATAAAGTGATAGATACATCATAGCCCTTCAATAAATAATAGTTTAATTTTAATTAGATAATTTTCTGAAAAAAATTTTTATGGTTAATTGGCAGATTTTATTTTATTGACTAATATTTTCTAACTCCATCTTTAGTTTCATAATGTCTTTCAATAAATATTTCATAGGTAGCTTGAGAAAATATTTTTTCAACCATTTATCTTGTGATGGCTATTTAACTTTTTAGCTTTAAATTTGTTTTCTTTATAGAAACTTCCTACAAAGAAAACAGTTCACAATTAATTGAAAGAATGCCAAGATAATATTAATGATTAAGTCTCTAAAGTGGGTTTTTGTTAAGCCTGGGCATCATGTAATTAAAACTGCTACCACACCACCTGCTCTCTTTTGCCTTGAATCTTATCACTTCAATGTTGCTTTGAAATCTGAGAATGCTTTCCACTTCCTAACAACTGATACGTTACTTGTTCTAGTCCGACATCATATTGCTAATTAGCTGAATACTATTTCCTGTTTATTTTCCCTGTATCTCTCAGTGAACCGCTTCTGTCTTAGTAGGATTATGATGTTATATAAAACAGATAATTAAATAAATTAGATTTTATTTTGCAAAGAGAAGGTCATCATGGAAAAGATGAATCATAGTATACTAAATGCTTTTCCAAAGTAAAATTTTGATATTTTTAATCTAACTAAGTATACCTATGGAGAGAGAATTTTTTAAAATCTACATTTGTTTCTGATCTTCCTTTTATAATGTAAGAGTTTTTCTGTATTCTGTAGTGTAAAATTTTTGTGTTTTATATTATTTTCCTTGTATTTCATCTTTGTAATAATTTTAAAAATATTTTTAGAAAAAAAAATTGAAAAACCCCAGCTGGTTTTGCTTAGTGAATAGAGCATTGACCTGCAAATTGAAGGGTCCTGAGTTTGATTTCAGTCAAGGACACATACCTCGGTTGCAGGCTCCACCCTGGCCCAAGCCCTGGCCAGGGTTCGTGCAGGAGGCAACCAATCGATGTGTTTCTCTCACATTGATATTTCTGTCTTTCCCTCTCTCTAAAAGATCGGTGGAGCCCTAGCCATTTGGCTCAGTGGATAGAGCGTTGGCTTGCATTCTGAGGGGGCCCAGGTTCTATTCCAATTAAGGGCACATGCCCGGGTTGCAGGCTCAATCCCCAGTAGGGGGCGTGCAGGAGGCAGTTGATCAGTGATTGTCTCTCATCATTAATATTTCTATCTCTTTTTCCCTTTCCCTTCCTCTCTGAAATCACCTGATGATTTTTATAAAAAGGAAAAAAACTGAAATATATAATTCTCATATTGTAATAACTGGTCACTTATACGTATGGCTCCTGTACTCCATTATAAACCACCTGATGGTTGAGTTTCACATCTCTTTTATCTTTATAGCCACTGCAGTGTTGTCTGTTGGGTAAATGTTAATTGAACTCGATTGTTGAATTAAACTGATCCCACTAATTTATTTCACTCTATCACTCAATGCCCATTACATGTTCTTATTCTTTATGTGTTTATTTTTCAATCTTATTTTCATCATATTAAAGTTTCTGGAGAATCTCACCATATTCTCAACTAGAAATCACAGGGGCAAGGCTAATTTATTTTAATAATTATTAGTTAATAATGGATTAGATTCAAGTTGCTGGACTAGAAAAGTCATTTTCTAATGATTTCCTAAAGTCTTTTAAGATGTTCTGATACAGCAATACAGTTATTATTGAGTAAATAACTTCCTCTACCTAAATAAAATGCCCATGAGGCCAAAGTGTGTTCCTAATTGCCAATTTATTACTTTGTCATGTAGATCAGACTACTCTCATAAATGTGATCAGTTTATTCTGTCCCCTGCTTAATCTATATATTAAGTTAAATTACATGTAGAAGACCTATTATCAATATATCATGAAAAATGACTTTCTCATGGCCTAAACATTTCAGAGTGAATTCTTGAAAAAAAGACATGTTGAGCAAAGACACAAAATAAGTGTGTCATTTCAAAAACATGTTCAAGATATAATGGTAGGCCATTGTGCCTAGAACATGGTGATAGTGTAACATAAAAGACAGGTAGATAAAATGTAAAAACATTTTAATGTCAGGCTAAGAAATTTAGATTTTATATTACGTGTCATAGGGAATCTTTGGGGTGATGGTGCTCTGTTTTATGAAGATGACTCTAGCATCAATACACTGCAGCTGCAAAGTGAGAGTAGAAAAGAAAGAAATTTTAAAAATGACATTTGCCTTAATTATAGTTAAATAGTAAATTGTGGAGCCAGGATTCTAAAACCAATACATTAGCCACCCCTACAGTATAAATATATTAAAAGTTATATGGCTATTTACTAAAAGAGAGAACCATGTCTTTTCATTTTTACATCCCAATGTGTTAGCACAGTGTCTACAAAAATAGCGGGTACTTCATTAGTTCAATCAATAAACATTTATTGAGCACATACTAGGCATTGTGCTACCATAGGCATATGGTTCAGTTGGAATAGATATTACCAGTTTTCCCAAGTAATTATAATCAATTTACACATCCATCACCAGTTTGCAAGTTCCTATTGCTCCATTTCCTTATGCACACTTGGTATTATTTTTTTTTTTTTCATCTTAGCTTTTCTAGTGTTACCCAATTATTTTAAAAGTATTTTTTTTTAAATTGAGGTGAAATGCATGTAACATAAAATTAACCTTTAAAAGTGAACAATTCAGTCTGACTGGTGATGGCTCAGCAGTTAAGCACTGACCCATGAATCAGGAGTTCAGGGTTCAATTCCGGGTGAGGGCACATGCCCAGGTTTCGGGCTCTATCCACAGTAGGGGAGGCGTGCAGGAGGCAGCCAATCGATGACTCTCACTGTTGATGTTTCTGTCTCTCCCTCACCCTTCCTCTCTCTGAAATCAATAAAAATATTTTCAAGTGAACAATTTAGTACATTCATGGGTAGTGTTGTACAACCATCACCTCTGTGTAGCTCCGAAAAATTTCATTACCCGAAAGGAAACTCTACCTTTTAAAAAATATATATATTTTATTTATTTATTTATTTATTTTATTTTTTTTATTTTTTTACAGAGGGGAAGGAAGAGGGACAGAGAGCTAGAAACATCAATGAGAGAGAAACATTGGTCAGCCGCCTCCTGCACACCCCCCACTGGGGATGTGCCTGCAACCAAGGTACATGCCCTTGACTGGAATTGAACCTGGGACCCTTGAGTCCACAGGCTCTATCCATTGAGCCATACCAGTGAGGGCATTCTGTCCCTTTTAAGTAGTTGCTCCCCATTCCCTGTCCCTGTCCCCATCAGCCCATAGCATCCACCCATCTTTATTCTGTCTTTGTGGATTTACCTATTTTGGTTATTTCTTTTAAATGAAATTATACAATATATGACCTCTTGTTTCTGACTTTTTTCATTTAGCATGTGTTAATGTTTATCCACATTGAAGCATTATATTTATGCCACATTATAACATGTATCAGTCTTTTTTATGGCTAAGAAATGTAACATTCTATGTATACGCAATAATTGGTTTATCCATTCTTCAATTGATTGATATTTTTGCTGATTCTTCCTTTTGGATACTGTGAATAGTGCTATAATGAATATGTATGTACATGTACTTGTTGAGAAACTGTTTTAAGTTCCTTTGAGTATTTACCCAAGTAGAATTGCTAGGACATATGGTAATTCTATTGTATGTTTAGTTTTTTGACAAATCCCCAACCTGTTACTATAGCAGCTGAACCATTGTAATATATCCTCACCAACACTTGTTATTTCTGTTGTTGTTTTATTGTTGTTGCCATCCTAGGCTGTGCAGTGGTATCTCATTGTGATTTTGATTTTCATTCCCTTCATGACTGATAGTGCATCTTTTCATGTTGGCCATTTGTGTACCTTTGGAGAAACGCCCTTTTTGTTTTCCTGTTGTTTTTTACTTTAATCGTTATTTTTTAAAGTGCTGCATAGGTCCTCCTTTTTCATTCAATTACCTCTTCCAGCCGTCTCCCGTCATCCCCACCTCCAGGCCCTCATCACCCTATTGTCTGTGTCCAGAGGTTATACATATATGTATACAAGTTCATTGGTTGATCTCTTGCCACCCACCTTCTCCTGCTTTCCTCAGAGGTTCAGCAGTCTGTTCATGCTTCTATGACTCTGGGTCTATTTTTGATCATCAGTTTATTTGGTTTATTGGATTCCACATGAGTAAGGTCATGTGACAATTACCTTTCTCTGACTGGAAATGCCCTTTTAGAGTTGGATTATTTGTCATTTTGTTATTAAGTTCATTATATATTCTGGATACTAGACCTTTATCATTTAACTGATTCACAAATATTTTCTCCCATTCTGTAGGATTTCTTTTCACTTTCTTAAAATGTTCTCTTTTTTTCATGCTTTTATTGATTTTTAGAAAGAGAGGAAAGGAGAGGGATAGAGTAATAGAAAAACTGGTGGAAGAGAAGCACACTGGCTGAGCTAAAAATTTAGTTCTTTTATACACATTATTTTTTAATTTTTATGACATCCCAATTTTTATACTTTTGCATTGGTGGCTCTTGGTACCATTTCTATGAATCCATTGTCCAATTCAAGGTCTATATATACATATGTCTTTATGCCAGTACCATACTGTTTTGATTACTATAGCTTTGTAGTAATTTTTGAAATCAGGAAGTATGACTTCTCTAGCTTCTTATCTTTCAAGAATGTTTGTGCTGTTTGGGTTTCCTTGAATTTCCAGATGAATTATAGGATGATTTTGTTATTTGCACAAAATATCATTGGGATTTTGGAGAACAGCCAAGATGGTGGCATCAGTAAACACCAGTACTTGCTGCCTCTCACAACCACATCAAAACTCCAACTAAAAGACAAAACAGATATCATTCAGAACCATGGGAATGCTGTTTGAGTACAAGTTCTACAACTAGAAGGAAAGAAAAAAGTGCATTGAGACTGGTAGGAGGTGCAGAGGTGCAAAGGTATGGAAGCACGCATGAAACAGGCTGACAACTGGGTGTGCTGTTGTTATTTTTCAATCAGGAGGGAGATACAAGCTCCTGATTGCTCTAAACTCCAGTTCCAGGCAAGACTCTGGGGATCCAGGCTCATATGTCTGGCATCCCCACCCAAGCTTTTGCATATGAATGACCTGTCTTCTTGCAACTTAAAACCTAACAAACTGCAGCTGGGTCAGAGAGCTCCAAAGCTTCCAAAAGAAGGCCTAAGGCCCAGCAGCAGAAGCCGACATCACTTCACAGCTGGGCTTTATCTGGGCACTTCCAAACCCCGAGCAAAGAGGAGGTATCTGCAGATCTCTCTGTAGCTCCTGCTTGATGGACTCAGGCAGTGGCTGACTTTGCACCTCCTTGGAGATCCATGAGCCAGTGTACTCAGTGGTCAGTGTGAGACCATATCAGATTACAAATCTTCACATCCATAAGTGACACACTCAAGGGGCAAATTCAGTGAGCACTAAAGCCCCACTGAAGCAAGTCCTTCCCCATAAGGTTGTCTCTAGCACAGCAGTTCTCCTATTGTAGTTGCAGCTAGCTCTCACAGCCAATTGGCTTAAAACTCAATTCCTCCCAGTGATACCAATAGCAATCAAGGCTTAACTACAACAAGACTGTGCACACAGCCCACAAAGGGGTGCACCACGAGTGTCTACCTCAGGTCATTGGGGAGGCTGAGCCACTGGGCTCTATAGGACACTTAGCACACAAAGCCACTCTATCAACTCAGGGAAGAAGCCAAATGCAGAGACAAAGAAACAGGTCAAAAATGAAAGAAATGGAGGAAAGAAAACTACTGGATATAGAATTCAAAACCACAGTTATTCAAGAATCTTCTAGAAACCTCTGAGAAATTTAGTGAGACCCTCAAGGATATGAAAAAGGACCAATCAGAAGTTAAGCATACACTGACTGAAATAAAGAATAATATACAGAGATCCAACAGCAGACTAGAGATCCCAAGAATCAAGTCAAAAATTTGAAATACGAAGAAGCAGAGAAACACCTAATCAGAAAAGAAAAAAGAATCCAAAAATATGAAGATAGTGTAAGGAGCCTCTGCGACAACATCAAGTGTACCAACGTCTGAATTATGGGTGTGCCAGAAGAAGAGAGAGAGAGCAAGATATTGAAAACCTATTTGAAGAAATAATAACAGAAAACTTCCCCTATAGAAAGAAATAGACTTACAAGTCCAGGAAGTGCAGAGAACCCCAAATAAGAGAAATGCAAAAAAGGACCATACCAAGACATATAATCAAAATGCCAAGGGCAAAAGACAAAGAGAATCTTTGAGAGTCATGGTTTGATAATATATTATGTTCCCCCCAATTTTGTTCTTCTTTCTCAAGATAGCTGTGGCTATTAGGGTCTTTTTTTATTTTTCTTTTTTTTTATTCCAATGAATTTTTGGAGAGTTTGTTCTAGATCTGAAATATGCCATTGGTATATTTTAACAGGTATTGCATTGAATCTATAGATTGCTTTAGGTAGTATGGGCATTTTAATGATATTGATTCTACCAATCCAGGAACATGGTATGTTCTTTGATTTGTTTATTTCTTCCTCTATCTCTTTTTTCAATGTCCTATAGTTATCCGAGTACAGTATTTTACATCCTTAGTTAAGTTTATTCCTAGGTATCTTAATTTTTTTTGTACAGTGGTAAATGGGATTGTTTTTTTCATTTCTCTTTCTGTGAGTTCATTATTGTTGTATAAGAAGGGTGTTAATTTTGTATCCTGCTACATTGCCACATTCATTTATTAGATCTGGTAGTTTGTTTGTTTTTATAGAGTCTTTGGGTTTTTTATGTATAGTATCACGTCATCTGTGAATAAGGACCGTTACTTCTTTTCCAATTTGGATGCCTTTTATTTCTTCTTCTTGTCTGATCACTATGGCTGGTACTTCTAGTACTGTTGAACAGGAGTGGTGAAAGTGGGCATCCCTGTCTTGTTCCTATTCTTCGGGAAAATGGTTTTAGTTTTGCCCATTGAGTATGATGTTGGCTATAGGTTTGTCATATAGGGCTTTTATTTTGTTAAGGTATGATCCCTCTGTTTCCACTTTGCTGAGAGTTTTTATCAAGAAAGGGTGTTGGATTTTTTCAAATGTTTTTTCTGCATCAGTTGATATGACTATGTGAATTTTGTCTCTCAGTTTGTTTATGTGATGTATCACATTTATTGATTTGCAAATATTGTACCATCCTTGCATCCTTGGAATAAATCCCACTTGGTCATGGTGTATAATCTTTCTAATGTATTGTTGAATCCTATGTGCTAGAATTTTGTTGAGGATTTTAGCATCTATGTTCCCCTAGGACAGTGTTTCCCAAACTTTTGACATATGTGTACCCCTTCTATAATTTTCATAACGCTGAGTACCCCTCGTACTCATGAGAACGTAGAATTAGGCGCAGCTAAGCACGGTGCAGTGCATATCCCCACCAAACTCCGGTGCAACGCATACCCCCACCAAATTCTTCCCGTATCTGTGGGGGTATTCTACCACACTTTGGGAAACACTGCCCTAGGATATTGGCCTTTAGTTCTCTTTTTTTGTGGTGTCTTTATCTGGTTTTGGGATTAGGGTAATGCTGGCTTCATAGAAAAAGCATGGGAGTGTAAACACCATTGAATTTTTTTGAGTGGTCTAAGAAGGATATGTTGTAGTTCTTTGAATGCTTGGTTGAACTTCCCTATGAAGCCATCCAGACTAGGGCTTTTGTTTTCTGGAAGATATTTTTATTGCTGTTTCAATTTCTTTGGTAGTTATCGGCCTATTCGGGTTTTTTATTCTTGGTTGAGTTTTGAGAGCTTGTATTTTTCTAAGAATATATCCATTTTATCTAGGTTGTCCATTTTGTTGGAATAGACTTAGTCATAGTATTTTTTCATAATCGTTTCTATTTTTGTAGGATCAGTTGTTACCTCACCTCTTTCATTTCTGATTTTGTTTATTTGGGTCCTCTATCTTTTGTTTCTTGGTGAGCCTGGCTAGAGGTTCATCAATCATTTTATCCTTTCAAAGAACCAGTTCTTGGTTTTGTTGATCTTTTGTATTGTGTGTTGTTGGTTTTTGTTGTGCATTTTTTTGGGGGGGGGAGGGAGGGAGGTTGTTTGTCTGTTTGTTTGTTTGTCTCTATGTCTGATCTCAGCTCTGATCTTTATTATATCCTTCCTTCTGCTTATGCTGGGCTTTTTTTGTTGTTGTTGCTCTTTCTAATTCTTTGAATTGTAGGGTTAGATAATTTATATCATTGTTTCTTGTTTTTTGAGGTAGGCCTGTGGAACTATGAACTTCCCTCTCAAGACTGCTTTCACTGTGTCCCATAGTTTTTGTATTGTTGTGTTTTCATTGTTGTTTGTTGCTATGATCTCTTTTTTAACCCAGTCATTGTTTAATAGCATGCTATTTAGCCTAAGGTGTTTATTTTTTTATTGTTTTTGTTGTAGTTGATTTCTAGTTTGATGACATTGTGATCTGAGAAGATGCTTGATATGATTTCTATCTTCTTGAATTTGAAGAGACTTTGCCTATGTCCCAATATATGGTCTATCCTTGAAAATGACCCATGTGCGGTTGAGAAGAATGTATATTTTGTGGCTTAGGGGTGAAATGTTCCAAAGGTGTCATTTAATTCCATCTGATCTAATGAGTCATTTAGGATTGATGTTTCTTTTCTGATTTTTTGTTTAGAGGATTTGCCCATTGGTGTTAGTGGGGTAAGTCTCCTATTATGACAGTATTGTTGTCAATCTCTCCCTTGATATCCTCCAATGTTGTGGGGGGTTTTTTGGTTTTTGTTTTTTGTTGATTTTTTTTTCCCCCATGTATTTGGTTGCTCCTGTATTGGGTGCATATATGTTTACCAGAGTTATATCTTCTTGTTGAATTGCTCCCGTTAGTATTATGAAGTGGCCTTCCTTATCTCTTGTTATGGCCTTCACTTTGAGGTCTAATTTTTCAGATGGAAGTATTGCTACCCCCAGCTTTTTTTTTGTTTTGTTTTTTTCCCATTCGCCTGAAACTCTTTTTCCATCCACTCAGCTGCCCTATGTCTTTTGATTGGGGCATTTAATCCACTTACATTTAAAGTTATTATTGATAGGTACTTGTTTGTCGCCATTTTTATTCTTTATGCCAGCGTTTTTCAACCGCTGTTCTGCGGCACACTAGTGTGCCGCTAGATGTTGCCTGGTGTGCCGTAGGTGCAGACAAGACAAGAATTTTATAATTTTTCACTATTTTGTTTACTTAATATTTCATAATAAAGTAATTATAAAATACTTTCTTTGTGTTTATTTGATTCCTATTCAAGAGAATTACTTTATATATAGTCAATATAGGCACAGAGTTAAATTTTTTAACATTTTCTAATGGTGGTGTGCCTCGTGATTTTTTTCATGAAACAAGTGTGCCTTTGCCCAAAAAAGGTTGAAAAACACTGCTTTATGCCTGTGTTCCTTCTTCACTTCCTATTTCTTCTTTTTGTTGCAGACCCTTTAGCATTTCTTGCATTGTTGGTTTGGTGGTAATAAATGCACTTAGTCCTTTCTTGTCTGTGAAGCTCCTGATTTTCCCCTTAACTTTGATTGATAGCCTTGCTTGGTACAGTATTCTTAGATTCAGACCCTTCTTTTGCATTACTTTGTACATTTCATTCCATTCCCTTCTGGCCTGATGTGTTTCTGTTGAGAAATCAATCGCTAGTCTGATGGGGGATCCTTTGTAGGTAACTTTCTGTCTCACTTTGGCGACTTTTAAGATTCTTACTTTGTCGTTGTTGTTTGCCAATTTAATTATTATGTGCCTTGGCATCGGTCTTTTGGGGTTCATTTTGTTTGGGACTCTGAAAGCTTCTTGAAGTTGTAATGTTGTTGTTTTTTCCTGTATCAGGGAAATTTTCTGTCATTATTTCTTGAAACAGGTTTTCTATTCCAGTTTCCTCTCCTTCTGGCACCCCTAATATGCAAATGTTGTTTTGTTTCATGTTGTCCCAAAGTTCCCTTAGGCTTTCCTCCTTTTTTTAAAAAAATTTTTTTCTAGATGCTGCTTTGCTTGGGTATTTTTTCTACCTTATCTTCTATCTAACTGATGTGGTCCTCCACTTCTTCTAGTCTATTGTTGATGCTTTCTATTGAGTTCTTTATTGCAGAAATGTCATTTTTCATTTTTTCTTGGTTGTTCTTCATTTCCTCTTGGTTCTTACATGTATTGTTGAATTTGTCTTCCAACCTTTTCAGTGACCTTATGACTGTTTCTCTGAATCCTTTTTCTGACATATTGCTTGCCTCCATTTCATTTGCTTCCTTTTCTAGTGATGCCTCCTTTTCTTTCTTATGCGGGCTGTAATCGCTCCTCTCCAGGTGTCTGGTTATGTAGCTCTCTCTCTCCTGCGTTGACTGAAAAGCACAAAATAAAACAAGGCACTGAACACAAATGTATTTACAATACTAGTAACTCCAAATAAAGGTGACCATCAGAGAAAAGAGAATTAAAGGATTGAAAAATGAGTGCAAAAATGATACTGAGTAAAGGGAAAAAAGAGAAAAAAGAAAGTAAATTAAAAAAGGTGAAAAACTTTTTATATGGGGAGAAAATCCAGTAGAACAACTAATCCAAAAAATGCATGCAACAAACACCCAGAGATGAATTCATACTACAAACAATAACTAATAACAAGAGAGGAGAGGAAAAACAGAAGCAAAAAAAAAAAAAGAGAGAAACAATCATACGAACAAAATACCATACTAATCAACATCCAAACAAACATCAACAAGACAGAGAAAGAAGGGCAAAACAAAACATAATAAAACAAACAAAAACATAAAAAGGGAAGAGAGAAAAATGTTGATTAGTGAAGAAAGAAGTATGTATGGACTTGGAGCATGGGAGCGGAAATTAGATATATAAATAGGATGAATTTTTAATGGGGTAAAAAGAAAGAATAGGGATAATCGAAAGCAGGAATAGGAAAAGAGAAACAGGACAACAATAGGGGAAAAGTGAGGTTGAGACTGTTGGCATAAAGATCAAGTTGAGATAGAATAAAATGATGCTAAAGGAAAAATGAAAATAGAATGTAGAATACCTATCCCAAAATAAAATAAAATAGTAAATAAAATGAAACTTTAAAAAGGGGTAAAATAATGGTAGTAATAATACTAAAAAAATATATAATAAAGAAAAAGATAAAATCAAGTGAGGAAAAAATTAGTTTCTTAAGTAAAAGATAACAAATAAAATGTGCACTAGTGAAGGTCTTTCACTTCCTCTACTGTTCTGTTTGGCATGCCTGTTTCCTGTCAAGTCATCAGGACAGTATTGAAGTACCCTGAATTCCACCACTTCTCTTTGTTGTAAGCCACAATGCTGTTTTCAAGCAGGTGGTATTTTTTTGTTTCTCAGCCTGCCTTTAGTTGTATTTACGCAAGAGTCAATTTGTGATTCAACCCCTGGGTGGCAGTGTTTCTGTATTGACACCTGGAGCTATAAGTCCTCCCTACCCAGTATTTAGATTTTGTTTTCCCTGCAGCACTTAATACTGGTTTGGGGAAATGGACTGCCCAGAACTGGTTTTCTGATCGTTTCTCCCCACTCTAATCCCAGGTTCCACAAAAACAACTTTTCCCTGCAGTCTCTGAGAGTGTTTTTAATTGGGAGATCCTATGTACTGGGCTTAGTAATCAAAAGCAAAGATTTAAAGAGAAAAAAGAGTGAGACTAAGCACACGAACTCGTGACTTTTTCCCTGGCACTGTGCAGCAGGTATAGTAGTAGAACTTCAGGCTGTTTTTCTGTGCCCAGCCAGCTATGGTTTAATTTCTAGAGTTCCCTTCTGCCAGCAGCCCTGTGGACCCCCTTCCTCATTCTCGGGCTACGCTAACCCGCATGGCAGCGGATTTTGTGGGGCGCAGACTTCCTCTGAATCTCTAGGTCCCACTGAGCGTGTTTCTCCCTTCAGCAGGGCTCATCTGCATTCATATATTTATATTGCTTGAGACCCAGAGTTTTATATTTCAGCCTGATCACCCCCAACTGCCCCCCCCCTTCCGCTATCTGGTTGCCCCCAAGTGACCCCCCTACCGACCTGGTCATCCTACACAGCCTGCTACCCGGTCGTTTGGTCACCCCTCACTAACCCCTCTGCCAGCCTGGTCACCCACACAGCCTGTTCAGTCGTCCGTCCGGTTACAATGGTCACTTAGGCTTTTATATAGATAAAATTAAATTATATTGTTATTGTTCTTTTCCATTTGATTTATTTCACTTAGAATGATATTCTCAGAAACCATCCAGGTTGTCTCAAATGGCAATATTTCATATTTTTTATGACTGAGTAATATTCCACTGTATATATGGACCACATCTATATCTAATTATCCATTGAAGAATACTTAGGTTGTTTATAGGTCTTGGTTATCATTAATAATGCTGCAATGAACATAGGGTTACATATATCTTTATGAGTAAACTAGTGGCCCAGTGCATGGAATTTGTGCAATGGGGGGTGAGGGAGTGTCCCTCAGCCTGGCCTGCACCCTCTCCAATCTGGGATCCCTCTCACAATCCAGGACTGATGGCTCCTAAAAACTCACCTGCCTGCTTGTCTGATTGCCCCTAACCATTCTGCATGCCAGCCTGATTGCCCCCAAGCATCTCCCCCACCAGCCTGCTCACCCCCAACTGCCCCTCCTGCCAACCTGCTCTTCCCCAGCTGCCCCCCCTGCTGGCCTGCTTGCTCCCAACTCCCCTCCCCTGCTGGCCTGATAGCCCCTCACCACCTCTGCTTTGGCCCCACCACCATGGCTTTGTCTGGAATGTCGTCCGGAAGGACTCCTGGAAAATCTCCTGGTCTAATTAACTTATTACCTTTTATTAGCATAGATATTTTTAAATTTTTTTGGCTAAATACCCAGAAGTGCTATTGCACTTCTTAATTGTTGAGGAACCTCCATACTGTTTTCCATAGTGGATCTATCAGTTTACAATCCCATTCCACATCATCTCCAACACTTATTTCTTGTCTTATTGATAACTAAAGTCCAAGTGCACAAATTCATGCATGGGTAGCGTCCCTAGGGGTGGCCTGCAGAGATGGGGTCTCAGCTTGCACCCCCACCCTCACAATTTTGCCTGGCATCACCCCCTCACCTGCTCTGCCATCTCACATGTGGGGCAGTCAGTGGGGCAATTGGGCCCCTGCTCTCACCCGCGTTGGCCTGGTGCCTCCCACTCACCTGCTCCACCATCCTGCCATGTTGCAGTCCCACTCTTGTCAGGGTCCAGTGGGGCCCGCTGCCAGTGCCACATCACTGATGCCCACCATGTTCCATACCACCCCCTGGTGGTCAGTGCACATCATAGTGAGTGGGTGAACTTCCGGTCTCCTGGTCGAACGACCACTTGAGGGACCAGTTTGCATATTAGGCTTTTATTATATAGAATAGTCATTCTAACAGGTGTGTAGTGGTATCATTGTGGTTTTGATTTGCATTTTGCTTATAGCAATGAAGTTAAGTATCTTTTCATATATCTGTTGGCCATCTACACGCTTTCCTGGGGAAAGTATTCAGCTCCTCCGAGAATTTTTAAATTGGAATGTTTGGGGGTTTTTTGGTTGAGGTATGGATTCTTTACATATTTTATATAGTAGTATTAGGCCCTTATCAGAAGTATCATTTGAAAATATGTTGATTGTCTTTTTGGTTTGTTGATGGTTTCTTTTGCTGTGTAGAGTTCTTTAGTTTGATATAGTCCCATTTATTTATTCATGCTTTTACTTCCTTTGCCTTTAGGATCAAGTTAAAAATAAATAAACAACCCTTTGAGACCAAGGTCTATAAGTTTAGTATCTATGTTCTCTCCTATGTATTTTATTATTCCGGGTATTTTGTTCAAGTCTTTAATGCACTTTGAGTTCTTTTCTGTATGGTGTCAGATAGCAATCTAGTTTTACTCTTTTGCATTTGGCTTTCCAATTTTCCCAGCACCACATATTGAAGAGATTTTCCTTTCTATATTCTACATTTTTGGCTCCTTTGTTGAAAATTAGATGCCTATTTACATGTGGGTTTTTTTTTTTTCCTGGATTCTCAGTTCTGTTCCATTATCTCTGTGTCAATTTTCCTGCCAGTATAATACTATTGCAATGGTTGTGCCTTTGTCTACACTAATAAAAGAGAACCATGCAAATTGACCATCCCTCCACTATGTTCACCAGCCAATCAGGAGTGAGTGTGCAAATTAACCCAACAAAGGTGGCGGCTGCCACAGAGTCGGAGCAAGCAGGATGTTTAGGTTGCCCCCAGCGATGGAGGAAGCCAAGCTTCCAGCTGGCCCTGGCCATCGCTCAAGGAGTGGCTGGGGGGAAAGGAGTGGCTGGGGCCCTATGTCGCCAGGGGCAACCCAGGCTTCCAGCCCACCCTGGCTTCTGCTCAAGAAGGGGCTGAGGGGCTGGGGGCATGGCCAGCCTGAAAATAGCCCTCAGCCCTTTATCCAGGCTGGCCACACCCCCATGGGGTGAGGGTCTCCGCTTGGGGGCTTGGCCAGCCTGCAAACAGCCATCAGTCCCCTCATCCAAGATGGCCAGGTACCCATTGGGAACCCCAACCCTGAGGTGTGTGTGGCCAGCCTGTAAACGGCCCTCAGCCACTCACCCAGGCTAGTCAGGCACCCAAGTGAAACCCCCCATCCTACAGGGGCTGTGGCTAGCCTGAAAACAGCCCTCAGCCCCTTATCCAGGCTGGCCATGCCCCCATGAAGTAAGAGTACCCACTGGGAGGTGTGGCCAGCCTATAAACAGCCATAAGCCCCTCACCCAGGCTAGCCAGGCACCCCAGTGGGAACCCCCACCCTGAAGGGGGTATGGCCAGCCTGAAAACAGCCCTCAGCCCCTCACCCAGGCTGGCCATGCTTCCCCAGTGGGGACCTTCATCCCATGGAGGCATGGCCACCCTGCAAACCACCACAGGCCCCTCACTCAGGCCGTCCCATGCCCCAAGGAAACCCCCACCCTGACCTGGAACATCCTTCAGGGCAAACCAGCTGACCCCTACCCATGCACCAGGCCTCTATTTATACTAATAAAAGGGTAACATGCTAATTAGACTGGGAGACCTTCCAGGAGACCTTCCGGACATTCTTCTGGACAAAGCCTTGGTGGTGGGGCCGAGATAGAGGCAGGCAGAGGCCAAGAGGGAAGGGTAGTTGTGGGTGATCAAGCTGGTGGGGGAGGGCATTGGAGGTAATCAGGCCGGCAGGGGAGGGGATATTTGGGGGCAAGCAGGCCAGTGGGGGGGGGGCAGTTGGGAGCGAGCAGGCCAGCAGGCAGAGTGGTATGGGGCAGACAGGCAGGTGAGCAGTTAGCAGTCAGCAGTCCCGGATTGCGAGAGGGATTTCTGACGGCTGGTTTAGGCCCAATCTCTGTAAATCAGCAGTAGGACATCCTTCAAGGGGTCCCAGATTGAAAGAATGCAGGCCGGGCTGAGGGACACCCCACCACCACCACCACCCCTCGTGCATGAATTTCGTGCACTAGAAGTATAATAATTTGAAGTCAAGGAGTGTGATACCTCTGGCTTTGTTTCTTTTTTTCTCAGGATTGCTTTGGCTATTTGGGGATTTTGTGATCTCCACACAAATTTGATGAAGTTTTGTTCTATTTCTTTAAAAAATGCCATTGGCAGGCCCGGAGCAGCCGGGCCCGGAGCAGCCGGGCCCAGAGTACCGGGTCAGGAGCAGCCAGGCCGGGAGCAGCAGCAGCCAGACCCGGAAGCGGCAGTGGCCAGACCCGGAGCAGCTGTTTGTGGAACGAACCAGAGCAACAGAGGCCAGGCCCGGAGCAGCCAGGCCCGAAACAGCTCGCTCCTCGCCTGTACCTGCCCACGGCTGCCTCTCAGACATGGCTGGAAACTTTTGGGGGAACTTGAGGGTCTGCTGAATCAAGTGATGAAGGCTTAGATCTAGATATGTTGAGTTAGTATAGCGCTGGGGTGTTGATCTGTGAGTGCCTTGTGTGGGGTCTGGATGAGGGTGGTTGATCTATTTGGAAATGTCTTTTGTGTGAAGTGTATCCTTGGGCATGTGGAGGTATTATTGATTTGAGAAAATGCTAAGTAACTGATTTACTATCTGAAAAATTTAAAGTTCTGAAAGTTTAAGGTCTCTTGCCAAAAAGAGGTTTTAAAGCTAACACCTTAATTTTAATGGAGAAAGGGGAGGACATGCCCTTCCCACCCAGAACAGGTAATCCAATTCCAACCAGCAGCTATCTTTAAACAATGTGTTCATTTACATTTGAATGGCTACACCTTTTGATAGCCTAAGGGCAAGTTTACATGTACACAAGTTTGCTTCTAAAAAATGCCATTGGGAATTTATAAAGATTGAGTTAAATCTGTATACCATTTTAGGTAATAAGGTCATTTTAGCCGAAACTGGTTTGGCTCAGTGGTAGTGTCGGTCTGCGGACTGAAAGGTCCCGGGTTCGATTCTGATGAGGGGCATGTACGCTGGTTGCGAGCACAGAGGCAGCTGGTCGATGTTTCTCTCTCATGGACATTTCTAGCTCTCTGTCTCTCTCCCTTCCTCTCTGTAAAAATCAATAAAACACATTTAAAAAAAAAAAAAAAAGTCATTTTAACTATGTTGATTCTTCCAATCCAGGAAAATGAAATATCTTTTGATTTCCTCATGGATTTTTTATTTGTTTTTATTTATTTGTTTTTTTAATTCTTTTTACAATGTCCTGTAGGTTTCAGTGTGTAGGTTCTTTATGCCATTTAAGTTTATTCCTAGATATTTTATCCTTTTTTTTCTTTCAATTGCAAATGTGATCGTTTTCTTCATTTTCTTTTCTGATATTTCATTGTTAGGAACACAGCAGATTTTGTACATTGATATTCTGTAACTTTATGTATTTGTTTAGTTTTTTGGTGGTGAAGTCTTTAGGGTTTTCTATATACAGAGTCATGTTTTTTTGCAATGAGTGAGTTTTACTTCTTCATTTCCAATTTGATTGTTAAAAAACAATCAATTAAAAAATTTATTGATCTTGAAAAAGAGAAAAACATCAATTTTATTGTTCCACTTATTTATGCACTCACTGGTTGATTCTTGTGTGTGCCGGGCATTAAATCTGCAATCGTGGCATATCAGGACAATACTCGGACCCACTGAGCTCCCTGGCCAAGGCCTTCATTCCCAGTTTTGATGCCTTTAGTTTCTTTCTCTTGCCTGAATGCTCTAAAACTTCCAGTGCCATTTACACTAATAAAAGGGTAACATGCTAATTAGACCAGGAGACCTTCCAGACATACTTCTGGGCAAAGCCATGGTGTTGGGGCCAAAGCAAAGGTGGTTAGGAGCGATCAGGCCAGGAAGGGAGGGCAGTTGGGGGTGATCAGTTCGGCAGGGGGCAGTTGGGAGAGAGCAAGCTGGCAGAAGGGGCCAGTTGGAGTTGAGCAGGCCAGCAGGGGGCAGTTGGGGGAAATCAGGCCAGCGCAGGGGGGGAGGGGGGGCAGTTAGGGGCAAGCAGACAGCTTTGGGGGTTAGTTGGAGGCGATCAGGCCATCAAGCAGGGGCAGTTGGGGGCATGAAGACTAGTGGTTGGGGCAGTTGGGGGCGATTGGGCCTAAACTGGCAGTCAGATATCCCCCAAGGGATCCCAGATTGGAGAGGATGCAGGGCAGGCTGAGAGACCCCTCCTCACCCCGCCCCCTGTGTACGAATTTTGTGCACCAGGCCACTAGTGTTGAATAATAGTGTCAAGTGTGGGAATTCTTATATTCCTGATCTTAGAGGACAAATTTTCAGTTTTTTACCATTATGCTGATGTTAGCTGAGGGTTCTTCACATAGACTTTATTATGTTGAGGTACTTACTTTCTACACCTATTTTATTGAGTGCTTTAATCACAAATCAATGTTGTAACTTGTGAAATTCTTTTTCTGCACCTATTGATATCATATGATTTTTATCTTTTATTTTGTTAATTGGTGTATCACGTTGATTAATTTGCATAAATTGAACCATCCTATGTTCCTGGAATGAACCCCAGTTGACGGTGATGTATATCATTGTATTTGACTCTGTAGTATTTTGTTTAGGATGTTTGCATCTATGTTCATCAGAAATACTGGCCTGTAAAGATTTCATTCTTTTGTTTTTCCTTGTCAGGTTTTCGTAGAATAATGTTGGCCTCAGAAAATGAATTAGGAAGTATTCCCTTTACTTTTCTGGAAGAGTTTAAAAGGATGGCTATTAAATCTTTTTTGAATATTTGATAGAATTCACTAGTGAAGCCATCTGCTCCTGGACTTTTGTTTTGGGGGGGAGATTTTTTAAATATTCTTTCTGTTGATTGGTCTTTTTTATTTTCCAATTCTTAGTTCACTCTAGCAAAGATATACATAGATAGGTGTTTAATACCCTATTCTGAACAAGGTTGCAATTTCCTATTTATGACTGCATGTCGTCTTACTTAGTTCCATGTTCTTTTGTCTTTTTATTTTAGGGAGAACAGCTCCTTTCAGTGTTTCTAGTAATGCAGGTCTTATGGTGATAAATTCCCTCAGTTTCTCTTTGTCTGGAAAACCCTTTATTTTTTACTTCATATCTGAGGATAATTTTGCAGGATAATTTATTCTTGGCTTTTGCTTTCTCTCTTCAATATTTTTAATATTTGATTCCTCTCTGTCTTAGCTTAAAGGGCTTCTGCTGAAAAATATGATAATCTAACAGGATTTCCTTTATACATTACTATCTTATTTTCCCAGGCTGTTTTGATAATTTTTTCTTTGTCATTAAGTTTTGAGAGTTTTAATATAATGTGCCTTGGAGAAGCTTTTTTTGCACTGATAAAATTAGGTGCTCTGCTAGCTTCTTGGAGTCAAGGGTCCAGCTTTTTCCATAGTTTTGTAAAGTTCTCATCAATTATTTTTTTGAATAGGCTTTCTGTTCCTTACTCCCTCTTTTCTCCTTCTGGTATATCTATTACTCTACTATCCCTATTCAAATGGAGTCAGCATTCTTCCCTTAAGTTCATTGAGCATCCTTATAACCAGTATTTTGAACTCTGCTTCTGGTACATTGCTTGTCTCCTTTCATTTAAAATTTTTTGAGGTTTTTTTTCTTGTTTTTTCATTTGGGACATGTTCCTTTGTCTCTTCATTTTGGCTGACTCCCTTTGTTAGTTTCTATGTATTAGGTATATCTGTTACATCGCTCAGTCTTGACAGAATAACATAATGTGAAGCCTATTGGCACAGTCTCCCTGGTCACCTGAGCCAGGTACTTATGAGGGTTGTGTGTACCCTCCTTTTGTAATTGAGCCTTTATTGCTATTGTCACATCAGTGGGAGGGGTTAACTTTCATTGGCCAGGACTACAGCAGACAAACTGTTGTGCTGGGGCTGTCCTCAGGTTAGCCCAGTCCATTTGTGTGTAGTGTTTGTGATGCTGGTTGGGTAGTGCTCTGAAGTTGATCATTGGGTTTGTTGGTTCTGGAGGCGATCATTGGGTTTGTTGGTTCTGGAGGCACTTGGGAGGGATGGGACACTGGTGCAGGTCAAGGTCAGCCACCATTTGTGCTTAGATTGGGGCTGTTAGGAGCAACAGTCATCTGCAGTTGGTTGCTGCTTGTTCTGGGCTTGGAGGTCCTTGGGAAAGACTATGCTGTGAGGTGAGGCCAGCCACCACTTGTGCCAGGCTTGTGGCTGCTTAATTGAAAAATCTACATTCCAAGCCAACACTGACTACTGCTTATGCCAGGCTTGGGGCCCACATGATGGGAGTTTCAGTGCAAGTTGAGACCAGCTGCACTTGTGCCAGGCTTCTGGTCGCTTAACAAGAGGTACAGGGCATTCTAAGGTCAGCTGATGCTTTTTTGGGGTTTGTGGATCTTTGAGAGGTTTTTGGAAATTCTGTAATGTAAGTGGAGGAAGTTTGCTTGTGTGGAAAAGCGGCTGAAAGTGGCTCAGGCTGGGCCTGAGTTGGGTGGGATCTCAGGGATCCACCAAGGCCAGGCTAACAGTATTAATGTAGATCACAGATTTGGTACCTACAGGCTGGGTACTTCCATCACCTGAGAGAGCTGCCCTGACCCCTGCTCCTCCAGTCCTTGCTCTGAAGCTAGTCAATTCAGTTCTTCCCTGTAGGCCCCTGGTGCTCTTCAAGTTGCCTCCAGCACTGAAGCCACAGCAGGTGAGTTTGCCAGTGCATCCATGCAGGGCCTCTACAGCAATGCCAGGGACTCTAGCAACCCTCTGTCTTACTCAAATACAATTCCCATTGATTTTCACAGCCAGATGTTACAGGATTCCTCACCTGGGCATTTGTGCCTGGATTGGGGAGTCTAGTGTAGGACTTGGATTTCTCACTCCTAGGGCGAGTGGGGAGACTATGTAGCTGAAATATCCCTCCCGATTCATAGCCACCATACCCATGAGTGTGAGACCTGCCTATTCCTCTCTCCACCCCTCCTACCAGTCTCATTATGGCTTCTTCTTTGATCCTAAGTTATAGGACTTCTATTCAGCTAATCCCAGGTGGTTCTCAGTGATGGTTGCTCTATAATTTAGTTACTTTGATGTGGTGGGAGGAGGCAAGTACAGTGTTTACCTACTACACCATCTTGACTTTTAAAATACCATTACATTGGGAGTCACTCTTTCCTAAAGTATATGTCAAGATCTTTCCTTTGGAGAGAAACCAATATGGCAGTATAGGTAAACACCTAAACTGCTGCCTCACACAACAATTCCAAAACTACAACTAAAAGACAAAACAGACATCATCCAGAACCACAGGAAAGCTGGCTAAGTGGAAATTCTACAACTAGAAGGAAAGAGGAAAGCACATGGAGAATCAGAGGAGCTGCAAAAGACTGAGGTGCAGAGACACTCGCACAGAGAAGAAGGGCATCTGAATTCCTGGCTGGCTTTCTCTGGCAAGAGGGGAAAGGAAGCCCACGACTGCACCAAACCCCAGTTCCAGGTGAAACTCCATGGACCCAAGCTCATACAGGGGGGGAGTCTGGACTGTCATGTAGAGAGAAAGGCACACGGAGACTTGGGGAAGCCATGGCGGGCAGGAGTCTAAAGGCGCACACATGTGTTTGCACAGAGAAGACTGACTGTTGAGGTTGCTGCTAGCAGTCAGATGCTCCTGACTGCACTGAACCCCAGTTCCAGACAAGCCTGGGGGAATCTAGACTGTCAGACAGAAACTCAGGGGAGCTGTGGAAGGCAGAGGTCTGGAAGCGTGTGCACAAGGGCAGGGCTGACGGGAAGCCAAGACTGTCTGCTCAGCCCTGAAACTCCTCCCCATTCAAGCTGAGCACAGAGGCTTTTGCAATTTTGCAAGTCTGATCCTATAAGGCTGTCTCCAGCACAGATCTCCCAGTGTAGATACAGCTGATACACAAAACCAATTGGCCTGGAGGTCAATTCCTCCCAGTGATACAAACAACAATCAAGACTTAACTACAACAAGGCTGTACACACAGACCACAAAGGGGTGTACCAAGAGTGTCCACCTCAGGTAACTGGAAAGGCCAAACTACTGGGCCATATAGGAAACCTAGCACACAGAGCTACCCTACCAAGTCAGAGAAGTAGCGAAAATGCAGAGACAAACAGATCACAAACAAAAGAAATGGAGGAAAACAAATGACTGGATATAGAATTCAAAACCATGGTTATAAGGTTTTTCAAAAATTTCCTAGAAAAGGCCAATAAATTTAGCCAAATCCTCAAGGATATGAAAAAGGATCAGCTAGAAATTAAACATACACTGACTGAAATAAAAAATATTGTACAGAGACCCAACAGCAGACTAGAGGAACGCAAAAATCAAGTCAAAGATTTGAAATACAAAGAAGCAAAAAACATTCAACTGGAAAAGAAAAAAGAAAAAATAATCCAAAAAGTTGAAGACAGTGTAAGAAGTCTCTGGAACAATTTCAAGCGTACCAACATCTGAATTATGGGGGTGCCAGAAGAGAGAGAACAAAATACTGAAAACCTATTTGAAGAAATAGTGACAGAAAACTTCCCCCAGCTGGTGAAAGAAATAGACTTACAAGTCCAGGAAGTGCACAGAACCCCAAACAAAAGGAATCCAAAGAGGACCACACCAAGACATATCATAATTAAAATGCTAAGAGCAAAAGATAGAAAATATTAAAAGCAGCAAGAGAAAAAGTTAATTACATACAAGGGAGCACCCATACGATTGTCAGCTGATTTCTCAACAGAAACTATGCAGGCCGGAAGGGAGTGGCAAAAAATATTCAAAGTGATGAATAGCAAGAACCTACACACATGATTACTTCACCCAGCAAAGCTATCATTTAGAATTGAAAGTCAGATGAAGAGCTTCACAGATAAGAAAAAGCTAAAGGAGTTCATCACCACCAAACCAGTATTATATGAAATGCTGAAAGGTATTCTTTAAGAAGAGGAAGAAGAAAAAAGTAAAAATAAAAATTATGAACAACAAATACATATCTATCAACAAGTGAACCTAAAAATCAAGTGAATTAAAAATCTGAGAAACAAAATAAACTGGTGAATATAATAGAATCAGGGCATAGAAAGGGAATGGACTGATAATTCTCAGAGGGAATGGGATGTGGGGGGTGCAGGAAGAGACTGGACAAAAATTGTAAACCAATGGATGAGAACAGTGGGGTGAGGTATGGGTAGAGGGTAGGGTGGGAACCAGGTAAAAGGGAGCTATTTGTGGGCGGGGGAACTATTGTAATAATCTGAACAATAAAGATTTATTAAATTTTAAAAAGAGTGTAACCTATTGATAAACTGTAAAAAAAAAAAAAAAGATCTTTATCTGCTTTTATAGCACTACTTCATTTATTCTTAAACTTGGGTACATAGTGTCTTGCTTGTATTATCTAATATTTTGTTGGTTGTAAGACTTTTTTCAATTAAAAAAAAACTTGCCAATTGCCTGCTATATGGAAAATAGTGTTACTGGGTGATACAATTGTAAATAAGATATACCCAATTTTGTCTTAATACTTGCTGACATTTATTAAGTGGCTATTATGTGTCTGGTACTGTTCTCTGCACTTTGTATTTAACTTATTTAATCCTCACAGCAGCCTTGTGTTATATGGTATTATTTTCCTAATTTTACACAGGAGAAAATTGAAGTACAGAGAGGTAAAATAACTTTTTCCAAATTACTTAGCTAATAAATGACATAGCCATGATTCATATCTACTTCACTAGCTTCAGAATCCATGCTTTTAGCCACTACCACTATATCATCTAGCTGAAAGGTAAGACAGAGACCTACATAAGCATATTTTGAAATATACTGTAAGAGCTTTGTGAGAGGTTTAGAGTACTTTTGCAATTCAGCAGATGGCAAGATTACTTTACCTAGGAAACACAACAAAAGCTTTATGAAGTATTTAGAAGTGGGGTGGGGAGAAACATTCCAGAAAGAGGAACTTTCAATATATAAAGTACTCTTGAGACAAGACTGTTCAAAGTATATTACTAAAACAGTAGTCTAGTTAGCTGGGACAAATGATACTTGAAATGGTAAAGCAAAATAAAAGTAGATGGCAGTCAAATCATAGATTTAGAATATGACATTTAAAATCTTTAAATCATATTTTATAGGTAATACAGTGATATTATTAAGTCTGCATTTTAGAAATGTTTAGCTGCCTTGATGTATTATATAAGGTTACAAGGTTGAGAAGATCCAATTAGAAAGAGTTTGCAATAGTTTGAGTGAGAGGTATGGAAGCCCTGAGTTAGGAAAGTAGAAACCAGAGGAGAGACTGTATGAAACCTCAAGATTTGTCATCTGATTGGCTATACAAGAGTGCAAGTGGGGGAACTAGAAATGGCTACCAGATGATTGGAAGAGGCTAGTACCATTAATAAAGATAAGGGAGCACAGTTAGGAAATGATAGTTTGGGAGAAAGGAAGATATAATCAGTTTGAGACATGCCAAGTTTATGATGCCAGTGGAAGGAAATATTTAGCAGATAATGAGTAATGTAGAATTTAAAAAATCAGAATTAGAAACTTTGGCGTGGCCCTAACCAGCTTGGCTCAGTGGATAGAGTGACAGCCTGCAGACTCAAGGGTCCTAGGTTCAATTCCTGTCAGGGGCATGTACCTTGGTTGTGGGCGCATTCCCAGTGCGGGGAGAAGGGGGGTTGCAGGAGGCAGCTGATTGATGTTTCTCTCTCATCTATATTTCTGGCTCTCTATCCCTCTCCCTTCCTCTCTATAAAAAAAAAATCAATAAAAATGTATTTAAAGAGAAAAAAAAAAAACTTTTTTGTGCTTGGTGTGCATTGGAAGCATGTAGAAGAAAACATTTAGGGGACCGATGGAGGAAGCAGAACCACCAAAGGAATATTCCCAAAGGAGAACCTGGAGGATTATAATAGGAAGGGAGAGACTGGAATATTCCAGAGAGATAAAATAAATGTGGCAAATTTAACAGCTACATTTATGAAATCTAGGTTATGAGAACATGTGTATTTATGCTTATACTGTTAGATATATGTCTTATATATGCCATATTATTCCTTCCTATTGATTATTTTTCTTTGCTTCCTGTCATTGGCTGTTCTTCTCCAAATTATTTTCTATTCCTTATATCATAAATCAAATCTAGATGTTTTTCATAGCACTTGGAAATAACAGATTAACTAGGGTATCTACATACGTTATGTAGATAAGGATATAGTGAATATTACGTGGTACACATAAGAGTGAACGTGGATTAGTCCTTGAGAAGTCTCCATCAGGAGTTGTTTTTTTGTTTTTTTGTGTGTTTTTTAATATATATTTTATTGATTTTTCACAGAGAGGAAGAGAGAGGGATAGAGAGCTAGAAACATCGATGAGAGAGAATCATCGATCAGCTGCCTCTTGCACACCCCCTACTAGGGACGTGCCCGCAACCAAGGTACATGCCCTTGCCGGGAATCGAACCCGGGACGTTTCAGTCCACAGGCTGATGCTCTATCCACTGAGCCAAACCGGTCCTGGCTCCATCAGGAGTTTTATAGCACATTAAGACAAAGCTAATATAAATGAGCCCTTCCAATGTAAGATTAAGTTTTAAGAACAAAAAAAAATGTATTCATATGTTATTGATTTTTAGAGAGAGAGGAAGGGAGAATGATAGATTGAAACTTTAAGAGAGAAGCATCATCATTGGCTGCCTCCTGCATGTCCACTGCTTAGGGATCGATCCCACAACCCAGGCACACGTGCCCTGACTGGGAATCAAAACAGTGACCTCTTGGTTCATGGGTCAGTATTCAACCATTGAGCAACACTGGTGAGGCTGTATTCATAGTCTTAATTAAAAAGGGAAATTTAGTTTTGTTTTAGTGTCAATAACAACTGCTCAAAGCTATAATCAGAAGCAGGAACTGACCCTGTAAAATGTAGAAGCCTTGGTGCTGGGAGTTTTACTGCCTACTTGAGGCAAAAATTGTGCCTTTGGGTCCAGAGGAAACTGGAATTGAATCTCTTGCAAAAAGCTTAGTTTCAAAGGCTACTGTTCATTAAAACCACCAGGGCCCTGAGAGAGGCCAATGCAAAACCCGTTCTCTGCCACAAAAATTAAGGCTTTTAGAACTCCTGTTGAAAAAAAAATTTTTTAAGTGAAGATGTACTCATAATAAAAATAAACACCACAAAGAATAAAACTGTTATTCTAAAAAAAAGGAGGTGAGAAAACAACCCTGAAAGAGACCATAAAATTAATTATCCTACATAATAAAAGCCTAATATCCTAATGTCCTGTCATCCATTCAATCAAAGCGGAATATGCTAATGAATGCTAAGGTCGCTCAACCGCTCGCTATGACATTCAGTGACCACCAGGGGCAGATAGTCGAACAGTCGCTATGATGTGCACTGACCACCAGGGGCCAGTCGACCACTTGCCATGATGTGCACTGACCACCAAGTTGGAAGACACTCCGACCAGTAGATTACCTGCTGCTGGGGTCCTGCCGATAAGGACTGAGTGAGATGGGCCGGACATGCCCTGGAGCCCTCCTGCAGTCCTCTCCAGCTGGCCAACCTCCTGCACCCTCCCCGTCCCCAATCATGCACTGGTGGGGTTCCTCAGCCTGGCCTGTGCCCCCTCTTACAATCCAGAACCCCTCAGATGATGTCGGAGAGCCAGTTTCGGCCCAATCCTGCTACCAGGCTGAGGGACCCCACTGGTGCATGGATTCATGCAATGGGCCTCTAGTCCATTAATAAAAAACAAGGATGTAACTTTCAAACCAACAGGTGGTGAAAAAAGAGTAAGAAAACTTGATCAAAACAATGTAGGAAAAGAAATTGAATAAAAGCACATGGTAAATAAAAAGCATAAATTAAGATAACAAATCCAAATATTTCAGTAATTATAATAAATGAAAATAGACCTTTCAAAATAAAAAAAACTAATATAAAATGTAGCCAACTGTCATAAGTGAGAAATCTAAAACACAAAGTCACTGTAAGATTGAAAGTAAAGTCTTAGAAAAATAAGAATCCTCACCCTAATATTTATGCATCTAATAATATAACCAAATTTTACAGATGGCAAATAATATATGTATTACAATAATCACACCTTCAAGGACCAGATAACCTCTATCTTCCGTAAATCTTTATAATATATGTAGAGAGGGGAAACTCAAATTTTATGATGCTAATATAAATCTTAATTTTAAAATTAATGTGTATTATGGAAAAGGAAAAGTACAGATCAGTGATGCATATGAGTGTAGATATTACAATCTTGTCAAAAACAAGTTAGATACTGGATTATCAAAAATTGTTTTCTAAAATCTTAGATGTGCATTCGATAATACAGGAGAGGTAAAGTGGATGGTAAATCCATGAAACAAGGTTGATCGTGTATTCTTGAAGCTGAGTGATGGGTACATGAGGATTTATTATATTAGTTCCACCTTTGTTGATATGTTTCAATTTCTTAATCTTAGCTCTTTTTTAATTACACCATTAAAAAAAATCTATCATACCCAACTGCTGATATGCCAAACCCCTGTATATTTATTAGTAAAATACTTGGAGCATTCCTTTAAAAATCATGGACATGAAAATAATCCTCATTTTCCTTCCATTCAACATTATCTGGAGACCTAGTTCATAAATACTCATTTGCTCTGAGACCTTAAGAAAGTTACTTTCTTTTTTTGGCCTTAAATTTCTGGTCTGAGTAAATGAGTATGATTATGATACCTACCTAGGAACACAGAATATAAGCAATTCAGGTGAACTATCCCAGCCAAACTCTACATAAATCAGCCATCTCTGAGTGTCACACAGACTCATGCCATAAATAAGTGCCTGTTGTTTGTATAGGCTTATATTTGCAGTTGTTTGTTTGGTAATAATAAACTAATAATCTAACAAAGCTAAACTTTAGATATTGACAACAATGAGGAAAAGTAGGAATTCCCCATTGCAGTAGATGGGAAAGTTACTTAATGCAATTACTTTGGAGAACAATTTGGCGATATTCAATTGTAAAGTTGAAGATGCCCATATTTTCTTATCAGAAATTTCACTTCTACATATATACACTAGAGAAACACAAACACATATAGGTAAAGAGTCATTTAAAAGATGTTCATTAGAGCATTGTAATAGTGAAACATTGGAAACCATCTAAATGTCCATCAATAGGGAAATAAATGGATAGATTATCCTATATAATAAAGAGGTAATATGCAACTTAACCCTCTTGCCCTCACAAGATGGCTGCCTAAGATCAGGCCAGCAGGGCGGTTAGTGAGGGATGACCAAACGACTAAACAGCAGGTTGGCCGAAACCGGTTTGGCTCAGTGGTAGAGCGTCAGTCTGCGGACTGAAAGGTCCCAGATTCAATTCCGGTCAAGGGCATGTACATTGGTGGCGGGCACATTCCCGGTAGGGGGTGTGCAAGAGGCAGCTGGTCGATGTTTCTCTCCCATCGATGTTTCTAGCTCTCTATCTCTCTCCCTTCCTCTCTGTAAAAAAATCAATAAAATATATATTTTAAAAAATAAATTTAAAAAAATAAACAGCAGGTTGCGTGGGATAACCAGGCCAGCAGGGATCCATAAGGGATGACGGGGGAGAGGGGGGGGGGCGGCATTTGGGGCAGTTAGGCTGGCAGGGGGGCAGTGAGGGACAACTAGGCTGGCGGGGGGCGCAGTTAGGAGTGACCAGGCCAGCAGGAATGGGGCAGTTGAGGGGGATCAGGCAGACAGGTTGGAGGGACAGTGAGGGGCAATCAGGCCAGTGGGGGGAAGAGGGTGCAGTTAGGGGTGACCAGGCAGGCAGGCAGGTGAGCAATTAGGAGCTAGCAGTCCAGGATTGTGAGAGGGAGGATTAAATCAGCAGTCGGACATCCCCCAAGGGGTCCCAGATTGGAGAGAGCACAGCCTGGGCTGAGGAGACCCCCCACCCCCACCCCTGTGCATGAATTTCATGCACCGGGCCTCTAGTATATTATAACCACCCAATGTGGAGTAGATTGAAGAGTACCCATATACAAAAATTAATTCAAGATAGATCACAGACATAAATGTAAGAGCCAAAACTATAAAATGCTAAGAAGAAAATATAGGGGGAAAGATGCATGACAGTAGATTTGGCAAAGATTTCTTGGTTATTACACCAAAAAAATAGCCACAAGAAAACATTAGATAAAATGGACAACATAGAAATTAAAAACATTTGTGTACCAAAGGACACTATCAAAAGAGTGAAAATGAACTGCCCCTAACCCGCAGTTCTGTTGATTGAAGCATCTTGCCATACACCAAAAAGTTATGGGTTTGATTCCCAGTCAGGGCACATATCTAGGTTACAGGTTTATCCCCAGTCAGGATGCGTATGGGAGGCAACTGATCAATGTTTCACTCTCTAAAAATCATTATATATATATCTCCATTCTCAGGTGAGGATTAAAAAAGATTGTGTGAAAATGGAACAATGGGAGACCATATTTGCATATCATATATCATATATCTTATAACTCAACAGCAACAACAAAATATCCAATTTGTGATAATGTCTTATGACAGTCCTAGGAACTAATAGATAGTGAATACTACATAACAGTTAAAATGAATGAATTAGAATGATATGTATCAATATAGATATAACTTAATGCAAAAGAAGTATATAGCATGCTAAAGTTTATGTAACCCCAGGGCAGACATGAGGATAGGGAAGAGACTGTGACCTCCAGTAAGCAAGTGGTACTAACTAGACAAAGTGACTTTGAGCTTCATTATAAAAATGAATGAGGTACACTAAGAACTATAAATCATTGCTGAAATAAAGAAGACATAAATATATGGAAAAGCATCTCATATTCACGGGTTGGACAATTTCATAGTGTTAGATGTGAATACTACCCAAGTCTACAAATTCAGAGCATCAAAAATCCTCCGGTCTTAAGCTGGGTCTGCCACTTACTTCCCAGTGAACCTGAAGGAGTTTTTTCAACTTCTGTAGGGTTCAGTTTCATCTATCATAAAAGAAGAGTGTTGGAGTAAATTACCTCTGTGATCCCTTGTAATTCTAAAATCTTATTTAATATCATTGCTTAAAAGTAAACTATTGAAATGAGGTTGTTCCAAGAGAATATAACTACTAAATATGTTGCATTTCATACTTGATGAAAGCTAATTAGATTCCAGTGTACATATATGATACTAGTTACTAAACTAAAATTAAGTGTCATCTGTTGAATAATATGACCTTTGGCTAATACTGGGTGCATGGTTGAACAGAATGGAAATAATAACTGCAAATTTTTCATTTGGCCCATATGATTTTTTTTAATTCCTTCAATTTATTATGGTTTTAGTAATTTTTCCTCAAGTATGATAATACAGTAAATTTTCTCCCTGAAGATAGAATATTTGTTTCCTTGAGGTCACATATAACTTAAGAGCTATCTATAATAATAAAAGCATAATATGCAAATCAACTGAACAGCTGAATGACGGAATAGCGGAACAACTATCCGGACAACCACGCTATGACACCCATTGGTCAGGGTCCCAGCCATCGCCCCATTATTGCCCTGCAGAGGGAGGCCCAGGCCACTGACTGGTGGGCTGCAGCAGGTGGGCAGGGCCTCCTTCTGCTGGGGGTGTGGGGGGGAGCGCGATGGGGAGGGGGCAGATCCGTAGATCCATCGCAGAGCCGAGATCAAACACCCCAAAGAGAAAGGCCCAGGATCCATCACAGAGCCCTGGCTGGATGGGCAAGGACCTACCTTTTTGGGGCGATTGATCATGGGGCTCATGGACCGTGAGAGGGCACAGGCCAGGCTGAAAGACCCTGCCCCCCAGTGCACGAATTATGTGCACCAGGCCTCTAGTAAGTCTGTAAATAAAAATGTATATTGAGACATGAAAATGTCTCTTTGGTAGACATCTAACTTTACTCAGTAAGAGATCTACATTTTGAGCATCACCAACCCTGGGAGATCTCTCTGAAAGAATGAAAGCAGCTAAAACCCACTTCCAAAACCTCAGAAACCTTTTATTGTCATTTCCAAATAGACTTGAGGTTGGCAAGATAGACTACAGAAAAGGCTGAGTGGTGTAGTCCTGCTATTTAGTGTGCAACCTCCTCTAGAGTTCATCCTCATTAATAGGCAATAAAAGGAAGGGCCATTCACTACCTAATTGATTATATAATTTGGCCAATATGTTCACCACAGGTTCACGTGGACTTCCCTCGAATCCCTGTAAGCCTTCGTCCTTCCTCTTTCAGAAAGTCATATTCCTTTCGGAATTCCATTTTTGTCGCCAAAGCTGTCAAAAGCTATAAAGAGTTGGAGATTTTACTTGCAAGCAAATAAGTTAGCCTGCCACATTTTATGCATGCTGTTAGAAGACACAAGACTCCAAGATCAGAGACAAAGGACATTTTATTACTCTAGCAATTGCAGTAGCGTTTTTATTTTGGGTCCCTTGTCCAATTCCCACAGAACAATACAAAGAGGGTCAGTTGACCTACATAATCAATGAGTTATGTATGTCACAGAAGGAGGAATGCTGAACTTAGCAAATTCAAGTCTTTTATAACAGACTAGTAAGCATGGCTGCCCTCTCCTCCAGAGGGAGACATTATCTTCACTTACTAGACAGTAAGAATGACCCTTAACTTGAGGGAGACACTAGCCTTACTATCACTGCTTATCTGCTGGGATCCTTGAATGCCCGCACAACTTGACAGTTGGCTTTCTCCAAGGAACATAATCCAAAAGAGAACAAGGCAGAAGTTGCTATCTTTTATAACTGATCCTTGGATGTCACGCTGTTTTTCACAATATCCTGCAGATTAAACAGATCAGCTCTAGCCACTGTGGGAGGGGACTGCACAGGGTGTTAATACTAGGAAATGGGAATCATGTGGGACCATCTTGGAGGCTTGAGCATATGGCCATTAAGATAGATCATAAAGGCCACAACGTAAGTCTTAATAAATTTAAGAAGATTCAAATCATATCAACCACCTTTTCATACCACAATAATATGAAACAAAAAGCCATTTACAATAAGAAAACTGGAAAATTGATTGCAAATCATGTATCTCATAAGAGGATAATATCTAAAAGAACTCATAAAACTCAACAGGAAAAAAATCTCATTTAAAAATGGACAGAAGGCCCTTGTTGAGTAGCTCAGTTGCTTAAAGTGTCATCCCAATACATCAAGATTGCCAAGGTTGCAGGTTTGATCACAGGTCAGGGCACATACAAGAATCAACCAATGGATACATAAGTAGAACAACAAATCCAATTTCTCTCCCACCCCTCTTCCTTCCTCTCTCTAAAATTAATTTTTTTTTTTTTATAATAATTTTAGCCGAAACCGGTTTGGCTCAGTCCGTAGAGCATCTCTCTGCGGACTGAAGGTCTCAGGTTCGATTCCGATCAAGGGCATGTACATTGGTTGTGGGTACATTCCCAGTGGGGGGTGTGCAGGAGGCAGCTGGTCGATGTTCCTCTCTCATTGATGTTTCTAGCTCTCTGTCTCTCTCTCTTTCTCTCTGTAAATAAAATATATTAATAAATAAATAAATAATAATTTTAATGGCCAGGAGGACAGGCAACCATATTTCCCTCACATGCCTGACTGGTGCAGAGCCCTCCCTTCGTGCAGCCAAATCTTGGTTCCTTTTAGCCTGGTAAACTATACTTGCTTCCCCCTGACAACTCCTGAGACCCCACCCAAATATAAAAGTCAGGGCAACCAGTGGGGGCAGCTAGAGTTGGTATACCTGGGCCATTTGCTGAGTGGCCTCAGACCCAGCACTGGATTAGGTTTGAGCCTGTATCAATCTGGCAAGCACCACTCACCCCTACCTGATGACTCACTGCGAACCTGCCTCCTACAAACCAAGTCCTGCCGAAGGCTCTCAGTGACAGCCTGACAGCAGCCAGCAGGCAGAGGCAGATCTCAGGGTGCCTTGGGACTTTTGCTAGCCTGCCCCTGGGCCTGGTGCTGGTAAAAGCTGGCCTTGGTACATAGCTTGGTCCCTCTCGTGCACACTCAGGTCCAGCAGAGGCAGCCCCGGACTGTGGATCACTTTACAACTCCAAACAGGTGCCAGTGCCCTTCCCAGCAGGATCTGGCATTGGCCTGCACCAGAGTCCCTGCCAAGAGGCTCCAGAACCAATACGCGTAGTGCTCAGCTTCAGGCGTCAGAGCAGGATCTAGTGGCTCCACAGGTGTCAGATCCAAAGGGAGATCTTGGCAAAAACTAGATCCTGCTGAGGCGAATTCTGCTTCATGTGGTCAGCACCTGCACAGCAGCTCATACATTGTGGTCGAGGTCAGCCAGCCTGAGGGTCGACCCAACACACAAATGGGCCAATAGCAATCAAGAGTCAGTTACAACAGGAGAGCCCACATAACCTACGCAGGGGACACCCCTGAAACACCACTATCAGGTGACCAAGGAGATTACTATTATACATAAGGCCACCCTGCCAAGACTGGGAGTCATAGCAAGTGCACATATCACATAGAAACAAAGAGGCCTCCAAAAGTGGGAGACAAACATGACCCCAGCGGGGGGAAAACAAAACAGGAGAACTCCAGCAATTCCACCAGTAGATATTTAGATATTTATCCAAAAGAAATTAAAACATATGATCACTAAGGCAGTTATAAACAAATGCCTGTAACAGCTGTATTTATGTACACTGGAACCAAGAGCTGGCAGCTACCCACATGTCCATCAGTAGAAGAATGGATAAACAGATTGTGATACGAATCACTTTTCTGATGTGCATTGTGAATAATTGCTCCCAGTGTGTGGCTTTCCCTATCATTTTTAAAAGTTTCCTTAAAATTTAATTTTAGCAAAGAGCAAATACATATTTGCAATTTTACTATTTTAAAATCATTATTTATGCACAACTGGTATTTTGACACTGAGAGAAAGTTGTCATGACCATTACAGTGAAGGAGTCTTTTTTTTTGGGGGGGGGGAGGTTTACAGTTTTGGTTTAGGGTTTTTTGTTGTTTTTGCTTTGTTTGTTTTGTTTTGCAATGTGGATGGATTCTAGAGGCTTTTGTTAGATGGGGCCCGTTCCAAGAGAAGAGTTTTCAAGTAAGAGCATAAAATATAGATTTAAGTACAATTTATAAATGAAAAATATGTTCCCTCTAGAACCCAAAAATAACCTAAAAGAAGTTGTAGGTGTTGAGAGACATAGTAGCTGTTTCTTGACAATGTCATATGTAGAATGGCCTTCAGTTTACCACATAATTTTCAGGACTTCAACCAAGGTGAGAGGCAGGGCCTTACACTACGTTGAATCAGTGGTGCATGCTCTTTTCATGAGCTCCATTGTATTATATAGCCTGAACAAGTATCAAGTGAATCTCCTCAGCGGAAGGTGCCATTATGTAATATCATCCCTATGTTCCTGAAGAAAGCAGGATGTAGTTAGGATCTTGTTCTTGCCCTGGCCCAGTAGCTCAGGTGGTTATACTATTGTCCTGATGTGCCAAGGTTGCAGGTGTGATCCCCACTCAGGGCACATACAAGAACCAATCAATGAATGTATAAAATAAGTGGAACAACAAATCAATGTTTCTCTTCTGTCTCTTAAGTCAATAAATGAAATTTTTTTTAAAATGTGAATAAAGCAGATCATAGCCCGGCTAGTAGAACTCAGTGGTTGAGCATCCACCTATGAACCAGGAGGTCATGGTTTGATTCCCAGTCAGGGGACATGCCCCAGTTCTGGGGGTGTGTAGGAGGCAGTTTATCAACGATTCTCTTTCATCATTGATGTGTCTATCTCTTTCTCCCTCTCTTTTCCTCTCTGAAATCAACAAAATATTTTTTAAAAGCAAGATAAAAGGCTTACAAAAGCAAATTACATTTTAAAAAATAATAAAAGATCTTACATTAAAAAATTGTATGTGATGACAGGTTGTGGAGGTGCCCTATGGTAACTGGGTAAAAGTTTATCATGTCTCTTTGGAGGAGAGGGCAGATTGCAATCAAGAGGCTGCTGAAATGGGCACTGAACAAAAGATATTCACCAAATATGTAATTGCAAAATATTCTCCAGTTGCTGATTGGATGAAGTCAACAGTAATTGTAACAATATTGGCCAGGGAGCCCTTAATGAGGCCAACAGTGTGAAGGTTGAGATGATCGACTATGAGACACTATTCATTCGTCCCAAGTTTAAGAGTAGGCCAAATTGGGATGTTAAATGGCAAACCAGTGGGGATAATCATCCCTTCTCTAAATATGATTTGTATAATGGGTTTCTTTTTTTTTATTATATATTTTATTGATTTTTTACAAAGAGGAAGAGAGAGGGATAGAGAGTTAGAAACATCGATAAGAGAGAAACATTGATCAGCTGCCTCTTGCACACCCCCTACCGGGGATGTGCCCTCAAACCAAGGTACATGCCCTTGACCAGAATCAAACCTGGGACCCTTCAGTCCGCAGGCCGAGGCTCTATCCACTGAGCCAAACCGGTTTCGGCTGTATAATGGGTTTCAATCATTAAAGACTCTGCTTAATTTATATTGAGCCGTATCAACTATTTTAAAAGGGAGGAGGAAGTCCTACAGGTTTCATTTTACCACAGTTCGATTCTTAGGGCACATGCCTGGGTTGTGGGCTCAGTTCCCAGCAGCTGATCAATGCTTCTCTTTCATCCTTGATGTGTCCATCTCTCTCTCTCCCTGAAATCAATTAAAATTTAAAGGAGAGAGAGAGAGAGAGAGAGAGAGAGAGAGAGAGAGAGAGCGCGCGCGCTAGCACGAGAGAGCGAGCGCGCGTGCACACGCGATGTACATGTGCTACAAGAGGTGCATTTCACATTGAAAAACAACACGCAGTCTGAAAGTAAAAGGATGGAAAAAGATGTTACATGTGAATAGAGACAAAAGGAAGGTAGGCTAGCAATACTTATATCAAGCAAAATAGATTCTTGTTACTTTTGTAACAAGATAAAGAAGGGCATCGTAATTATAAAGGGACCAATCCAACAAGAGGACATAAAGTTCATAAACATCTATACACCCAGACATAGGAACACCTAAGTATATGAAGCAAATATTGATGGACATAATGCAGTCATAGTAGGGTACTTTAACATCCTATTGACATCAGTGAATAGATTGTCCAGACAGAAAATCAGTAAGGAAACAGTAGCCTTAAATGACAGTTGACCAGATGGATTTGATTTTTTTATATATATATTTTATTGACTTTTTACAGAAAGGAAGGGAGAGGGATAGAGTTAGAAACATCAATAAGAGAGAAATATTGATTCAGCTGCCTCCTGCACACTCCCCACTGGGGATGTGCCTGCAACCAAGGTACATGCCCATGACCGGAATCGGGCCTGGACCCTTCTTCAGTCCATAGGCCGATGCTCTATCCACTGAGCCAAACCAGTTAGGGCTAGATTTGATATTTTTTAGAACATTTTACCCAAAAACATACATTTTTCTAAAGTATGCATGGAACATGTTCCAGATAGACGACAAAGCAAGTCTCAATAAATTTAAGAAGGATGAAATCATATTTAGCATCCTCTTCAGTCAAAATGATATGAAAGTAGAAATCAATTACAAGAAGAAAACTGAAAAACACACAAATACATACGAGGCTACTAAACATCAAAAAAGAAATCAAAAGATGCCATGATACAACTGGTACTGAAAACACAATTGTCCAAAAATCTATGGTACACAGAGCAGTTTCAAAAGGAAAATTTATAGCAATACAGGACTACTTCAAGAAACAAGGAAAGTCTCAAGTAAGCAATCTAAACTTTCATCTAAAGCAGTATTTCCCAAATAGTGGTATGCGTACCCCCAGGGGTATGGGAAGAGTTTGGTGGGGGTACTCGTTGCACCGGAGTTTGGTGGGGATATGCACTGCACCGTACTTAGCTGTGCCTAATTCTACGTTCTCATGAGTACAAGGGGTACTCAGCGTTAGGAAAATTATAGAAGGGGTACATATGTCAAAAGTTTGGGAAATACTCATCTAAAGGAACTAGAAAAGTGACAAACAAGTAGGAAGAGGAAATAAAGATTACAGCAGAAACAAAATAGTCTAATAAAATAGAAAAGATGAATGAAATCAAGAGCTGGTACTTTGAAAAGATAAACAAAATTGATAAACCTTTAGCCAGACTCATCAAGAAAAAAAGAGGATGCCCAAATATAATAAATCAGAAATGAATTATTGTAAATCAGAAATATAATTATCAGAAATGAATTGGTGTGCGGATGATCAAATAAATGTATAATCCCTCACCATTCTGGCCTCTTTTGCTCCTTCTGCTTCTCAGGTGCTGGGAAGCAGGAGTGAAGCAGAAGGAGCAAAAGAGCAAAAGTTTCTTTGGGGATTTTAACGAGAAGCTTAACCAATGAATCTTTCAGGATTTCACCTGCTTGCAGTGGCTCCATCCCTCTCACCAGTCCATGGTTTCCCAGGCTAGACTGGCAGGCAAGCATCTTCCCAGTGTAACCCTGACTTCACTGCACATGTGCCATCTTCCCCTTCGTTGGAATCCTTTCCCCAGTGACCTGCAAGGAGTGGATCGGGGGTTTTCTGGGAAGCATGAAGTTCCTGCTTCCAGATGATCATGTCCTTTGCTTTCTTTCTATCTATACATATAAAAGCCTAAGTAACCATTGCAACTGGATGGACAGCTGAACAGGTTGGGTGGGGTAACTAGGCCGGCAGGGGGTTTAGTGAGGGGCGACCTGGCCAGTTGAGGAGGGAGGGCAGTTGGGGGTGACCAGGCCAGCAGGGGTGGGGGGCAGTTAGGGACAATCAGGCAGGCAGGTGAGCAGTTAGGAGCCAGTGGTCCTAGATTATTGTGAGAAGGATGTCCCAGATTGGACAGGATGCAGACTGGACGGAGAGGACCCCCCCAGCCTTCATGCACCAACTTCATGCACCTAGCCTCTAGTTATTAATAACTAGCTAGTTAAGATGGTAGCAGTGCCACCCCAAAGAACACACTTTACAATCACTGGTCCAGGTGGGATCTCTTTTTTTGGCAAGGCAGCTCATCATAGATGAGGAGACCTTGTGGACACACTTGAAATACTGAGAGTGCTAAAAGATCACAACAGTAGAACGATAGTTTGGGATGAGTTGCAAACTTTCTTCAAAGAGTTTCTCTTCCTAAGAGTGAAAAGATATTTAAAGTGATTTGTTTTTAATTCTGTTACTGGCTTTTTTTTTTTTTTTTTTTTAACATACCATTTCTCTACATATATAGTGAAATTGGAAAGGAAAATGTGTAGCCAAAAGCCAAATTGACATTCTAAAACACAAAGTCAGTAGAGGACATAGAATTAGAGGATAGCATATCATTCACTTACTAGATATATCAACCACATCATTAGATATACATCTAATATTTTAACTGGATAATGTTATATAAGGATATTATTTCTTAGGTAACATATCTGGGAAGTGTCAATGTAAGAAATATCCAAACCTGTACATTATGAGTTTATTTACATCAAACTGATGACAATTGCCAGAAAGCAAAATCTCAGCTGATTGAGAAAATGCTCCTTATTTTATACATTGAAAGCAGGGGGGGGGGATGGAGGAAGTATCTCTGGGATTGGATAAAAGGTAAAACATTTGTGGGTATAACATAGTTAACAGTCAATAATTAGCATGATAATACTAACAATGAGGGCATTTATGATCTCTTCTCTGGCTTGGTTGTGCTTTGAGGGGTCCAGAAAAAAGGAAATTGCTTTGATATTCCAAGGTTACTGTTATCGGATATGTTACCTTAATTGCAAACAAACAAACAAAAAAAAAACATAAACAAGATAACGGGCTCAGTTAAAGTAAAGATTGATCTTTGTTAGGGAAAAATACCCACCTAGGACATGACTACCAGCTATGAACTGGTTTTAGTTAGAAAGTTTCACTTTCAGACCATTCTGTGTCCTTACCTTAGGTCTGGAGTTTGTAAGACCATCATTAGGCCTCCCCTGAGCTTGTCAGGTTTATTATGTGGCCCCTTTTTCATCCACAGAAGTTATGAGTTGAACTGACTCTATTAAAAATTACTGGGTCCAAAATTGCAACTTCTTTAATTATATAAATAATTATTAACAAGTCATTTCAATAGAAACTATGTTCATTAAGGAGTTTCAGTATCTACTTATTAGCTAGAAATGGACCTTTTGTCATTCAAGTATGAAAATAAATAATTACATTTAAAAAATTGTTTAATTTGGTCATAAATTTTCAGTGTTAAGTAAATTGGATGATCCTTATTTTAATTAACATTTTATGTTCTAAAGCTGTGAGGGGGGAAGTGTTTAGATTACTTTAAAAATATTACCTGTTTTCTGCTACAGCCTCCAGCTCCTATCCCCCAAGCGTAGTAAGAATTTTCAAGGGCACCAAATCTTTGACATAGCTGGATTTCTGACAAACATCTATTCCAAAGGGACTTTATTAGGGAATACAATCTAAAATTTCATATCAGCTCTTACTTTTGAATCATTACATAAAAATATTGAATAATTTGAAAACTTACTTTTTATGTCGTATTCAGTATAGAGATTTATCCCCAGAGTGGGGCTTTTCTGATGCAAAATTGGAATGCTCCTGTAGTCACAACAGCTGTCCCCACACCATGTGGTATCTCCCATTACTTTACTAAAGAGATGAATTTTTGGCCCAGTGTCTTGGTAATAATGGACACACATGGTTTTACGTGGCAAAGCCGTATGCTTATGCATTCATTTGACTTTCACAGCTCCAGTTGGCTCCAGATTAGAACAAGGAGAATACATTCACACCATGGCCACCCTCATAGCGGCCTTCGCGGCTGGGGCACAGGAGGCTCTGTTGCCTCTAAAGACACAGCTAACTATTGCTGAGGAATGGCACAGGCCCCAGAGTGCCTACAGCTGAAGGAGAGAATAATGATCTGCTGAAAGTATTCTCTCAAAGGTTTCAGATTATGGTCCTAGTTACTACCCTGTTTCCCCGAAAATAAAACAGTGCCTTATATTAATTTTTGCTCCCAAAGATGCACTAGGTCTTATTTTCAGGGGATATCTTATTTTTCCATGCGCTAGGTCTTATTTTCGGAGGATGTCTTATTTTCGGGGAAACACGGTATTGATCTCTCTCAAAATTAATAAAAATCACAGCCATGAAATAACTTCAAAACTAAAAAGAAAGATTGTTCTTGCAGTTGATAATTTTTCAGGATATCAGTCCAAATATTTAATTCTTTTCCTTCCCAGAAAAAGTGGAACTATACTTTTAGACTCATCTTATTAACAGGGAATTTAATAAAATTTGTAAAGCCCATTGCTCATATATGCAGCATATTTGGAAAACCATTCTCATAAAATAGAAATTATTTGAACAAATTAGTTTACTATGGGAAACAATACCCATATATTATTGGCATTTTAGACAATTTTGTTTACTCCAAAAATATTTGTTATAATTAGTCAGAAGTAAACATAAGATGATTTTATTTAGTGTGTAATTGCATTGATATTACTATATAGTTTGAATACTGTATCTCTGCAGTGTCAACCTAATGCTCTTTTTGGTATGACTTTATACTATAAGCTTATGTTTAAATTCTTAACTATTTAGCTTTTCTGAAATCAACTGGTACAGTTATTTTAAAGTTTTAATTTTATAGCAATAAAAATATACTTTTCCCCTAAACAAAGTAAAAACAAGCAGAAAGAAAGAAAATCTTCCGTGTAAAATTTTAATTACCTGATACGGAAAATTAGATTTCTGATATCATTAAATATCAGAGAAATTTCAACCATACCCAATGTAGGCTACTTTCTTATGTGAATTTATGCATGGACCTACGGGTTGTACTGATGAATATGTTCGAGGCTTTCAGCTTTTAGTGGATACAAAATAGAATGATTGATAAAATCCTCCCTACTATTGGCTATTATTTACTGACTCTTAAGTGGCAGGTTGTATTTATGCCAATTTATCTGCTTCAGGGAACATTCTTGATAGCAGAACAAAGTGAATAAAAGTAGTTTGCTTTGCAAATGAATGCAAATGGGAGAGCCTTTGGGAAAGCCCTTTAACAGGGCAGTGCACTTTGATTATGAGTGAAGCTGCCATTTGGACTTGGTGAAAAGAGCACGCTTGAGCCATTGATTGGGGGAGACAGTAAAAGTCAGGAAGGGCCCCGTTAAGCTCGCAGTGAGGCAGGCGGATGTCAGTGTGGTTAGAACGCTGTGGGAGAATGACAGGGAGGATTAGTGTCAGGGAGAAGCTTTGCTGTAGCTGTGGATAGTCCCTGGGGTCACTCACCTCTGACTGTGGTTCTGTGCTGATGGTTCTGTAATGCAAACGCCCTGATGTATGCCTGTTCATTATCGGAAATGGTGATTAGAAAAGGTATTTGTCTCAAAGGTTTCCTTATTTCGTTTCTTCCTCCTTTTTAATTAAAGAAAATAAAGTGGGCTTCCTCCATCTCTCTGCTGACTCCTAGAGAATTGTTTAATACCACAGTGGTTACTGAACCTGGTAGGGAATAGCTTAATGCTAAAATGTAACGCTAAATAATTGTAACATGTTTGTTTATTAGATGATAATCGTTTTGGGGGGTTTTCTTTTTTTTGCTTTGCTCAGCTTTGGGTTTGACCAAGTGGTCGTGCTGAATAAAATGCAGAGAATGTGCCTTGAATGTTTGCTTTTGCAAAAAAAAAAAAAATTTTTTCTGTAATATTTCAAGGTATTTTATTATTCAAATAATAATTTGATTGACTTTTAGGAGCTGATTACCTTCTCAAAAATGAAATGTTGCTTTGCACAGACTTGATGGTTTAAGTGTTGGTCCCATGAGTTTCTAATTTTATTTCTGTTCCCAAATTTTTATAAAATGGTAACATTTGATAAGTTACACTTTTTGAAAATACGTGATTTTTAGAATGTTGTTACTTAGAATGAACAAAATAGATCTTTGTCTCAATTATGATTCTTGAACTCTACATTTACTTGTTGACATTTTCATTTATGCTTATACTTTAAAGAAAACAATTAAAACCTTGTTTTTTTAAAAAAAACTTTTAAGTGTAGTGACTATATGAGGCATTTTAAGCAGCAGTGACATAATGCATTTCATGGGCTTTGTGAATGGTTTCTCACTAATGCAGATCTGACTTGTCTTTTTTTTTTTTTTTTTCCCCCAAATTTCTTCAAAAGCCTGACTTCACAATATTTCTACTTTTATATTTGGTATATGTAGGAAAATGTAAAACGCTACTGGAGCTTTGCATTCTGATGTTAAACATGCAACTCAAACCTCTATCTGAACTATTAGATGCATTGTAATATTATTGTTTTTGCAGAAAGCATATTGCCAATAGTTTGTTTCACAGGTTTATTAAATGTATTAGCAAACATTCTTTAAATTGTCTTATTTTTCCCCTTAATGTTTTGCAGGCACCTGAATGGACAGAAGAGGACCTCAGCCAGCTGACAAGAAGTATGGTTAAGTTCCCAGGAGGGACCCCAGGTCGATGGGAAAAGATTGCTCACGAACTGGGTCGATCGGTGACAGATGTGAGTTCACTCAGATTTGCATTGTATGGAGAGTGAAAATCCAGAAAAGCCAGCTATGTAGAAGGTAGACATAAATGCCTCCACCATTATCATTGGAGAAAGGCTACAACCCTTTTAGGACCTGGAAGTGAACCATTAACGAAATAAGCAAGAAGCAGATTTCAGCCAGTCCAATGACCCCCAGTTAACAGCTGTTTAAGGAATTCTAGTGTTTAGAAACTTAAGCTAGTTCTGTATTTCGAGTGACTCCTTCAGGTTTGGGGCAAAAAATAGTTCTTAGACTGATTAGAATTAGGAAAGTTATATTTCATAAAAAGGGGGGGATAAAAAGAAGTTATATTTCATCTGGATCTTGTTAACGGAATTATACAGATTCCTTGGTGTATGTATTTAGACAGGTGGTTTGCATTAATTAAATCAACAGTGTCCCTATAGTGTTTGTTTTTATCTTAAGGATGATTCCTACCATCTATTTTGACAAGTTGTTTAAAATCCTTAAAGCACCACCCCCCCCCCCCCCAAAAAAAAAAAAATACACAGGTAATATGACAAGCCATACCTGGCATTTAAAAAAAAAAAAAAAGTGTTTACCTGGACAGGGTTAGAGTTATCACTTTGGGTACTTTTATGGAGGAAATTTAAGTCAGAGAATCTTATTAAAACATCTACCACAGCGCCTGACAAGTACTACTCAGTAAATGTTTACTTGATATTAAGAAATTTTTATTTCTATCAATATGATCCTTATTTTTACAAATAATAGTAGTCTTTACTAAACAAGTTCTTTACTGAATTTATTTAAATTATTTTAAATAAATCCTGTACATCTAAAATATTTATAGGGTTACTGAAAGCAAAGATTCAAATGTCCTCCTCAATTCCAATAGTAAATGTTGGATCTTTTCTGATAATGAACAGTTTAAAACTCTGAAAAATGATTAATAATCACAACCACCAAACAGAAAAGCTTGTTACATAAAATGCTGTTACCTTTTTGTAGTAAATTACAATCTTTTAATTTAAAAACAAGCTTATAGAACATATTATTGTCAAATTTTTAAATAGTTCTTTAAGAGTTTTAAATTATATATAGGAATGTTTTTAATGCCATATAGGTCTTTTTAAAATCACTCTTAAAATACTATTTGGATTTTATAAGATTTTTTTTTTTCTTTTTCTTTTTCTTTTTCTTTTTTTTTTTAGCTTCAGAGTTAAAGTCTGATCGTGTGGGAAAATTGCAGCACTTATATCTTATAACGTTTTTCCTTTTTTTTTTTTTGCTGTGTTTTATGAGGAGACCAGTTATCTTAGGAGACTGGGAAAAGGAACCAGAAGGATACATTTTAAGTACTATGACACTCTAATTATACAACTATGTGCTGTTAATATAATGATTAACAAAAATTACTAAAACAATTTTCAAAAGGTTATCAAACCATTATTGGCTTAATAAGGCTCAAATTTTTATTTAATTGCCTAATGAGAAATAATAGTTCACTAATTCAGTGTCTTTTGAAGACAGCTTTTAACTTTTAAATATTTCTTTGAGGCCTTACAGTTAATAATGCCAAAGGCAGATAGGATAATGAATAGAGCAGTTTCTTACATTAATTTGTCATTATCATCTGCTTAAATTTTTAATCTATATTTTTAAGAGGAGAGAAATGAAAGTTTACTGGTAAATACTAAGAAAATACATGATGTAACCAATAGAGCCTTGAGATGGCTTGTCAGTATCATAGATCTTGAAAATCTAAACATAATTTAAAAAGTTGTTTTAGTGCAACAGTCCCCGGATAAGCAAAGACACCTTTTCAAACTTGTGCAAATTCATTCCATGTGTTTCAAATTTTTTTCTTCTAGAAAACTGCCATAGTTCTCTCTTTGCCAAAACTGAAGGGAGACTAATCTCTTGTCTGTAATGGATATTCCTGCTCTTATTGTAGAAGTAGCAAATGTGACTTTTTGAGATTTTTTCCTCCAAGTATTAGTTCTATTTTTATAATACTAACAGTACCTTATAGATCAGTATTTAGTATATCAATATTTAGTATACCAAAATGCCATTGAAACTTTTCTTCTATGTCAACTATAGAGAGACTCACTGTATTTTCATTCTCTAAACATCATCTCCATAGTTGGCCTGTGCATTTCATTTCACTAACTACACACACACACCTGTAAATTACTCTCTTTAAAAGAGAACAGGTGTCTGAAGACTCGTTTTAGTGAACACGCAGTAAATTCCATTGAAGCAGCTGAAATGGGTTTGACTAATACAGGTTCCTTTACTAGAATGTTAACTAAAAGTTAACCACACTTCACAAGATCACTTTTTGGCCTATGGTGTTAATTAGATTTGTTTTCATTAAGTGTTTGATTATGAAAAGGAAGGCAAGTTCAGTTTGCTGTCCTTGAAACCTCTGCTTACTGACCTGATCACCTGGGCCAGTTCACCCCTGCTCTGCACATCTGGTTTTTGACCTGTTTTCCTTGCTAAATTTATAGCTTCGGGGTTTATTCTCTTTCCTTTCAGAAACAATTGACCTTTTTCAGGGAGGGGTGAGAGTGTAGCCCTGGTGGGATCTTTATAGTCTTGATTTAGGTTGACAGATTACAATGAAAAATGCATTTAATTCCTCAATTAAGAAAGGAGTTTTCAGTGTATTCATTGTCATAATTAATGACAATTGCTAAATTCAGCACCAGCTAAATACAAGTAATGTTATTAGCTTTGTAAAACATGAATACAAAGTATATTTTAACTCAGATATACCTAACTGTAAGACCTAATTTATTATATATCAAATTTTTTAAATGTTAATATATGCCTTTCAGCAAATAACTCTGATAACCACAAAGGACACTCCAGTTGTAAAAACAACAGGAAACAAAAGCTGTCTGGCATGTAAAGCCAGCTTTAATGTGATTATTAACTGCAGGTTTTCTCAGTTAAGGTCAAGTAGCCTCAGATTTCTTGCCTGTGAGGTGTATCATTCTCCAGCCTGAAAGGATGGAAACTGATTCTGCTTCTCCCCTGGCCTCTAATCTCTTACATTCTGGTTGTGATAACAGACTGATTGGAGAGTTTCTGCCTGCTTGGAAAAGACCCAGTTAGGCAGCAAAACAAAAGACAGGTGGGTGGATTTAAACAGACTTTTGTAATTACCTTAGTACCACGGTGAGAGGTGAGAGGTGTGGAGTTAGATAAGTGTCCCCAACTGAGAGGGAAGAAGATAAAACTGAGAATTTTATTATTTATCACTATAGCAGAGAGGTAAAGGAGATGCATATTGGGGGAATTTATGTGCCATGGCAGTTTCAAAATATATATCTGGATTATTCAATAGAAAATAAACTGTATAGTTTATCAGTGAACTAAATATGTAGTTATTATTTTGGCAAACGTATTGCTATAACTTCTTAGAGTCAGACTTAGCCCTACACAAGTTGTAAAGATGGCAAGGATGGTCTTTTTAATTGTCTGTCTCCACCCTTGCTGTCTTCTTAGCCAGGCTTCTTGCTCTGGTAGCTCTCCGGATCTCAGCCCGCTCTCCCCTTCCTCCCTCTCCTCCATCCCTCACACTCTCAGCCCCAGGACCTTATAGATATTTAAATTTAGAAAAGAATGGGTTCTTTTCTCTATCCTTCTTGCTAGATAAGTAACTAATGGATCTAATAACCAATTTTTAATATGGTATTAATAGAAAATAATTTACTGTATTTCCAAATACACACATACACATGGATTTTAATAGAAGTCTTTTTTTAAGTTAGATTACAAGTGATCCTTTTGTGTGTGTGTGTGTGTTTATTTAATTTAGAGGGAGAGAAAAGGGGAGGGAGAGAGAAAGAAAGAGAAACATCGATTGGTTGCCTCCTATATGTGCCCTGACCAGGAATTGAACCAGCAAACCTTTCCATGCACAGGATGACACTCAACCAACTGAGCCACATCGGCCAGGGCAAGCCTTCAGTTGCTTAACCCAAGTATATGAATGATGGGTATGAGCATTTCAGGCAATTTGACTGCCTATTTGAAGAAAAGAGAAGGCAGAGCATTATTTTGGGAAAATAGGAGCTTTTGGTGTCCATGGGGAAAACTACATAATTAATTGCTTAATTTGTTCATTGGTCTCATTAGAATTTTGCTATTATATTATTTCTGGGCCAGAGGTTTATAGATTTGTATTCCATGTCACCATTTCTGACTCAGCATTGAGCAAAATCATAGGACATAATTATAAAAGGTATTCACTACGTGAACATAACACTGCAAGAGTCAGTTAAAAGATCAAACCAACATTTTCCGTTTTTAACTTTTTTTTATTTTTAGAAAGAAGGGGAGGGAGAGGGAAACATCAGTGTGAGATGGCCTGCCTCCTTCATGCCCCTGAGCCCCACCCCTGGCCTGTCCAACGGCCCTTCAGTGCCCTGGACAACACCCAGCAGCAGGGCCACTCGGCCAGGGCAGTAGCAACATTTTTATATTTAACTGCTTTTAAGTGATAATATTGATTATTGCATCTTCTATTTTTATAGCATTTTACATTTTTCAAGACATTTTACTTGATCTTCACAACAACATTGTGAGGTAGCTTAGGCACCCACTTTACAGTTGAGTAAACTGCTCCTGAGATATTTGTTCAAGGTGACACAATTAGTGTGGGGCACCAGATATTTTGATTCCTCCTCTAATATGTTCTTAGCACTACTTAATGCTGTCTTATTGCTGAAGATATGAAAAATGCTTCAAATGAGTCTAGACTTTTATTAGAATTTTTTTTTTGTAGAACTGTGTTTATAGGGAAAAAAGGAACTTTAAAAGTACAATGACGTAAAAAAAAAAAAAAAAAAAAAAAAAAAAAAAGTTAAATCAACCACAATAAAAAATGACTCCTGTAAACATTTTATTATATACCATTTTAGGCTCGAGTTCTCCTATAGGCATATGACTAGATAGTTTCCACCGTTTCAATCTGTATCCTGCTCTTTGCATGTTGCTGTGAAACATGAGCTCCCTCCTGTGAAAGAGCCTCAAGCATTTTTCTAAACCCTTACGTAATGCGCCACGTTGTCTGGATGTAAGGAGTATCCTACTGATTGTCATTTAAATTGCTTCCTTTTTTGCTGTTTTCCTGAGAGGTCTGTTTCGTGAGGTTTGTTTTTTTTTTGTTTTGTTTTGTTTTTTCATTCATCTTTGCACTTCTATCCATTTTCTTACCTTGTATCCTAGGATTGGAGGTGGTTCAAGAATATGGATGTTTTCCCGAACCTTTGAGGTCTCTCAAACTGGCCTCAGGGAGGGAGTCATAATGTACTGCAGCCACTGCAGCACGAGAGGCCCCTCCTCAGTGTCCCCGCAACACTGAGCGCCCTCCTTTGGTTTTCATCATTGCTTGTCAAATAAGTGAAAAGTGCTGTGGACTGATTTGTAACTTGCCTCCTTACTTACTGATCTTATTTCAAAAACAGTTTGTGTTAATTCATTAGAATTTTAGGATAGTTATATTGTCTACAAATAATTTGCCATTTTCTTTGTATTTTATTTGACTGCATTAGCTAGCAATTCCAGAGAAATGTTGTATTACAGTAATTGTAGTTAGTGTAGACATTTTTGCTCAACATCTTAATAAAACCTAATGTTTGGCCAGTAAATTTAATATTATTTACTGATATAAGTGTTATATTATTATACCAAGGATATTTTCCCTTTAATTTTTCCAGTTCTAAATTTATTATAGTTGTATTCAGAAATAGAGGTGAAATTTAATAAAGGGTTTTTTTACATATATTTTTATTGATTTTAGGAAGGTAGAGGGAGAGATAGAAACATCAGTGATGAGAGCAAATCCTCTGTCAGCTGCCTCCTTCCTGCCCCTTACTGGGGATGGAGTCAGAAACCCAGGCATGTGCCCTGACTAGGAATCGAATCCTGACCTCCTGGTTCATATGTCCACTATGTCAATCACTGAGCCACACTGGCCAAGCTAACAAAAGTTGTTGTTTTTTAACATCTCTTGACATGTTCATATAATTTTTCTCAAATGAACAAGTGAGAATAAATATATTGCCAAGGTCCCTTTATATTTCCAAGATAAACTTTACTTGGTCATATAACATTATTCTTTGAATAAATAACTAGTTTTGATTTGTTAATTTATTAGGGTTTTTGCATTTGTATATTTAAGAATATTATAGAGGTTTTGCTATTTTTTTAATTGGGCATATTTATCCTGTCTTATGTGATTTTGTTCAATGCTGAGATAGAAATGATGACATGGAATGCAAATCTATAACCTCTGACACAGAAATCATATAATATATAGAAAAATTCTATTCAGGTCAATGGACAGATTAGCAGTTAATTATGTAGTTTCCCCTGGCGGACACCATTCCTACTAAAATGAAGTAGAATGACCGAAAGTTATAATGAAAATCTCCTAGAGAGCCAAATAAAAAGACAAGTAATTTTAAAATATTATAGAAATGATAAGAATCAGTTCAAACCCTGACCAGTTTGGCTCAGTGGATAGAGCATTGGCCTGTGGACTGAGAGGTCCCAGGTTCGATTTTCGTCAAGGGTATGTACCTTGGTTGCAGGCATATTCCCAGTAGGAGGTGTGCAGGAGGTAGCTGGTCGATGTTTTTCTTTCATCCATGTTTTTAACACTCTATTCCTCTTCCTTCCTCTCTATAAAAAAATCAATAAAATATATATTTAAAAAATCAGTTCAAGAGGTCTGAACTGATTAAGAGTTTCAGTGAGACAGACAGGGAAAACAGACATAAGAATATTATTCAGGAAATAATATAATGGCCCTGGCCAGTATGGTTCAGTTGGATATTGACCTGTGCACCAAAATGATGCCAGGTTTTTACCAACCAGTCAAGGCACATGCCAGGTTGCAGGTTCCATCCCCATATGGGGTGCACAGGAGGAAGTTGATCAGTATTTCACTCTCACATCACTGATTTTTCTCTCCCTCTCCCTTCCTCTCTCTAAAATCAAAAAATATTCTTTAAAATAAATTAAATGAATAATATAAGTGAAGTTTTTGAGGCAGGAACACCTGAAAACATATTTTAAGAACCTTCCAAGTCAAGTAGGATACATGGAAAAGGTGCTTGGAAAATGTATCAACACTGAGACTACATAGATCTTTAAAGTTTCTAGAGAGACGAAACCTCTAAATTAGACAAATTATAGTGACATCAGATTGCTCAGCAACAAGGAGAAAGGAAAAATGTCTTCATAGTTATGAAGGGAAATGGTTCTGAATCTAGAACAGACCAAGTGTGATAGTAAATACATGGGACAGAGACTCATAGTCTTTCTTAAAACGTCTCCTGAGACTAACGTGCAGCAAAAGAGAGAAATAAGTTAAAAAGAAAAGGAAAAAGACATAGGTTAGAAACTGAAGGGAGTTGCAATTTTTAAAAGAACCTATGCCCAATAAACAGAAACTCCAAGACTCCTCAGTAACATAGCCAACCACTAGCACCATAAGTCAATGGTGAAATACAAGAATGAAGGACTGTGCGAGAGCAACCCTGGGAGACACGAAGATTTCATAGCCTAGATAATATGGCTGAGAACTTGCAAAATGTTTTATATATGAAAAAAGCCAACTAGAAACTACATAAACATACACACACAAAAAAGGCATAGTTCAAATTTAAGTACACTAAAAAGTAGAGCAAAAAACTTGATAGCAAGAACATTCTTTTTTGAACAACACAAGAGATATGATCACAGCATAGTATTTGTCTCTAAGATGAGTAATGTTGATCAGATCATAATTATATAAGACCTTACCTTGTGACGTTTATTTCAAATATTTTACATATTTTCAGAAAATTTTTCAATTTTTAAAAAACTGTGTAAGACTAAAACAAGTAGTTCACCAAATACGTCCTTTCGTTGTCTAGTACTAGATTTGTAGTCAAGCACATTGCCCAGCAGCACTGCACTTACAAGCACTGCCCTCACCCCCAAACCCTGTTGTGGCCAGAGAAGCATGATTGAAGTGATGTGTGTTCACAGTAGCTCTCACTTACTTTTCCCTGCCTCTAAGCTGGAATACCAATTTGCCTTCAACTAAGCTGCAGTCATGCGGCAAAAACAGTTGCCCTAAAGGATGGTGGAGAAGCATGATGGGGAGAACCTAAATGCATGGAGTAAAAGAAAAACTGTAAATAGTGACAAGCGCTATGAAGAAAAATAAAGCAGAACATGAGATTAGAAACTGAAGGGAGTTGCAATTTTTAAAAGTGTTCTAAAAAGAGTCCTCTCTAAGAAGGGATACAAAGTAAGGAAGAGCAAGTTTGAGAAGAGCGTTACAAGCAGAGGAAACAGCCCTTCCTCTGGCTTTGAGGTAAGAGCATCCTTGGGATGTGCACAGTCCAGCAAAGCGGTCAGTATGGCCGATAAGGAGTGCGTAGGAGGGGATTACAGATGAGGACCAGACCGAATAGGACCTCATTGGCCAAGATAAAGATGTTGGATTTTATTCTGAGTGAGATTGGGAGCACATTGGATGGTGGAGCAAAGGAATGTAAGATCTGAAAGAGTCATCCGGCTGCTTTGTGAAGAAGGCCCCGTGTAGGGGAAGTGCAGAAGCAGAAAGGCAGGCCAAGAAAGAGGCCTCTTTAGTTGTCTGTGCAAAAGGTGCTGGTAGTTTGGACCAGGGTATTGGCTGAAGTGGGAAAAAGGTTGGATTTAGGGTATAAAATACCAAAAGCATATTTTCTATGTAGTACTTGTGTCCACCAGAAGAACTGTGGTCAGAAATGAGTGCCTCTGGTGTAAGGAGCATTGCTCTTCATCAGAAGCCCTTGTGTTTACTGCTTTTTTAATTTTTTTTTATTTTTATTTTTTTTAAGCTAGGTATATATTATCTTGATTTTAAAAACTACATTTTAAAGTATATAAAAAACATTTTACTTTTAATATATACCCATGTTAATATATATAGTCCTACTTGATTCTTTTAAAGTTTATTATAAAAGCTTCATTGATTTACAGAAAAAAAATTGTAAAATGTATATGAAATCATAAAGAGGCCAAATATCAAAACAATTTTAAAAAAGAAAAAACTGGAGGCATCACTTTTCCTAATTTCACAATATATTATAAAGCTATACTAATCAAAACAGTATAATATTGGCATAAAGAGAACAAATAGACAATGGAACAGAATAGAGAGCCCAGGAATAAATCCACACATACACAGTCAACTAATCTTTGGCTGTATGCCAAAAATACACATGGATAGTCTCTTCAACAAATGGTGTTGGGAAAACTGGACATCCACATGCAAAATGAAATTAGACCCTTATCTTAAACCATACAAAAAAATCAACTCAAATTTTCATAAGACCTGAAATTTTAAACTCTTAGAACAAAATGGAGGAAAACTGTATGATACTGATCTAGGGCAATGATTTCATAAGTGACAAAAAAAAAGCAAGTGGAAGAATCCAAGATGGCAGCATAGGTAAACACCTAACTGCTGCCTCACACAACAATTTCAATAAAATACAATTAAAATACAAAATGGACATTACCCAGAACTACAGGAAAGTCGACTGACTGGAAATTCTACAAGAAGAAGAAAAGAGAAAACCAGAAGGAAAATCAGAGGAGCTGTAAATGCCTAAGGTACGGAGACACGTTGCGCGCGCGGAGAGGGCGAAGCCGGAGAGGAGGGGGAGGCTTAGTGCCTGGCTGGTGTTCCCTGGCAGGAAGGAGACAAAAGCTCTGGACTATGCTGAGGCCCAGTTCCAATTGCACTGAACCCCAGTTCTAGGCCAGACCCTGGGGACCCAGGCTCATACAGAGGGAGCCTGGGCTGTAAGGCGGAAACCCAGGGGAGCGGCAAAAGGAAGTCCTAGAGAACGGACAGTTGTCTGTGCCGCTGGATTGCCCTAGTGGGAAGGAGTCAAAAGCTCCAGACTGCTCTGAACCCCACTTCCAACTGAACTGAACCCCAGTTCCAGGCTCATTGGGGGAGAGCCTAGACTGTTTGGTAGCGGGCGAAACTTGAGGGCACCTTTCTCTCAGAGGTGCTTGCAACAAGTACCGAAGTACAATGAGGAACACTGAGACTCAGGGACCTTATAGGGCGGGGCTGACGGAAGCCAAGGCTGTAGGCTCCACCCTGAAACTCTGCCCCATCCAAGCTGAACACAGAGACTTTTAAGGCTACTAATTCAGGGAAGCTGCTAAAATGCCGAGACAAGGAAACAGATCACAAATGAAAGAAATGGAGGACAAAAAGCGACTGGATATAGAGTTCAAAACCACGCTTATAAGGTTTTTCAAGAATTTCCTAGAAAAGGCCAATAAAGTAAACGAGACCTATGAGGATATGAAAAGGGATCAACTAGAAATAAGGGATCAACAAGAAATAAAGAATATATTGTCTGAAATAAAAAATATTATACAGAGTCCTAAAAACAGAATGGAAGATATCAAGAATCAAGTCAAAGATCTGGAACATAAAGAGTCAGAAGACACTCCTCCGCAGAAGCAAGAAGACAAGAGAATCCAGAAAGTTGAAGATGATGTAAGAAACCTCTGGGACAACTTCAAGCGAACCAACATCAGAATTATGGGGGTCCCAGAAGAAGAGAGAGAGCAAGATACCAAAAACATATTGGAAGAAATAGTGACAGAAAACTTCCCCCACCTGGTGAAAGAATTAGACTTATAAGGAAGCGCACAGAACTCCAAACAAAAGGAATCCAAAGAGGACCACACCAAGACACATCATAATTAAAATTCCAAGAGCAAAAGACAAAGAGAATATTAAAAGCAGCAAGAGAAAAGCAGGTAGTTACCTATAAAGGAGCACCCATTCGATTGTCAGCTGAGTTCTCAACAGAAACCATGCAGGCCAGACGGGAATGGCAAGAAATATTCAAGGTGATGAATAGCAAGAACCTTCAGCCAAAAATACTCTACCCAGCAAAGCTATCACTCAGAATTGAAGGCCAGATAAAGAGCTTCACAAATTAAAAAAAAAAGCTAAAGGAGTTCATCACCACCAAACCAGAATTATATGAATTGCTGAAGGGGGTTCTTTCGGAAGAGAAAGAAAAAGATAAAAATTATGAACAACAAATACGTAAATATCAACAAGTGAATCTAAAAACCGAGGGAATTAAAAAATCTGATGAATAATATTAACTGTTGAATATAATAGAATCAGAGGTATGGAAGGGGAGTGAACTGACGATTCTCGGGGAAAAGGGGAGAGGGTGGTGTGGGAAGAGACTGAACATAAACTGTGCACCTATGGATGAGGACAATGGGGGGTGGGGAAAGGGCAGAGGATGGGGTGGAAACCTGGTGGAGGGGAGCAATGGAGGGGGAAAAAATGAGGAACATTTGTAATGTGAACAATAAAGATTTATTTAAATAAAAAAAAAAGCAAGTGGAAACATACTAAGCTGAAAAGCTTCTACCACAGCAAACAGTCAGTGGAATAAAAAGATGACCATAAGGAATGGAAGCAAATATTTGCAAACTATATACCTGACCAGGAATTCATCTCCAAAATATAAAAGGACCTCCTACAACTCAGAACTCCCCCCAAAAAAAACACACAGATTTAAAATGGCCAACCGGTATATGGAAAGATGCTCAAATCAATAGTCATCAGGGAAATGCAAATCAAAATCACAATGAGGTATCGTCTCATTCCTCTCGGGATGGCCATTAAAAATAAAAATGACAAGTGTTGGCAATCATGTGGAGAAATTGGAACACTTGCACACTCTTGGTGGGAACATAAAATTATTCAGTCATTATGAAAACAGTATGAAGGTTCCTCAAAAAATTCAAAGATTACTGTGTAACCTAGCAATCCCACTTCTGGTTAGATAACCAAAAGAAGTGAAATCTGGATGTCTAAGAAATATATGCATTCTCATTTTTATTGCAGCTCTAGTCACAGTAGTCAAGATGTACCCCACATGAATGGCGAGGATGGTAATATGATGGGTGGATAAAGGAAATATTATACACACACACACACACACATATACATACACTGGAATATTATTCAGCCATAAAGAGAAGGAAAATTATGCATTATGCGACACCATGAATGAACCTTAAGAACATAAGTGAAGCCCTAACTGGTTTGGCTCAGTGGATAGAGCTTTGGCCTGTGGACTGAAGAGTCCCAGATTCGATTATGGTCAAGGACATGTACCTTGATTGCAGGCACGTTCCCAGTAGGGGGTGTGCAGGAGACAGCTGATCACTGTTTCTCATTAATGTTTCTAACTCTCTACCCTTCTCCCTTCCTCTCTGTAAAAATTCAATAAAATATTTTTTTTTTTAAAGAACATAAGTGAAATAAGCTAGTTACAGAAGGACAAAATGCCACATGATTCCACTTATAGGAGGTATAAAATCGTTAAGCTCATAGTAGCAACAAGTGGAATGGTGGTTGGGGGTGGAGATGAGGATAGTTACCGTCCAAAGAATATAAAATTTCAGTTATGTAAGGTGAATAAGTTCTAGAAATCTGCTCTACAATTTTGTGCTTGTAGTTAAAAATATTGTATGGTACACTTTAAATTTTGTTGAGAGTAAATCTTGTGTTATCTCTTTTTACAATAAAACATTAGATATAATTCACATAGCTTAAAATTTCCCATTGTTAATGTAAAATTAAATGATTTTTTTAATTTGTAGTTTACAGTTACCACATTTAGTATCAGACATTTTCATCACCCAAAAAAGTTTCCTAAACCCAATTTGCAGTCATTCCCCACTATCTTCTCCTAACTCAGGCAACCAGGGATCTGTTTCATGTATGTGTAAATTTCCCTTCTCTGGAAATCACATGTAAATGGAATTGTATAGTATTCATTATTTGCAACTGACTTCTTTCACTCAGCAAAGGTTGTTTGAAGTCCATCCATTTTGTAGCATGTATCAATAGTCCATTTCTCTTTATTGTTCAGTTGTATATATACAGTAATACCAATTTTTGTTGACCATTTGGATTATTTCCCCTTTTTGGCTATTACAAGTAATGCTGCAATGAATATTAATTTATAAGTCTCTGAATGGGTGTATATTTTTATTTCTCTTGGTTAGGTTCCTAGAATTGGAACTGCTAGAATATATAGTGAGTTTATGTTCAACTTTTAAGGAACTACCAAATTGTTTTTCTTTTTCTTTTTTTTTCCATGTTAAAGCAGAAATAGTTTATTAATTAACCAGATTACAGAATAACCAGGATAGTTACCTGAGTTCATCCTTCTACAAAATGGTGGTCTTTCTCTTCATTCTACCTCATGGGAGATCATTTGAAGGGCCTCAGGAAATTTGCTTATTTGAAACACTTTCCAAACATATAGATCTCATGAATCAGATCCTCCCTGCAGGTGATGCTATATTTACCAAGAGATCAGGCAGTCAGTGTGTTATCTGCCAGACAATTCGTTTTTTGTTGATTTTCGAATAACCATGCTTACAGATCAATTCGTGTATTAACATCAGGTTTGGGTACCCTCTTGCAATATATGGTTCCACAGTCGTCATGTTAATGGAATCCTGTTGAGCTTAATAAATGTGCATTGAAGGTCTGGTGAAGGGAAAGAAGCCACAGCACCTTTTGGGTCTTTGGGCTCACACCACTGACACCTCTCATCTTGATGACAAATGCCAGTTTGGGTTCTGCACGTACATAGAAGTTGCCAGCTTTTCTTGCCATCCTAGCCATTCAAATCTCAGTTCTGTACATCTGACCATATTGCTGTGATAGTGCTTAGCTTTTTCATGGATAAGCTTCCTCCTTGTCTTTTGTAGCATCTTCTGGGCAAATTTCTTTCTCAGGCACTTAATCTTCAGCTCTGCAAAATTCCTTTGCTCTTTCTTTTTTTCTTTTTTTCTTTTTCTTTTTTCTTTTTTTTTTTTTTTTTTTTGATATATTTTATTGATTTTTTTTTTTTTTTTTTTTTTTTTTTTAGAGAGGGAAAGGACAGAGTCGGAAACATCAATGAGAGAGAATCATCGATCAGTTGCCTCTTGCACACCCCCCACCAGGGTTGTGCCCGCAACCAAGGTACATGCCCTTGACCGGAATCGAACCTGGGACCCTTCAGTCCGCAGTCTGACACTCTATCCACTGAGCCAAACCGGTTTCGGCCCCTTTGCTCTTTCTTAAGGGTTTCTGGCACAGCAGGAACTTTCTTTTTTGCTTCTGTACTCTCCATGGTTCCAGCCAGAAAAGTGGCTGTACCATTTTATATTATCAGTACACTAGAGGCTCAGTGCACAAAATTTGTGCACTGGGGCAGGGAGAGGGGGCTCAGCCCAACCTGCACCCTCTCCAATCTGGGACCCCTTGAGGGATGTCGGACATCCCTTTCACAATCCAGGACTGCTGGTTCCCAACTGCTCGCCTGCCAGCCTGATTACCCCCTAACCACTCCCCTGTCAGCCTGGTCGATGCCTAATGGCTTCCCTGCCGGCCCAATCATCCCCAAATGCCCTCCCCTGCATATTCCCTCTTTATTAGATAGGGTTTTTTCTTTAACATATTGGACAGCCCTAACCAGTTTGGCTCAATGGATGGAGCGTTGGCCTGCAGACTCAAGGGTCCCAGGTTTGATTCCAGTCAAGGGCATGTACCTTGGTTGGGGGCACATACCCAGTGGGGAGTGTGCAGGAAGCAGCTGAACAATGTTTCTGATAGATGTTTCTAGCTCTCTATCCCTTTCTCTTCCTCTCTAAAAAAAAAAAAAAAAAAAAATCAGTAAAACATATTTTTTTAAAAAACATATTGGACAGTGTACTTGCTGTGGTCTTGACAAACCAGTAAAAATGTAAACCCAAACTAAAAGGGTCATAAAATAAACTCGTTAAACAGGAATTTCATGAGACCTTGGAAAGGTGATATCATGTGGTTGTTTCTTCCTTTTATCCTACTCTTTCTTTTTGTCCTTTCCTTTTATCCTTTTATTCCTTTTCTGTCCTCTCTTTCTCTTAACTTTTCTGTTGGTAGAATAATCATTACTTGAATCTGTTTTGCTTCCAAAGACGAAGAAGAGGGAAACAGACCATCATCTGAAGAAAAAGATGATCTATGTTGGGATCGGTGGTGTTCCTGGTTTTGCTCTTTTCCCGGTTTCTTTGTCATTTCTGCTGGCCCCAGCATCTTCAGGATTTGTGCATGGGCACTTCTTATTCATGTCTACAAAACCTCCATGCCTTGGTGAAAACTGTAGGGGAAAAGGCCTTCCTGGGTGGGCTCAAGCCCTGCCCAAGGTGCTGAGGAACCAGGGTAAGGAGCACCCACCACCGCCACTGCAGAACCAACCTCTGGACCTCGGGGTACTCTCCAGTAATGTAACTGCCATGTTACTGTTTGCCTTCAGAAATTAGTTGTAAGTTACTTCCAATGTGAAACCCTACCTCAGACATTTCCTTTGTGGTTTGTAAAGATTTTAAACAAAACCCATTTACCTCCCTAACCTGGTCAGAAGTTTCTACCCAAAGGGAGAGTTGCTGGGCAGCGTCACCCAGATACCCTCTCCCCGTCCCCAGTCACTCGGCTGGGGGGAAGGGAAGTTCCAAGGCGGATTCCCTAGGCTGCCAGTGGGGCAGGATCACTTGCCGGGTCGCAGGCACTTCTGAGGCTATAGGTGTGTGTGTGAATGAGGGGATCGCTCCATGGGAGCATGTGGGCGCTTTCGAGGCTGACACCCCAGGCTGCCGCTGGGAGGAGATCACTCCGTGGGGCTGTGGGCGCTTCCAAGGCTAAGAAGTGAGGCTGCACGTGTGTGGGGGGGATCACTCCATGGGGAGTGAATTTGTTTTTGTTTTTTACAAAGGGTCAAGAGGGCCTCTAGGCAGCATTCCTTCAGGCCACTTAGGCTGCCAGTTCTCTGCGGCAGCCCTCCTGGGACTGCGGGACTCTGGCGGGACCATCTTGTGGCTATGGGTGCCCCCATTTTTTCGCAGAGTGATGGTTAATTTGCATGTTACTCTTTTATTAGATAGGCTAAAGGTTCCAATTTATCTATATCCTCCCTCACCAACATTTGATTTTTTCTTGTTACAATCAAGTTCATTTTTTATTTATTGCATACAGATATCCAGTTGTCTTAAAACCATCTATTAATAGGCAATTCTTTCTACCATCAAATTGTCTTGGTACTTTTCACAAAAAAATCAGTTGGCCATAATGTAAAGATTTACATATGTACTCTCAATTCTATTCAATTGATCTGTATGCCTATCCTGAAAACACCACACTGTTCAGATTACTAAGGCCTTATGGTAAATGTTTAAATTGGACAGTACAAATCTTTCCAAATTTTTTCCTTAACAAAATAATTTGGCTGTCTTTTTCAGTTTCTGTGAAAGCTCTTTTTAATGGGGATTGCATTAAATACATAGATCAGTTGGGGAGGGAGACGATTGCCATCTCAACAATTTTGAGTGTCTAAATCCATGAACATGAAATGTCTCCTTTTATTAAAAGCTTCTTTAATTTTTATGTTTGTTGTTTTCAGTATAACTCTGGAACTTCTTAAACTTAGTATCAATCTTTCTGAGGTTATTGTAAAGGAACCCTTTTCTTAATTACACATTCAGGTTGTCCATTGCTAATATGTAGAACTAGAACAGATTTTTGCATTAGTCTTATATCCTGTGACTTTGCTAAATGATAATAGTTTAATAATTCTGTGGGTATAGAACTCCTTAGATATGTAATTTTCAGGAGACTCATACGTGGGAAATCTAGAGACATACAAATGTAGATATGTGTGTGAATTTACATCGTGAACTACTTACATTACATTCTAGAACTGCTGTTTCCCCTTATCCTTGTCATATTGTCGTAACCCAGATTTCAAAACCCTCTTTGCCTCTCAGAGAACTAAGACTAACTGTGCAAGACCACCAACAATTCCACTTCCTATAAAAGTCTGAACGTCTTCCCAGGGCTTATATTCACTCTTCTTCCACCAAATACCTGCATCCTAGTGTTCCCTCTTTGTACAGTACTACACTGAGTTTCTCAGAAAGAATCCACTCATACAAAAGCATTAATGAAGCAATCCTAAAAAACTCCCTAGATCAGATGGACTTAATCGACATCTTCAGAATATTTCACCCCAAAACTATGGAATGTACATTCTTCTCAAGTGCACATGGAACATTTTTGAAGATAGACCATATATTGGAACATAAGCAAAGTCTCTCCAAGCTCAAGAAGATTGAATCATATCAAGCATCTTCTCAGATCACAATGGCATAATATTAGAAATAAACTACAATAAAAATTCAAACACTTGGAGGTTAAATAGCATGTTACTAAACAAAGATTTGGGTTGCCAAAGAGATCAAAGAAGAATTAAAAAACATCCTGGAAACAAATGACTATGAAAACACAACATCCAAAATGTATGGAGCACAATGAAAGCAGTCCTGAGAGGGAAGTTCATAGCATTACAGGCCTATCTCAAAAAATAAAGAAAGAAGAAAAACTGGTAATAAATTATCTAATTCTACAACTTAATGAATTAGAAAGAGAGCAACAAGAAAAGCCCAGAGAGAACAGAGAAGGAAATAATAAAGATCAGAATGGAAATAAATGATATAGAGACCAAAAAATAATAATAATATAAAAAATAAATAAAATGAAGAACTGGTTATTTGAAAGGATACACAAGATTGATGAACATCTAACCAGGCTTGCCACTAAGCAAAGAGAGAGGACCCAAATAAATAAAATCAGAAATGAAAAAGGCAAAATAACAACAGACCCACAGAAATACAAAGGACTGTAAAAAAAAAAAAAAAAATTATTTACATATATATATATATATATATATATATATATATATATACACACACACACACATTATGGGACAACTCTATTCAAACAAACTGGTCAACTAGAAAAAAATGGACATATTCTACAAAAATACAACCTTCCAAAACTCAATCAGGAGAAATTTAAAAATCTCAATAGGCTGATAAATATAGAGGAAATTGAAGCAGCCATCAAAAAACTCCCAGCAAACAAAAGCCCTGGGCCAAATGATTTCACATTTGAACAGTCAAGGAAGAACTAAAACCTATCCTCCTCAGACTATTCCAAAAAATTCAAGAGGAAGGAACACTTTCAAGCTCTTTCTATGAAGCCAGCGTCACCCTAATACCAAAACCAGATAAAGGGAATTACAGGCCAATATCTCTGATGAACATAGGTGCTAAAATCTTCAACAAAGTCCTAGCAAATAGCATCCAGCATTACATTACAAAGATCATACACCATAACCAAATGGGATTTATTCTGGAGATGCAAGGATGGTACAATATCTACAAATCGATAAATGTGATACATCACATAAACAAATTGAGACAAAAATCACATAATCATATCAATTGATGCAGAAAAAGCATATGACAAAATCCAACATCTTTTCTTGATAAAAACTCAGCAAAGTGGGACTAGGGGGATCATGCCTTCAATACTTCGGCGATTCTTCTTGACATTGACTCCACAAGATGTTGAAAGATAAAACAAGGAATCTGACACCATGCCTGATGAATAGCACTCTCCAGTTCTGTGAGATTTGATGGTTGTGGAACCAGCTGCTTGATGGCTCTTTTAACTTTGTTACACAAATGCTCAAATGCTCAAGTGATTGTGGGGGCCACTTAATTAAGGTAAAGTCTCCCTCATGCTCTTGCACAATATGAGCACCGTGGCATGGCGCATTGTCTTTTTGGAAGAAGCCATCTCCATTGGGATATGCCATCAACATGATAGGATGAACTTGATCAGCAACGATACATAGGTATGTTGTGCTATTCAAACGTTGTTCCACATGAATTAAAGGACCCAAATCATGCCAGGAAAACATGCCCCAAACCATAACAGCCCCCACCAGCTTGAAGGGTTGTATTCATGCATGTGGGGTATATGCTTTCATGCTGTTTCCACCAATTTCTCACTCTGCCATCTGCATGATGCAACTGGAAACATGACTTTTTTCCAATGCTTGACTGTCCAATCCTTGTGTTCCTGTGCAAATTGGAGGATTTTTATCTTGGTAACTGCAGATAGCAAAGGTGTTTGAGCAGGCCTTCGACTTCCATAAACTATATGATACAGTGTACGGCTAATTTGCCTACAAATGTCAGGTGGTCATAATAATCTGGCCACTCAGGGTATATGACAAACCTATAGCCAACATCATACTCAAAAACAAACCATTTTCCCTAAAAACTGGGACAAGACAGGATGCTCACTCTGGCCACTCCTGTTTGGCACAGAACTGGAAGTGCTAGCCATAGCAATCAGATAAGAAGAAGAAATAAAACTGGCATTATTCACAGGTGACACGACATTGTACATAGAAAACTAAAGACTCCATCAAAAAACTACTAGATTTAATAAATCAGTTTGGCAATGTAGCAGGATACAAAATACCCAGAAGTCTATGGCCTTTTTATACACCAAGAATGAACTCACAGAAAGAGAAACAATGAAAACAATCCCATGTACCACTGCACCAAAAAAATTAAGCTATCTAGGAATAAACTAAAGTAAGGAGGTAAAAAACCTGTACTCAGAAAACTACAGAACAATTGAAAAAAAGCAATAGAAGAAGACACAAACAGAAGAATATATGGTGTTCATGGATTGGTAGAATCAACATCATTAAAATGTCCATACTACCCAAAGAAATCTATATATTCAATGCAATCCCCATTAAAATACCAGCGGCATATTTCACAGGTCTAGAACAAACTCCAAAAAATTTATATGGAATTTAAAAAGGCCTTGAATAGCTGCAGCCCCAGTTACCCCTGAGGGCTTTTCCACCTCCCCCTGCTCCTGAGGGGCAATCAGGGCAGCAGCTGCCACTCGCACCCGCTGAAGGCACCGGCCCCACTCACACCCGCTGCTGGGGCCGGCCCCAGTTGCTCTGTGACATCAGTGGGTGTGAGCAGGGCCAGTGCCATCAGCCGTGGGAGCGGCAGGAGCAGGGCTGCCAGCGAAGAGGGGCCTGGGGGAATATGGCTGTAAGGACCGGGCAGGGGTGTGTAGGATGAGCTGAGACCCTCCCCTGTGCCCACTGCAGCCTTGTGGCCCACAGTTCTTTTCAAGGTGCATGAATTTGTGCACTGAGCTCCTAGTATGTAATACTTTAAACAATTTTTTTTTTTTTAATTAATGAGCAGGGGTGGATCTACATTAAATGGAACCTGAAGCCCACACTATGAACAACATTCCTAGTGGGGGTTTTTTTAGGGGGAAGGGAGGAACACCCTCTAACAAGAAACTTAAAAATCCATACCAGCCTTTATGGTTGCACAGTGCCCTCTTGGTCATGCCATCTCCACTTGCTCTTCTTTTTTATCCTTATCTCCTTGTGGCTTTGTTCCTCCTCCTCTGTCTTCCATTTATCCTCACTTTCTCTCTTTCAGATAACCTTCAACCTATGCTCCAAATTCTTTTCTTTGTACTGCAGGGCAGCTTGCTCCTTCCTCGGAAGTCTAGGTGGCAGCTGGCACCTCGGTCCAGGAGGGCATTGGAACACTTGCCAGACTGCCTCTTCAACAAAGACAGCTTTATTTCTCAGAGGGATTCTAGGGCCATCTATTCATATTTTGCCATATTGGCTAACATCTTCCTTATTTTCTAGCAGCTGCACACTGCATCCTCCATGTATATGAGGACAGATCACTGAGCCAGATACTCATATCAGGATTCAGTAACCTTTGACCAAGGTAGCTTCCAAACTTTAGCTCTCAGGCTTCAGGAACCCAGGTCAACCATTCTCTCCCTTGCCATAGCACCTACCAGCAGGAGGATGGGGCTGTGGCCAGCTTGAAGACACTCCTCAGCCCCTCACCCAGGCTGGCCATGCCCCTCCAGCGGGACCCTCACACCATGGGATCGTGGCTGGCCTGCAAACCACCACAGGCCCCTTGCCCAGGCCGCCCCACGCCCCACCCTGATCCGGGACACCCTTTAGAGCAAACTAGCCAGCCTCCACCCATGCACCAGGCCTCTATCTATAATAATAAAAGGGTAATATGCTAATTAGACTGGGATACCTTATGGACTTCTTCTGAACAAAGCCATGATGGCGGGGCCAAGGTAGAGTGGTTAGAGACCAAGAGGGGAGGGTAGTTGTGGGTGATCAGGCCGGTGGGGTGGGTTGGAGGGGCAGTGGGGGTGATCAGGACAGCAGGGGCATCAGTTTGGGGTGAGAAGACCAGCAGGGGGGCCAGTTTGCGGTAAGCAGACCATCAGTGGGGGTCCGTTGGGTGTGATCAGGACAGCAGGGTTAGGGGCAGTTTGGAGTGAGCAGGCTGGCAGGGGAGGCAGTTGGGGGCGAGCAGGCCGGCAGGCAGAGTAGTTAGGGGCCATCAGGTAGACAGGCAGGTGAGCGGTTAGGAGCCAGCAGTCCTGGATTGCGAGAGGGATGTCCAACTGCCGGTTTAGGCCCGATCCCTGTAAACCGGCAGTGGGACATCCTTTGAGGGGTCCCAGATTGGAGAGGGTGCAGGCCGGGCTGAGGGACACCCCCACCCCCTGTACACAAATTCCGTGCACTGGGCCTCTAGTATTATTATATGCTTCTGCTCATATGAAAGCCCAGTATAGGAACTTCTAAAGTGACAGAGATAGATTAGTAATTGATTAGTTAGGAGTGAGGAGAGGCAAGGTTGGATAAGGTGGGGAGGATGAGCTATGATAGCTAAAACATCAAGATGATGAAAATGTCCCAAAATTGGCTGTGGGGATGGGTGCACATATTCAAATACACTGAAGCTGAGAAGTTGGGTGTAGTCAGGGGTTTGTTTAGTTTGTGGAGCTAGAAGACCTCCAAGTAAGATGAGTGGCAGTTAAAGGGGAGCCGGTAGTGTATCAGAAGGTGCACTTGACTTGCTTCCTCGCCTGTAAGAGATCTGGATTTGAAGGGCAGTATTTACAGGGATTGAGAGCAAAGATTTTGGAGCATGACTTGCCTGATTTCAGCTATTCACTAGCCTTTTAATCTTGGACATATTATTTATTCTCTGAGCTTCAGATTACATAAAATGGGGATGATAATTATATACCTACCTAATACAGCTGCTGTGGGGAATATGTATACACACACACGTATCTTATTTAGAACAATGCCTGCTGCATGGTAAACTTACTGTTCTAAAATTGAAGTCCTTTTCAGATCTTTTACGTTATTACATGGTCAAATTTCTGCCAGCCTGGCATTCCGAGGCAGAGAGCTGAACCAGAGTTGTAGGCTAATGGTTTCCTGTCTGGAACACATGGTGAGGTACCCCAGGAGAAAGTGGAAAGAACATATGAAGAGCAAGGACACGTGCTGAGGAAGATTATATTTGGGAACAAGAGGCAGGAGTATAGCAGGGCCAATAAAGGAACATTCAGAGACAGAGATGGAAAAGTAGGAGATTCTGTCGTGAAAGCCAAGTGAAACAGAAAAATGCTCAAGGGGAGGCCGCCTTTTAGAGGAGAGGCCGCTGGAGCTGAGTGTGAAGGTTTTTGGGACCCAGCTGACAGGGAGAAGTTCAAGATGAAAACAAAGGAAATTAATTGATGACTCAAGAAGAAGGAAGCTAACCTCTTTGAGTTGGAATAAAAGAAGGGAAAGCTCTATTTTGATACAATCAAACTGGAGTTGGGAAAGCCGGAAGTTGGGGAAGCTCATGTTGGGTAGCTTCAATTTCTCCCCCATAAACTAGGAAGCAAAGCCTTCTGGAAAGAGAGGAAGGAACCATGTTTTTAAGCAAGCTTTAAATATTTTCCCTAATTCTGCCTTTTGTATGAATGAAAAACAAATGATCTATGTCACTAATAATGGGTAATATTTACTGAGCCGTTAATATCTTGCTAAGAGCTTATTGCAAACTTAAAACACCCCTAACAGGCAAATGGTATCAGTATCATATCTACATATCATAGGAGGTATTACATGAGCAGGAAGCACTGGAAATTGCTCAAGGTTATCTAGCTAATAAGAGGTAAAGCCAAGACTTTATATGAACTACATCATTGTCCTATAGCGTAGGTATGTGGAAGTAACCTTTGCTTTTATATTTTGTAACAGGTGACAACCAAAGCCAAACAGCTGAAGGACTCCGTCACCTGCTCCCCAGGTGAGGTAGCACCGACTCCCCACCATTAATCTAAAGCCGTTTCTTTAAAATAAGCCCCTTCCTATAGCATCTTCTTTAAATCCGATGGTGTCATAGCTTAGACCAATGAACTCTATTGGCCAAACCTCTAAAAGGTGTCAGATTAGCCCTAGCTGTTTGGCTCAGTGGGCGGAACATCGGCCTGCAGACCAGAGGGTCCCAGGTTTGGTGCTGGTCAAGGGCACATGCCTGGGCTGCAGGCTTGATCCCCAGTGCAAGCACGCAGGAGGCCGCTGATCAGTGATTCTCTCTCATCATTAATATTCCTCTCTCTTTCTCTCTGAAATCAATTAAAATATATTTTAAAAAATAAAAGGCATCAAATTATAGAAACCAACTAGCCAATTCAGCCCTGAACATATAGTGGGTGCCAAGATGGGTGTGGTAAGTTGAAAGAATTACAAAAGCCTTGTTCTCAGTTCGGGGTCAGGGATGTAGTGTCCCTGCATCCCCCCACACACACCCCACACGCTGCCCACAGAGGAGGCAACACGCAGTTTTCCCAAGAATCTGTTTCTGCAAATGTTTCCTCCAAGACTAACTGGAATTTTGTTATTGTCTCTGTACTATTTGCCTAGAACCAGGAAGTAAGAAAATGCCTCCTAAACCTTCCAACTTACCCTAAATGCAGGTCGCAGGGAGAGTAGTGCAGGTGAGCAAACCCGGGGCAGAGGTCACCCCCGGAGGGCGCAGCGCGGGGTCCGCAGGCGTAGGAAAGGGCTTTTCCAGGTTCCGTTTCTGCCAGGGAGGTTACTGTCTGGGCCGGAGGCAGACTCAGGCGGAGAGTGTGTGTGAAGGAAGCCGGCCTCCACCACATTCTCCAGAAATGAGCAGGCGAGTGGACAGGCAGAGGGTCCTGCAGAGCATGGGGGGGAAGGAGAGAGTGCAGTTGGATATTTCAGGGCATCTCTGAGGCGACACTGGTGGCTGGGAGGCTGAGCAGTTTGCCCACTTCCTACGGGCGCTGGAATGACCAGGGGTCGATCGAGGCGGCACCGGAAGCGGCTCAGAGCAGAGCCCCCGGGTGCGTGGTCACCTCAGATGGTGGCGCCGCGCGGGCTCGGACAGGCCGGTTAGCTGTGCTGATGGAGCGAAGGACAACCCTGGAGCGTGAGGAACCGCCTTCAGGAGCAGCCGCTGGTCTTCCCGGGAGGCGGTGCCTCCGGTCAGGGGTCTGGGTTCTCCCACTGCTCCCTCCCCCTCCGCTGCCTCCTGGGCTGACTCTCCTCCTCGGGAAAATTAGGGTGCGGATACCTGTCCCCCTAGAGCCGTGGTCAGCAAAGTGCGGCTCTCGAGCCACATGCGGCTCTTTGGCCCCTTGAGAGTGGCTCTTCCACAAAATACCACGGCCTGGGCGAGTCTATTTTGAAGAAGTGGCATTAGGAGAAGTTTAAGTTTAAAAAATTTGGTTCTCAAAGGAAATTTCAATCGCTGTCCTGCTGATATTTGACTCTGCTGACGGATGAGTTTGCCGACCCCTGTCCTAGAGCAAAGTGAACGTGAGTGAGATGGCGTGTGAGAGGCCTGGGCCAGCCCTCCCGGCTCCTGACCTGACCTTCCCCACAGGGACCGTGAGGCTCTCTGAGCTCCAGCCCAGGCCGGGCAAGGCGGCCGCGGCCCTGCCCGACCACCTCCTCACGCAGCGGGAGGCCCCGCCCGGGCCGGACAGCGAGGAGGAGCCGGAGGCCGAGGGCCAGCCCCGGAGGCGCAGGCCCGCCCGGCCGCCCGAGGCCGCGAAGCCGGAGCCGGAGGAGAAGCCCCGCGGAAAGAGGCAGAAGGACTTCGATGTATCAGAGCACCACGCGTCCAGCGACGAGGAGAGCCAGCGGAGAGAGAGGAGCCGCTCTGCCGAGGAGCCCTGGACTCAGAACCAGCAGAAGCTTCTGGAGTTAGCGTTACAGCAATACCCGAAGGGCTCCTCTGACCGCTGGGACAAAATAGCCAAATGTGTCCCGTCTAAGAGTAAGGTGGGTGAGCGGGCACGGAGGAGGCCTCTGTGGGCGGTGCTGGGCCGGGCACCAGCCGGCGAGGGAGCCTGAACCGGGTCCGCAGTCCAAGTCGGGTCATTGCACAGACCAGGCGGTTTTCCTCAGGAGAGGCCCTCGGCCCCCTGCCGGCCCCGGGGCGCTCGCTCTCCCTGGGGCAGCTCCCTCAGCAGAGCGAGGAGGCTTCTCAAACCACGGCCCCGGCTCCAGGGGGGGGGGGTGGCCCCCGCTCTGCACACGGCCGCACCCGGGGCACGTTTGTATGTGGGGTCCGTGAGAGAATGGCGTTTGGGGCTCAGCTTACCCTCTGTAGCCTTGGCTTTTATAACAGACTCTCCTCCCCAGTGAGTATCTGCTTCAGTACGGCTGCAGGCGGTGTGTGCTCGGGTGAAAGCTCGGCCGGCGGGAGGATGGTGTCCTGGGGAGGCCCGCCCGCCTGTGCCCTCTGCTCGCCGGAGTTCTCTCCGTGCGTCTTTCCTCCTCGGCCTCCGGCCTCTCCTGGCGGCCATGCTCTTCTGTCCGAGGCACCAGGGCTCAGAAATCAAAAGAGCCCATCTCTCCTGCCTTCCGTGCCTTTCCTCAGTAGCCTCTGGGCACACTGATGTTCATTTACATGCGTATTTTTTTAATTGAAATTCTATGTTGGACAATCTAGCCTGTGGCCATGAATGTCCCCGTGTGTACTGGTCTAGTTATCTATCACCTACTTTAAATGACGAGTCAAGCTTTCCCAGGGAGAAAAATAAAACCATTATCAGTCGATCTATTTGAGAAACACAGACTCCCCCGCCTCGCCAACTGCTTTGCCAGAAGTAATTATTTTCCTAAGTTTCTCCAGCATCTGTCAGGACACAGGCCTGTGCATGTGTGATGAACTGACATTGGGGTAAAAGGAAGGAGATTCCTTAGGACACAGAACCTCACTGCCCTGGGGTTTGGAAACCGTCCTGTCTCAACCAGAAACAGCAGCTCTTCCCGTCCTGCAGCAGCCCCCCAGCCTCTGCCGTTAGCACGGGTCCCGGGAGGCTGGGGCCGCTGTGCGGGCTCCGTGAGCGGCCGGAGCGGGGGCCCACGCCGCCTGCGGGGAGGCAGGCCCGAGGGGATCCTGGGTGCCTGGCCTCACGTGTGGTGGTTTGTCCGCAGTCGTGTTGTGATGAAATAGTGAATGTTAAACACGGTAGAGTTGGCAAAGTGAAAATCACGGTCACAATGACAGTAGCCGCGCCGACAGCGGCCACCGGCCCCTCGCCTGGACTCGCACCGCCCTGAGCCGGCCGTGCCCCCGGCTCACTCACCTTCCCGTGGCCGCCCTCTCCTGGCAGTGCCAGGCAGGCCCTGCGCAGAGCGAATGGGCATGAGGCTGTCTCATTGTCCCCGGGCACAGCCGACACGCAGGCTTACCCAGGAAGTAAGCCTTTGTTTTTCCTCTCGGTTTGTGGAAGGGATTGTCTCACCTCTCTTTTTCTTTCAACAGGAAGACTGTATCGCTAGATACAAGTTGCTGGTTGAACTGATCCAAAAGAAAAAACAAGCTAAAAGTTGAATATTCTGGAAGATGATGTTCACCTTCATTTTCCAAAATGAGTATTTTAAAACTCTTATGCAGAAATTTGCATTTTGTACCTCAACATTCTATGACTCATGTGCCTTAATAAAAAAAAATAACAAGTTTAAAATAAATCTTGTGTTCTACTGTTTAAACAAATACTGAATTAAAGGAGAAAAAGAATTGGGGTATTTTACTGCTTATTCTCTCATTACTACCAACTTTCCTGTAATGGGGAACAGGCTGAAGAGTGCCTTCCAGCAATCAGACAAATGTATGATTTTGAAGGAACAGATGAGAAAACCAGCGAATTTCAACATTTTTCATCTCATAGCACATAAACATTACTAAAATTCTGCAGCACACCAAAATATATATTACAATATTTGCTGATCTGACAAAAAAAAAAAAAGGTATTGTGTTGGCTGTTGATATTTTTTACTTGACAGTCTAAAGCACATGTGTCAAACACAAGGCCCGCGGGCCAAATCCAGCCCGCCAGGCCTTGCAATGTGGCCCGCACCGCGCTGTCATCACTGCACTCCGCTGTCAGTTTATGACATTGTCAGTTTATGACTGTTCAGTAAACCATTCGGCCTGCGATTTAGGCTGGATTTTAGATTTTGGCCCCTTCTCTGATTGAGTTCGACACCCCTAGTCTAAAGGAAAAGAGGTCAGTGCCCCTGACTAAATAGCCAGGTGTTGTCCTAGCCGGTTTGGCTCAGTGGGTAGAGCATCAGCCTGCAGACTGAAGGGTCCCTGGTTCAGTTCCAGTCCAGGACACATGCCTGGGACAGGCTTGATCCCCAGCAGGGGGGGTGCAGGAGGCAGCCTATCAATATTCTCTCTCATCATTGATGTTTCTCTCTCTCCCTCTCCTTTCCTCTCTGTGAGGAATCAATAAAATGTATTTTTTTTTTTAAACAAAACAGCTCCCGTCATAGGGCTTTTTCTTGATATGTGCCAATCCCCACCCCAAACAAGTCCCCTGCTGCCCCTTGGAAAGGGGAGAACTGATCCCTCTACCACACCAGCCGTTTCCTCTGCTGCGCCGATAGGGAATTCGTAGTCCTTGTTTTTTCCTAATGTTCAAATGAGTGTGCTGTCCTATACACATGGGGTGGTCATACGCCCCAAGGTGCCGGGGTGCGGACAGCCCGCAGTCTGGTCACCTCGGGGATCCTGCATTCGCCTGCGAGGACGGACAGCTGAGAGATGCAGCATTCTTTCTCTTTGCTTTTGGTCTAGAAAGCCAAAGATGGGAGCGTTTGCTGATCCTGACCTCCAGCTCTTCCTGAGGCACCCACCGCACCAAAGGGAAACTGAGGCACGGAGGCCCCCGCCCTGGGATCTCCTGCAACTGGCTCTTCCCGCCCAGGCGGCCTCGGTCCCCCGAAGAGGGCGGGCCTGCGGCTCCGGGCTGCAGGGAGCTGGGGAGGCGGCTCCTCGTTTGCTAGAAGCAGACTTGGATGGTGATGGTTCACCTGCATTTTGAAGTCCTTCCCCCCACGTGGTCCCAGCTGTGCAGACACTGAGCTGAGGAAGGGCGGCAGCCGGCTTGCAGAGGGGCGAGCCCTGGGGCGGGTCCCCTCCCGGCGCCCCTCCTTCTGCGGGCCCAGGGCTGGGGGGGGCTGGGGGACGGGGGGCCGTTCGGAAAGCCCTCTCACCTGTGGGGGCGGCTGTGGGAGCGGCGGCCTCGGAGTCCGAGCCAGGGAGCAGGGCTCGGCCTCCTGTAGCCACAGCGCCGCTCCCCCTGCTGGAGCCGCGCGTCCCGCCGCCTGGTCCAGCTCCTCTGAGTCACTGCTGGCCTCCAGCCTCTGGCCTCAGGCCCGGGAATGAACCAGCCCCTGTGAGAGCCGCTGCAGTGCTTTTCTCCGGGTCTGGAGGAGGAAGAAGGGCTTCTCGTAGGACAGAAAAGGGGCACCGCTCAGCAATCCCACTGCCCGGGGAGCAGAGTCCGCACAAAGCAGGGACCCGGTCCCAGCCAGGCCAGGGGGCGCGGGGAAGGCCTGGCGGCTCTGCCCCCTCAGAGGCTGGGGATGGGATGGACACACACACACACACACACACCGCCTCCCCTGCCTGGGACACAGCCGGGCAGGAGCGGGTCTGGGTCAGCAGCGCCTGGGCTCTCACCGGAGTTGAACCCCATGAAGCCCGCCTTTGGTTCCAACACGGTAAAACCATTTTCTGGTTTCCACAAAATGAAACTGAGCAAGAGCTGGGGCAATGAGGGAGCTTATAACTCTAGTGTGTCTGTCCTAAGTTACAGATGTTTTCCTCTATCACTACTCAAAGAAACATTTTGTAAATTAATTGTAAAATACCAAATTGTTTATCCCAAATTATCTTGGTTCCAATCTGTTCACAAAGGAAGAGCCACATAAAGAGCTGGCTCGGGATCTGTGGCTGCAATGCATCCCCCTCTTTTTCTTTTTTCTTTTTAAAGTATTTTATTGATTTTTTTACAGAGAGGAAGGGAGAGGGATAGAGTTAGAAACATCGATGAGAGAGAAACATCGACCAGCTGCCTCTTGCACACCCCATACTGGGGATGTGCCCGCAACCAAGGTACATGCCCTTGACTGGAATCGAACCCGGGACCTTTCAGTCCACAGGCTGTGCTCTATCCACTGAGCCGAACCAGTCAGGGCCACATCCCCCTTTTAGAGGCTTAAGAAATCCTATCAGAAATCTCCCCTTTGGTTGAAAGGAGAGCTGTTCTGTTAAAATGGAAAAATTCCAAGTGGACATTTTTGTTTGGGGCGTTCAGACCATAACAGTAAGAAGGGGTCATGCTGGGGGTGAGAGGCAGTTGGGGCCTGGCTGCAATTGGGACCAGGAGCCCACACGCGCTTTAATCCTGACACTGGTCAGCCCTAAATCCTCCGCCTGCCTGCTCCCGCCCTGAGGCCCAGACACCGCTCCGGTTTCCTGAGCCGGACACACAGCACCCGCCCCGAGCAAAGCCTGAGGGCGGGGCGGGCGCAGGCGGGTGCTGCCCGGTGCTCATCCTAGGTGTGCGCACCTGAGCCTGTGGTCTCTCTCTCCTCCTCTCTCTCCTTCTCTCTCTCCCTCCCTCAGTCTTGTGTTGGACATTGATTCCCAAAGTCAAACGGAAAACAGAGCTGCAGTCATGGAGGGAAAAGGCTATCCTGACGGAGGGACTAAATGCTGGTCAGAAGTCAGAAGAAATTAAAATCTCTGAGAGCCCAGCTGGTGCGGCTCAGAGGTTGCCTGCCGACCTAGGAACCAGGAGGTCACAGTTCGATTCCTGGTCAGGGCACATGCTCAGGCTGCAGGCTCGATCTCCAGTAGGGGGCGTGCAGGAGGTAGTCGCTCAATGATTCTCTCTGACCCCTGATGTTTCTTTCTCCCTCTTCCTTCGTCTCTGAAATTAATATAAACATATTAAAAACAAAACAAAACAAAAAAAAACCTTCTGAGAACGGCAGCAGTGGGAACTGGGAGAGCTGTGGCCAGTGTTGGGCTCGCAGTCCCGCTGCTGTGAAGACTGAGGCCAGCGGAGCCGCACTCCGCCCACAGAAAAACCCAAGACTATGCGTTTATGTCTGCGATTAAGACGTCAAAGTCTCCCCCTGCCGGCGAGGCTGTCGGTGAGCGTCTACCTACGAACCAGAAAGGCAGCCGATCGAGGATTCTCTCTCACCATTGATGTTTCTATCTCTTCCTCTTCCTGCCTCTCTCTGAAATCGATTTTTTTAAATGCTCAAGTTCCTCATTGGTCTCAGCAACAGGCCACCTGACTCACCTCTGGGATGGGCGTCTTTCCCGCAGCCAGGCTGTTCCTGGGCAGCCGCACAGCCGGCCGGGACTTCCCTCCGAAGCTCCCGAGCCGAAGGCTCCAGCCAAGAGCCGGAGGAGGAGGGGGTTCCCGAAGGACAGAGGGCCCAGGGGAGACGGGGAAGCAGCCCGAGGCTGAGGGGAGCCCAGGTGAGCAGGCAGGTGGCCGTGGGCCCATCCCCTCCCCATGGCTGCACGCTGGGCGCCTGGAGCTCCAACAGCTGCTGCCAGAGCCGCTCGGAGCCCCGCTCCGGTCCTGGGCGAAGCGAACCGCACAGAATTGGACTCTCCGCGCCAGCGCCGCCAAGGAGAGCGGCTGCCGAGGCCAGGAGTTTGCAGAGAAGCCCATGTACGGGAGCAGCTCAGCTGCACAGACACCTGTCTGTACTCGCGTTGGGCGGAGACCAGGAGAAGCAGAAAGACCGCTGGGCAGGCACCGGCGCTGCCAAAAACACAGCCTCCTAATTAATCCGTCTGCTCGCGGCGGGAGCCAAGCGGGAAACACCAGATGCATCCATCAGAGTTTGAGAGAAACCAAATTAACACGATCAGCAAAAAAAGGAATGTCTTGCTTTAATGTTAAGCTTCAAACGACACCAGCACCATCACGGCGCTGAGAACTGACAGCCCCGGGCCATTCCCGTTGTCACTGGTTGCACAGGACTTCCCAGTGACAGGACACGGACTTCCCAGTGACAGGACACGGACTTCCCAGTGACAGGACACGGACTTCCCAGTGACAGGACACGGACTTCCCAGTGACAGGACACATCCTGCTGGTCATCCCCCCCCCCCCCCCCTGCCGCCGAACTGCCCCACGTCGCCCAGGCCGCCCGCCGCTGCTCCCGCCCGGGGACCGCGGTGGGGCCGCTCCGGCCCCCGGCCTGGTGCTCTGTGGGACCATGGATGTGGGGGAGGCGGGGAGCTCCTGTCAGGCCCCGCACACAGGCTTCCGCTCCTTCAGCCTCTCCCCGCTTGCCTCCGCACACCCTGGGACTTCCCCTGCCCGGAATCCGCCAGACAAGGGCCAACCCCCTTTTCCTGGGCCGCCCTACTCCGCGGTCACTGCCCGAGGGACTGAACCCCAGCCCTCCACGTGGCCTCAGCTGATTCCTCTAACAACGTGGTTCCCGGACCCACCTCCCAGGCCCACGTGCTTTCTCGCTGCTTCAGGCTGCTCTGCAGCGCCCGGCTCGGGTCAGTCCGATTGCCCCGGGGACAGTGCCCAGCTGGCTGGAGCCCCGCCAGCTCACAGCCCGGGCTCCTGCTGGGAAGGCAGGCAGGAGGGGACCCAGGGCCGTCACCGGGAAGGCCGATCGCGGCGGACAGGCCTGTGCCGAGCCGCGGGGCTGGGTTTGGGAGAAGCGCCGAGGGGAGGCACTCCGCAGCTCCCGCTGGACCACGGCTGAGCCCAGACTCTGAGGCCGCCTGCCCTGCTCGCGTGGGGATGAACCACAGCAGGTCCGGGGGTGGGTAGAAGGATCAGCTTTTCTGGAATTATTACTAAGTGCTTCCTACCTCCCTGGCTTCAAATATTGTTCGTAT
>NC_140503.1:122778301-122898301 GCF_964339955.1 Pipistrellus hanaki | reverse complement strand
CACGTGGCAGCTAAAGAGGGCTAATGTTCAGGTACCTACAGCTGGTTGGCATAAAGAAGCCGGAAGCGTCAGGCACTGATCAAAACCTGGAGCCCGGGCCGAAGCCCCTGACGCTGATGGGCTCCGAGGACTTGCGTGAGGGCTGTCGCTGAGAGGCAGTCACCTGGAACAGGTCACTGCGCGACCTAGAAAACACGCAAGTCCTTCTGACGTTCCCCCCGCCTCCTCCTCGGCCCACCGCCTGCTCTGACTGCACGTTTCTCACCTCGCTACATTCCTCAGCACTGCTGTCTCCTTTCGTAGCAGAGGAAATAGAAACCGCACTCCAGAATGCCACCCAGACCCTCCTCTTTCTTGCAAACTCACAGAAATTTCCCAACCTCCCCTTCTGAGCCCACTCAATACCATTTGAAAAGCTCATATCCCTCCCCACTAACACCTGTTCCGTTTCCACAGTGCACCATGGTGCTCCTGCCGCTGGCCTGCTGTCCCCCAGTTCCAGAGACCCCCCCCCAAAAGCTCCGCTGTGACAACCACTCCGGTAATAGGTCCCCAGATGGTGTCGAGGCTTGGCCAATGGCACTGGCTTTCCTTTGGAAGACTGACCATGGGTAAGGATGTCTCCAGCACCAGGCCCTTTCCAGGTGAAGGGTACACTCCCCAGTGAAGACGCGCACTGAAACGTGTCCGATAGGATGGGACAGGTCAGGCCTTGGGGAAACTGCACAACTGGCCCAGAAAATAACTGAGTGATAGCACTCTACAAAATCCAATTTCTAAAATATTTCAGGTGTTTGTTGCTTTTTACTTAAGCGCCAAAAGCAGGCCACAAAATTATCTTATATAACAAAGAGGTAATGTGAAAATAGACCCTCACACTGTCACACAAGATGGCCATCCCCACGTGGTCAAAGATGGCTGCCACAAGATGGCCTGCAGGGGAGGGTTGTTGGGGTGGGGGTGGGGGGACCAGGCCTGCAGGGGAAGACAGTTAGGAGTGACTAGGTTGGCAGAGGAGGCAGTTGGGGCGGACTAGGCCTGCAGGGGAGGGTAGTTATGGGCGACCAGGCCTGCAGGGAAACAGGCATCAATCAGCCTGGAGGGGAGTGGTTAGGAGCAAGCAGTCCCCGATTGAGAGAGGGATGTCTGACTGCTAGTTTAGGCCCGATCCCACTAGGGTCCCAGATTGGAGAGGGTGCAGACTGGGCTGAGGGACACCCACCCCCCCGAAGTGCATGAATTTCATGCACCAGGCCTCTCATGTGTATAAAATAATCCAACTACATAGGAAAAATGCACATAAGAAAAGAAAATAGAAAACAAACCAAGATGGCAATATAGGTAAACATGTAAACCGCTGCCTCATACAACAATTTCAAAACTACAACTAAAAGACAAAACGGACATCATCCAGAACCACAGGAAGGCTGGCTGAGTGGAAATTCTACAACTAAAAGAGAAAAGCACACTGAGACTCACATGAGCTGTGGAAGGCAGAGGTACTGAGGCGAGCATGTGGAGAGAGCTGGCAAATGAGTACACAGCTGGCTTTCTCAACTGGGAGGGAGATAAAAGCTCCCGATTGCTCTGAACTCCAGTTCTGGGTGAGACTTTGGGGACCCAGACTCATTCAGGGAGAAACTGGACTGTCTGGCAGCGGGCAAAACTTGAAGGCGGCTTTCTCTCAGAGGTGCTAGCAGTGATTACCGTGGGACACTGAGACCCAGGGGCCTCTTAGGCCAGGGCTGATGGGAAGCCATTGCTGTCTGCTCCACCGTGAGACTCCGCCCCCTCCAAGCCAAGCACAGAGGCTTTTGCAAGTCTTGTCTTATAAGGGTGTCTCCAGCATAGAAATTCTCCCAGCATAGACAAAGCTGATCCTCACAGCCAATTGGCCTGGAGGTCAATTCCTCCCAGTGATACCAACAACTTAACTACAATAAGACTGTGCACACAGCCCACAAAGGGGTGCACCAAGATTGTCCATCTCAAGTAACTGGGGAAGCTGAGCCACTGGGCCCTATGTCAACTCAGGGAAGTAGCCAAAATGTGGAGACAAAGAAACAGGTCACAAGTGTCAGAAATGGAGGAAAGCAAATGACTGGATATAGAGTTCAAAACCACAGTTACAAGGTTTTTCAAGAATTTTCTAGAAAAGGCCAATAAATTTAGCAAGACCCTTGAGGATATGAAAAAGGACCAACTAGAAATTGACTGAAATAAAAAATATTATACAGAAATTCAACAGCAGACTAGAGAATTGCAAGAATCAAGTCAAAAATTTGAAATACAAAGAAGCAAAAATTTGAAATACAGAAGATCAAAAAGAAAAAAGAATCCAAATATTTGAAGACAGTGTAAGGAGCTTTGGGACAATTTCAAGCGTACCAACATCTGAACTATGTGGGTGCAGAAGAAGAGAAAGAGCAAGATACTAAAAACCTATTTGAAGAAATAATGACAGAAACTTCCCCCACCTGGGGAAAGAAATAGACTTACAAGTCCAGGAAGCACACAGAACCCCAAACAACAGAAATCCAAAGAGGAACACACAAAGACACTTCATAATTAAAATGCCAAGAGCAAAAGACAAAGAGAGAATATTAAAAGCAGCAAAAGAAAAGCAGTTGGTTACCTTTAAGGGAGCACCCATACAACTATCAGCTGATTTCTCAACAGAAACTATTCAGGCCAGACAGGAATGGCAAGAAATATTCAAAGTGATGAATAGCAAGAACCTACAACCAAGATTACTCTACCCAGCAAAGCTATCATTCAGAATTGAAGGTCAGATAAAGAGCTTCACAAATAAGAAAATGCTAAAGGAGTTCATCACTACCAAACCAGTATTATGTGAAATGCTGAAAGGTATTCTTAAGAAGAGGAAGAAGAAGAAAAAGGTAAAGATAAAAATTATGAACAAATACAAATCAACAAGTGAACCTAAAAATCAAATGAATAAAAAATCTGATGAACAGAATAAACTGGTGAACATTATTATAGAATCAGGGGGCATAGAAAGGGACAATTCTTCAGGGGAAAGGGGTGTGGGGGTACAGGAAGAAACTGGACAAAAATCATACACTTATGGATAAGGACAGTGGGGTGGGGAGGGCAGAGGGTGGGGTGGGAACTGGTTGGAGGGGAGCTATGAGGGGAAAAAAGAGGAACAATTGTAATAATCTGAACAATAAAGATTTATTTAAAAGAAAAGAAAAGGAAAGGAAAAAATATATATGCCTTAGTTCACATGTGTCAAACACAAGGCCCGCGGGCCAAATCCAGCCCGCCAGGCCTTGCAATGTGGCCCGCACCGCGCTGTCATCACTGCACTCCGCTGTCAGTTTATGACATTGTCAGTTTATGACTGTTCAGTAAACCATTCGGCCCGCGATTTAGGCTGGATTTTAGATTTTGGCCCCTTCTCTGATTGAGTTCGACACCCCTACCTTAGTTGGTTTAGCTCATTGGATAGAGCATTGGCCTGCAGACTAAAGGATCCCAGGTTCGATTCTGGCCAAGGGCACATGCCCCTGTTGTAGGCTCAATCCCCCCAATAGAGGGAGTGAAGGAGGCAGCCGATCAATGATTCTCTCTCATCATTGATGTTTCTACCTCTGTATCTCTCTTCCTTCCACTCTAAAATCAATAAAAATTCTATATTAAAAAAAAAAAAAGATAGATTGCAGGTAGATCATTGTCAATAGGAAGGCAGAATGCAAGATAGTGTGTGAGTGAGAAAACAAAGGGGAGTGTGTGGTCGCAGGGGGAGTGTTTGCTGGTGCGTGGAGGAACAGCTATACTCCAGGAGACTTGGAGGGGACTGCCAGATGGGGCTCCCCTGACTGGGCAGCCCCACTGCTTCTGGGTTCCCTCCCAGAGTGACCGGCTTGGACGCGGAGACCGCACCATCTTGAAGGGAAAAGTGGATGTTATTGAAAGCCTGAGAAGCCAGGGAATCTACAACTATGGCACCCACTGAATAGCTGTGTACCCGAGAACACCGGGCCCCAAGTGGCGTAAGCACCTGGATTCAGAGGAGCGCTACACCCTCATGGAAAGGTCAGATTCACCTGGGATAAGGTGAGGTCTGTGGTCCCAGGAGGAGCTGGAGGACCCTAAGGAAGTCTATGCCTAGAAAAATCCACAGCTGTTTTTCTAGCTGGCGTGATCCGTGAATGTGGAAGAGGGTCCACAGAGCTGCTAACAGAAGGGAACTCTAAAAAACAACCCATTTTGATCTGGGTGCAAAAGGAGAGCCTAAAAATTTTAAGTGTGCCAGCTGCTTACACCCAAAAAGCAAAAAGACTGCACAGAATTGCACGCAGCCCCAGAGTTTGCACACTTACTCTGGCTCTCCCCCCCCCACACACCCACCCGAATCATTGCTTCTATTTTTTTGTTTGTTTTGTTTTGTTTTATTTTGTTTTTTAATATATTTTATTGATTTTACACAGAGAGGAATTGAGAGGGACAGAGAGTTAGAACCATCGATGAGAGAGAAACATCGACCAGCTGCCTCTTGCACACCCCCCACTGGGGATGTGCCCGCAACCAAGGTACATGCCCTTGACCGGAATCGAACCCGGGACCTTTCAGTCCGCAGGCCGACGCTCTATCCACTGAGCCAAACCAGTCCCGGCTGAATCCTTGCTTTTGATTACTAAGCCCAATACATAGGATCACCCAAACGGGGACACTCTAAGAGGCTGCAGGAGAAAGTTGTTTTTCTGAAACCTGGGGATCAGAGTGGGGAATACCCATCAGAGAACCAGCTCTGGGGCAACCCACTCCCCCAAACCGGAATTTAGTGCCACAGGGAAAACAAAATCTAAACACTAGCTAGAGAGGACCTATATACTCAGAGGTCAATCCAGAAACTGCCACACAGGGGTTGAATCACAAATTGACTCTTGTGTAAATACAAATGAAGGAATATAAGAAATAAAGACACACTGCCTGCTTAAAAATCAGGACTGGCTTACAACACTGAGGAGCACTGGAATGCAGGGAACTTCAATACTGTCCTGACTAGGAAACAGGCGTGCCAAACAGAACAGTAGAGGAAGTGAATGACCTTCACTACTGCACACTTTTTTTCCCCCCACCTTTTACTTAAACTAATTTTTTTCTTTTTCCCTCATTTGATTTTACCTATTTAATTATTACATTTTTATTTTCAATCAGTATTATTACTACTACTATTTTTCTTTATCTTTTTTTAAGTGTCATTTTATTTTCTCTTTATTTTACTTCGGGATTAGTGTTCTATATTCTATTTTCATCTTTCCTTTAGCATCGATTTACTCTACCTCAACTTTACCTTTATGTCAACACTTTCTTCCTCACTTTTCCCCTTTTGTTGTCCTGTTTCTATTTTACTATTCCTGCTTTAGATTTTCCCTATTCCTTCTTTTTAACCCCTGTTAAAATTTCACCCTATTTATATATCTAATTTCCAATCCCTTGCTCCAAGTCCATATACACCTCTCTCTTCTCTTTCTTCACTATTCAGAAAAAGTTATTTTCCTGTCTGTCCTTTTGTTGTTGTTTGCTTGATTGTTGATTATATCAGTTTTTTTATGCTTGTTAGATTGTTTTGCTTTTTCTTTGTGTGTGTGTGTGGGGGGGGGTTTTTTGTTTGTTTGTTTTTTGCTTCTGTTTTCCCTTGCCTTATTTGATATTAGCTGTTGTTTGTAGTTTTCATTCATCTCCATGTACTTGTTGCTGGCATTTGTTAGGATAAGTGGTTGTTCTATTGGAGTTTTCTCCCCATATTTATATAGCATTTCCCCCCTCTTTTTCCTTATTCTCTTTCTTTTCTCTCTTACTTTTTTTTTTTTCCTTTTCCTAATTTCATTTTTGCACTCCATTTTTTTCTCTTCTTTTTTCTCTCTTATCCTCTAATTTGCCTTTCTCTGGTGGTCTCCTTTATTTGGGGTTATTAATACAGAGAATGCATTTGTGTTCAGTGCCTTGTGCATTCTACCTTATGGTGTTGTATTTTGTGTCTTTAAATCAAGGCAGGAGAGAGAGAACTACATAACCAGACACCTGGAGAAGAGAGATCATGGGAGACAAAGAAACAGCCCGCATATGAAAGAAAAACAGGCATCACCAGAAAAGTAAGTAAACGAAATGTAGGCAAGCAACATGTCAGAGAAAGAATTCAGAGAAATGGTCATAAGGTGGATGAAAATAATGGAAGACAAATTCAACAACATGTGTAAGAACCAAGATGAAATGAAGAACTAAGAAGAAATGAAAAATGACATTACTTCTGTAAAGAACTCAACAGAAAGCATCAACAGTAGATTAGAAGAAGCAGATGACCACATCAGTGAGCTAAAAGACAAGGTAGAAAAAAAAAATACACAAGTAGAGCAGCTTCTAGAAAAAAAAAAGCAGGAGAAGATATTTAAGATCGTTTTCTTGAAACATTAAGATTTATTGCATGTAACATTATATTTAAAATTATTTTTCTTAAATAAAAAAAAAGACTGAAAAAAAAAAAAAAAGCAGGAGGAGAGCCTAAAGGAAATATGGGACACACGAAACGAAACAACATCCACATAGGGGTGGGTGCCAGAAAGAGAGGAAACTGAGCAAGGAATAGAAAACCTGTTTGAAGAAATAATGACAGAAAACTTCCCTGATATAGGGAAGAAAAAACCCACACAAGTCCAAGGAAGTTCACAAAGTCCCAAGCAAAATGAACCCCAAAGACCAACACTAAGGCACATTATAATTAAACCAACGACAAAGTAAGAATCTTAAAAGTGTCCAGAGAGAGACAGAAAATTACCTACAAAGGATCCCCCATCAGACTAGCAACTGATTTCAACAGAAAAACAGACCAGAAGGGAATGGAACGAAATGTACAAAGTCATGCAAAGGAAGGGTCTGTATCCAAGAATACTGAACCTACCAAGGTTATCAATCAAAATTAAAGGTGAAATCAGGAGCTTCACAGACAAAAAGGACTAAGGGATTTTGTTACCATCACACAAGCAATGCAAGAAATGCTAAAGGGTCTGCTATAAAAAAAATAAAAAAGAAAGAAAGAAAGAAAGAAAGAAAGAAAGAAAGAAAGAAAGAAAGGAAGGAAGGAAGGAAGGAAGAAAGAAAGAAAGAAAGAAAAGAAAAGATATAGGAAGTGAAGAGGGAGCACAGGGGTAAGAATAAAAATGGTAACAAACAATTACTTATCAATAATAACTTTAAATGTAAATGGATTAAATGCCCCAATCAAAAGACATAGGGTAATTGAGTGGATAAGAAAACATGACCCAATATATCTGCTATCTACAGGAAACCCAACTCAGAAAAAAAGATGCAGAGAGACTGAGGGTGAAGGGATGGAAATAGTTTTTTTCAGGCAAATGGAAATGAAAAAAAATCTGGGATAGCAATACTTATATCTGACAAATTAGATCTCAAAGTGAAGGACATAAAAATATATAAGGAAGGCCACTTCATAATACTAAAGGGAGCAATCCAACAAGAAGAAATAACTCTGGTAAACATATACACACCCAATACAGGATGCTCCTGTATTGGGTGTGTATTCTGTACATAAAAAAAAACTCCTGGAGGATATAAAGGGAGATATTGACAGCAATACAATCATAATAGGAGACTTTAATACCCCCCTATTACCCCTTTGGACAAATCCTCTAATCAAAAAATCAGCAACGAAACATCAATCCTAAATGACTCACCAGACCAGATGGAATTAATTGACATCTTCAGAACATTTCACCCCAAAGCCACAAAATATACATTCTTCTCAAGCGCACATGGGTATTTTCAAAGATAGACCATATATTGGGTCACAGGCAAAGTCTCTTCAAATTCAAGAAGATAGAAATCATATCAAGCATCTTCTTAGATCACAATGGCATAAAACTGAAAATCAACTACAATAAAAACAATCCAAAAAAATCAAACACATGGAGACTACATAGCATGCTATTAAACAATGACTGGGTTTCCCAGGGAGATCAAAGAAGAAATAAAAAACATCATGGCAACAAACGACAATGAAAATACAACAATCCAAAAATCTATTGGACACAGCAAAAGCAGTCTTGAGAGGGAAGTTCATACAAGCCTACTACAAAAAACAAGAAACAATGGTAATAAATTACCTAACCTTACAACTCAAAGAGTTAGAAAGAGAGCAATAAGAAAAGCCCAGTGTAAGCAGAAGAAAGGAAATAATAAAGATCAGCGCGGAGATAAATGATATAGAGACCAAAACAAACAAACAAACAAACAAAATCAACAAAACAAGAGCTGGTTATTTGAAAGGATAAACAAGATTGATGAACCTCTAGCCAGGCTGACCAAGAAGCAAAAAGAGAGGACCCAAATAAACAAAATCAGAAATAAAAAAGGAGAAATAACAACAGACCCTACAGAAATACAAAGGATTGTTAAAAAATACTAAGAATAACTCTATTCCAATAAACTGGACAGTCTGGAGGAAATGTACATATTCCTAGAAAAATACGAACTTCCAAAACTTAATCAGGAGGAATCTAAACATCTAAATAGGCCAATAACTATGGCAGTCATCAAAAAGCTTCCAGCAAACAAAAGCCCAGGGCCAGATGGCTTCACAGGGGAGTTTTACCAAACATTCAAGGAAGAACTAAAACCTATCCTCCTAAGACTATTCCAAAAAATTCAAGAGGAAGAAAAACTTGCAAGCTTATTCTATGAAGCCAGTATCACCTTAATACCAAAACCAGATAAAGACAACACAATGAAAGAGAATTACAGGCCAATATCCCTCATGAACATAGATGCCAAAATCCTCAATAAAATTCTAGCAAATCGAATCCAGCAGTACATCAGAACCAAGTAGGATTTATTCCAGGGATGCAAGGATGGTACGGTATTCGCAAATCAATAAATGTGATACATCACATAGACAAATTGAGAAATAAAAACCACAGAGTCATATCAATTGATAAAGAAAAAAGCATTTGACAAAATCCAACACCCTTTCTTGATAAAACATCTCAACAAGGTGGGAATAGAAGGGTCATACCTCAACATAATAAAAGCTATATATGATAAACCCACAACAAACATCATACTCAATGGGCAAAAATTAAAACCATTTCCCCTAAGAACAGGAACAAGACAGGGATGCCCACTCTCGCCACTCCTCTTTGACATAGTACTGGAAGTATCAGCCATTACAATTAGATAAGAAATAAAAGACATCCAAATTGGAAAAGAAGAAGTAAAGCTGTTCTTATTTGCAGATGACATGATATTGTACATAAAAAACTCAAAAGACTCCATCAAAAAACTATTAGATTTAATAAATGAATTCGGCAATGTAGCAGGATGCAAAATTAATGCCAAGAAATCTATGGCATTTCTATACACCAACAGTGAACTTACAGAAAGAGAGACTAAAAAAGCAATCCCATTTACCATTGCACCAAAAAATTTAAGATACTTAAGAATAAACTTAACTAAGAAGGTGAAAGACCTATACATGGAAAACTATAAGATACTGAAAAAAGAGATAGAGAAATGGTATGTTCTTCTATACACAGATAGAAGAACATACCATGTTCATGGATTGGTAGAATCAACATCATTAAATGTCTATACTACTCAAAACAATCTATAGATTCAATGAAATCCCCATTAAAATACCAACAGCAGCCGAAACCGGTTTGGCTCAGTGGATAGAGCGTCAGCCTGCAGACTGAAAGGTCCCAGGTTCGATTTTGGTTGCGGCACATCCCTAGTAGGGGGTGTGCAGGAGGCAGCTGATCGGTGTTTCTCTCTCATAGATGTTTCTAGCTCTCTCCCTGTCTCTATTCCTCTCCCTTTCTCTCTGTAAGAAAAAATCAATAAAATATATTTTAGAAAATAAATTCATTAAATAAAATACCAACAGCATATTTCACAGACCTAGAAAGAATTCTCCAAAAATTCATCTAGAATAAAAAAAAAGGACCCCGAATAGCCACAGCAATCCTGAGAAAGAAGAGCAAAGTAGGTGGAATCTCAATATCAGATTTCAAGCTGTATTACAAAGCTGCTGTTCTCAAAACAGCCTGGTACTGGCCAAAGAACAGACATATAGACCAATGGAATAGAACAGAGAACCCAGATGTTGACCCAAACCAATATGCTCAATTATTTGATAAAAGGAGGCATGATCATACAAGGGAGTCAAGACGGTCTCTTTAATAAATGATGTTGGGAAAATTGGACAGCTACATGCAAAAAAATGAAATTAGACCACCAACTTACACCATGCACAAAAATAAACTCAAAATGGATAAAGAACTTAAACATAAGACGGGAAACCATAAAAATACTAGAGGAATCCACGGGCACAAAATCTCAGACATATGCTGAAGCAATTTATTCACCGATACCGCTCCTAGGGCAATGGAAACCAAAGAGAAAATAAACAAATGGGACTATATCAAAATAAAAAGCTTTTGCATAGCAAAAGAAACCATCAACAAAACAACAAGAAAGCCCACTGTATGGGAGAACATATTTGCAAATGTTATCACTGATAAAGGATTAATATCCAATATCTACAAGGAATTTATACAATGTAATAAAAGAAAGATAAATGATCCAATAAAAAAAATGGGCAATGGACCTAAATAGAATCTTTTCAAAAGAAGATAGAAGGAAGGCCAAGAGACATATGAAAACATGCTCTAAGTCACTAATTATCTGAGAGATGCAAATCAAAATGACAATGCAGTACCATCTCACATCTGTCAGAATGGCCAACATCAACAAATCAACAAACAACAAGTGCTGGCAAGGATGTGGAGAAAAAGGAACCCTCGTGCATTGCTGGTGGGAATGCAGACTGGTGCAGCCACTGTGGAGAACAGTGTGGAGTTTCCTCAAAAAACTGAAAATGGAACTCCCATTTGATCCAGTAATCCCACTTCTAGGAATATATCCTAAGGAACTAGAAACACCAATTAGAAGGGATATATGCACCCCTATGTTCATAGCAGCACAATTCACCATAGCTAAGATTTGGAAGAAGCCTAAATGCCCATCAGCCGATGAGTGGATTAGAAAACTATGGTACATCTACACAATGGAATACTATGCTGCCATAAAAAAGAAGGAATTCTTACCATTTGCAGCAGCATGGATGGACCTGGAGAGCATTATGTTAAGTGAAATAAGCCAGGCAATGAAAGAAAAACACCACATGATCTCACTCATTTTTGAAAAATAAAGAACATTACAACCCGATGAACAAAAGGATAAGATACAGAGGCAGTAAAGCACCAAACAGACTGTCAAATTACAATGGGAAGGCTGGAGAGTGTTGGAGAGGGGGTGAAAAAGATCAACCAAGGTGCCAAAACCGGTTTGGCTCAGTGGATAGAGTGGTGGCCTGTGGACTGAGGGATCCCAGGTTCGATTCCGGTCAAGGGCATGTGCCTTGGTTGTGAGCGCATCCCCAGTGGGGGATGTACAGGAGGCAGCTGATTGATGTTTCTCTCTCATCAATGTTTCTAGCTTTCTGTCCCCCTCTTCCTTTCTGTAAAAACTCAATAAAATATATATTTTTTTAAAAAGATCAACCAAAGGACTTGTATGCGTAACCAATAAGCACAACCAATGGACCCAAGACACTGGGGGGGAGAGGGGGGAATGAGGGCATTCAACAGGGGGTAGGGGAGGCTGGGGGAAGGTCAATGGGAGAAATTAAAAGAAATATAGGAAAATTATATATATAATTTTTTTGGTAATATATTTTATTGATTTTTTTACAGAGAGGAAGGGAGAGGGATAGAGAGCCAGAAACATTAATGAGAGAGAATCATCGATCAGCTGCCTCCTGCACACCCCCTACTGGGGATGTGCCCACAACCAAGGTACATGCCCTGGACCGGAATCAAACCTGGGACTCTTCAGTCCGCAGGCCAACGCTCTATCCACTGACTCAAACCGGTTTTGGCTATAAGTATGTTTTAATATAAAAATTGTCACTAAAATGATAATAATGGGAGGTTTTTCCTTTCTTTTATCTGGTTTCCAATTTTTTCCCCAAAAGTGGTCATGACACCTTTTGTAATTAAGAAGTATGTTAATGCCAGCACTTAATGTTACCAGAGTGGAGAGAGTGACAGGGAGGCCGGGCAGCCGCACAGAAGCATGAGCTGGCGCCGCCTCAGAGAGGGGTTCGCACACAGCGAAGCGGTGCCGTCTCCGGGCTTTGCTTCCACACAGACTGGCCAAACCTCAACGGTGACCAAAGCCACAAAGGAAACACATGGCACAGGAGTCTCTACTGCACTCACAGAATTGTGAACATTCAGTTCTCAGAATGAAAGATATTTCTTTTAATGCCAGTAACATTTCAATTACTTAAAAAATATTAACAGCTTCCAAACATTTACAAAAGTTCACAACTATTTCACTTTGAAAGGCCCAGTTTAATTTATCCAAAAATGTAGGTTTCATTTTCAATAAGTGAAAGTAAGAATAATTTGTCTCCTTGAGAATTCTAAAATTCAAAACAAAAGTCCATTCCCTACGTCTACGAGTAAGAACAAACACTCCAATGCCTGGTGTACTGAGGCATCCTTTGCCCCCAATTCCAGGGCCGCTCCTGTCTGTTTTGGGGACAGTCCAGTTACAAGGACAGGTCATGCCATCTTCTGCCTGTTTGACAGAGAGCTTAAGAAAACAACTCGAACCTTGTTGTTCTTGGCATTCATCCAAAGTGCTTGCTTTCCGTCCCCAGTTCCCATCACACGCAGAAGTCCGGACGGGAACCACTGAGGGAAACCCCTTTCGCACCCTTTTCCAAGCGTCACTTCTGAGCACTGAGCCGCGGTCCCTCTAGATAGAATGTCCCGCAGAGAATCAGCAATGGGACCACAGAGCAGCCGCCAGAAAACCCGGGGATGGTTTATGGTGGAGGTGGAGGCTGCCCAGAAGCTAACCTGAGTCAGCAAACTAGCCAGATAAATGACACATCTTTAAGAAACGGAAAACTGCACAGCCAACTATAATTTTGTTCAGATTAGATTATTTGCAGAATGTGAAAATTGGTGAACTGATGGTTCCTGTCATTCCTTAGCCTTGGAAAAGACATTTTGGAATCAAGTAATTACTTTCCATTTATGTGTAAAAAGTCTTTCTAGGGACCTAAAATTCACTTTTTAATAAAGTTGGAAGTATAGAGCCAGTTTTTGTTGTTTATTCAGTTCTTTTTCTTTGAATGAGAGGGGAAGGGAGACAGGCAGGGATGGAGGGAGAGGGGAGAAAGAAGGAGAGGAGAAACACTAATTTGTTGTTCCACTTATTTATGCATTCACTGGTTGACTCTTGTATGTGTCCTGACTGGGGATTGGACCCACAAGCCCTGCATATGGGGGTGATGCTCTACCAATTGAGCTGTCCAGCCAAATCCTGTTTATTCAGGTTTGTTTGTTTTTTAATATATTTTATTGATTTTTAACAGAGAGAAAGGGAGAGAGATAGAGAGCTAGAAACATCGATGAGAGAGAAACATCGACCAGCTGCCTCTTGCACACCCCCTACCAGGGATGTGCCCGCAACCAAGGTACATGCCCTTGACCGGAATCGAACCTGGGACCTTTCAGTCCGCAGACCAATGCTCTACCACTGAGCCAAACCGGCTTCGGCTATTCAGTTTTTAAAAAAATAAATTTTATTTATATTTTACAGAGTGGAAGAGAGAGGGAGAGAGAGCCAGAAACATTGATGAGAGAGAAACATCAACCAGCTGCCTCCTGCACACACCCCACCCGGGATGTGCCCGCAACCAAGGTACATACCCTTGACCGGAATCGAACCTGGGACCCTTGAGTCCACAGGCCTAAGCTCCATCCACTGAGCCAAACCGGCTAAGGCTGTTTATTCAGTTCTTAATTACTAGGAGCAAATGACCCATATCTGTATATTTTGATTCAATTAAGTCTGGGATAAGCCTGGGGCTTGTTAATCTCCGCAGGTGATTCTGATGTATACCAACAGCCAGCACTATTGAATAAGTCTGGATTTTTCTTTCATTTCAATGTCTTTGTTTAAAGCTAACAACATAAAGAAGAGACATTTAATCTTTATCAAGCATCAATATAATGTGCTATAATTAACCAATTCATCTGGAATTTATTTTCCTTTTATCTCCACTGTGATTGTTTTCTCTTCCTTGCAATTTTCAGAATGCACATTTCTCTCATCCAAGGATGATCTAAGATTTAAACCCAGGGCGGTTTGCTCTGCACAGGGCTTTGCACAGTAAGTTGCTCATAAGCAAAGTTTGAGTGACTCCAAGGTGAAACCACACTGATAGGCTGCCGCACGGGATAGGCTGCCGCCCGGGACCACATCTCCATCCGCTCCAAGCAGGACTGGCACAGGGAGTGTCTCCACGTTGGTGACAGGTCATTCCTGACTTCACCCCCCTCACAAGAACAATGACCAGCTGTTCACGGATGAGACACCACTGAGAAAAAGCACCCTGCACCTCAGAGAGCCAGCCAAACATCACCAGGTAAGAGGAGCTGCTGCACAGACTTCACCGCCCCTCCCCCGGCCAGCAGCCCCTCAGAGCTCTCCCTGAACACCCGCACTCCAGTTCCAGCCCACGGGACCACATGGAATCTAACTGTGATGGAGAAGAGGCATAGGGCCTGGCAACCACCACCACTTGGGAGTTGGCAGACGAAGTTCCTACCTGCAGTCCACGGAGGAGTCCCCAGCAGCTGCTACCCTCACCTGCTCGGCCGGCGGTGGCACGGTGTGAGCAGGAGCTGCGGGAGTGCGGTCTCCCCGCTCAGGGAGAGCAGCTGTTTTATGGCTCTGCCCGCAGCTGGTGCGGCTCCTGACCACTCCCATCCAGAGAGCCTGGATGTGGCCTGGACTTGGCCACCCCCATCCACCCCGGAGGGGAGCGCCTCCACCGCCCACCCAACCAGAAGGCCTGAGCGGAACGCACGGGGGCTGCTCAGCCCGGCAACGCTGGAGCAGAAGGCAGAGCTGATCATCCGCAGAGCGAGCCAGTGCCCTGTTCAGTCAGGGAAACTAACGTGCAGCCCATTGCCGACGTAGCCGTCAGCCGCCTGGACTACCAGGACGCTTCCCAGGAAGCTGAGTAGCTGCCTAAACCCCCTGCTCGCAGGGCCTCTGAGCACAGAGCACATCCTGTGGTTTCCCAACCTGCAGAGCCTGATTTGGGTCCCTAAACAACAAGCCACCCAGGCCTTGGGGCTTACTCTGCTGCCCTCCATGGGCACGGGAACTAGTGCAGAGACCCACCCGCCACTTAGTATCCTAGTACCAACGGTCTAGTAAGTCTAACTGGAGAACCCAGGCACTGCCCACCATGAGCCTCGCTGGGGCAGGAAACCAAATCACCGCCCCCCCCCCCCCCCCGCCCTCAGGGCTCAGGCAGTGGCTTTGCCCCCAAACAGACACTGATGGCAGAGCCTACTTGCCCAAGGATGTTACCAGCAGACACAGTCAAACCCCAAACTGGTCTGTCTAGTGAAAAACTCACCCAAAGCAAACTGTGAAATCTGGAAAAGAAAACTGCTTACTCAGAGGCCCAGACACCGATGTAAGAAGTCTAGGGTTATAAATAAAAACCCTTGATAGGTAAATGTGACGTCACCAAAAGGAAACAAAGAAAGCGCCAGTAACTGACCCTAAGGAAATGGAGGTCTGTGATCTGTTAAAGAATTCAGAATAACCCTCTTAAGGACATTGAGTGAACTACAAGAACAGGAACAATTATACAAAATTAGGAAAATAATGCATGAACCAAACGAAAAGTTCAACGAAGAAACAGAAACCATTAAAAAAAAAATCTTAAGAGTCCAGCCGGTGTGGCACAATGGTTGAGCGACAACCCAGGAACCAAATGGTCACAGGTCTGGCCCTCACTGGTTTGGCTCAGTGGATAGAGTGTCAGCCTGTGGACTGAAGTGTTCTAGATTTGATTCTGGTCAAGAGCATGTACCTCTGTTGCAGGCTCCTCCCCTGCCTGGGCCCTGGTCAGGGCAGGTGCAGAAAGCAACCAATCGATGTGTTTCTCTCACATTGGTATTTCTATCTTTCCCTTTCTCTCCCACTCTTTCTAAAAATCAGTGGAAAAATATCCTTGGGTGAGGATTAACAACAACAACAAAAAACCAAACAAACAAACAAAAAAAAGGTCATAGGTTTAATTCCTGATCAAGGCATCAATCCCAATTAAGGGGTGAGCAGGAGGCAGCCAATCAATGATGTTTCTCGAGCATCAATATTTCTCTCTATCTCTCTCACATCCTCTTTCTAAAAACAAAAATAGCCCTAATCAGTTTGGCTCAGTGGATAGAGCATCAGCCTGCGGACTCAAGGGTCCCAGGTTCGATTCCGGTCAAGGGCATGTACCTTGGTTGCGGGCACATCCCCAGTAGGAGGTGTGCAGGAGGCAGCTGATCGATGTTTCTCTCTCATCGATGTTTCTAACTCTCTATCTTTCTCCCTTCCTCTCTGTTAAAAAAAAAGTCAATAAAAAATATTTTTTTAAAATAAATGAAAACATGTATTTTTAAAAAATCCTGGAGCTTAAAAAATACAAGGACTATACTGAATAACTCAATAGGGAGCTTCAAAAGCCAACTTGACCCTGAAGAAAAAAATGACCTAGAACATGGGATATTTAAAATTATCAAGTCAGCAGGCTGGGAGCGGCCAGGCCCGGAGCAGCGGCTGCCAGGCTGGGAGCGGCCAGGCCCGGAGCAGCCGGGTCTGGTGCGGCCAGGCCCGGAGCAGTGGCTGCCAGGCTGGGAGCGGCCAGGCCTGGAGAAGCGGCTGCCAGGCTGGGAGCGGCCAGGCCCGGAGCAGCCGGGTCTGGTGCGGCCAGGCCCGGAGCAGCGGCTGCCAGGCTGGGAGCGGCCAGACCCGGAGCAGCAGCTGCCGGGCTGGGAGCGGCCAGGCCCGGAGCAGCCGGGTCTGGTGCGGCCAGGCCCGGAGCAGCGGCTGCCAGGCTGGGAGCGGCCAGGCCCGGAGCAGCCGGGTCTGGTGCGGCCAGGCCAGGAGCAGCGGCTGCCAGGCTGGGAGCGGCCAGGCCCGGAGCAGCAGCTGCCAGGCTGGGAGCAGCCAGGCCCGGAGCAGCCGGGTCTGGTGCGGCCAGGCCCGGAGCAGCGACTGCCAGGCTGGGAGCGGCCAGGCCCGGAGCAGCGACTGCCAGGCTGGGAGCGGCCAGGCCCGGAGCAGCAGGGTCTGGTGCGGCCAGGCCAGGAGCAATGGCTGCCAGGCTGGGAGCAGCCAGGCCCGGAGCAGCGGCTGTCAGGCTGGGAGCGGCCAGGCCCGGAGCGGCCGGGACCGGAGCAACCGGTCTCAGAGCAGCCGGGTCGGGTGCGGCCAGGCCTGTAGCAGCAACAGCCAAGTCCAGAGCAACTAGGTCGGGAGTGGCAGTGACCAGACCCGGAGCAGCTGGTTGTGGAACGAACCAGAGCAACAGAGGCCAGGCCCGGAGCAGCCAGGCCCGAAACAGCTCACTCCTCGCCTGTCCCTGCCCACGGCTGCCTCTCAGACATGGCTGGAAACTTTTGCGGGAACTTGAGGGTCTGCTGAATCAAGTGATGAAGGCTTAGATCTGGATGTGTTGAGTTAGTATAGCGCTGGGGTGTTGATCTGTGAGTGCCTTGGGTGGGGCCTGGATGAGGCTGATTGACCTATTTGGAAATGTCTTTTGTGTGAAGTATCATTGGGCATGTGGAGGTATTATTGATATGAGAAAATGCTAAGTAACAGATTTACTATCTGAAAAGGGATTTACTATCGGGGAGAGGGAGGGAGGAAGAGACTGAACATAAACTGTGCACCTATGGATTAGGACAATGGGGGATGGGGAGGGGGCAGAGGGTGGGGTGGGAACCTGGTGGAGGGGGGAAGAAATGAGGAACCTTTGTAATAATATGAACAATAAAGATTGATTTAAAAAAAAATAAATAAATAAAATTATCAAGTCAGAGAAGAGAGAGAGAGAGAGAGAGAGAGAGAGAGAGAGAGAGAGAGAGAAGAGTTGCTCTGGTTGGGTAGGTCAGTTAGTTGGAGTGTTGTCCCGATATGCCAAGGTGGCAGGTTTGATCCACAGTCAGGGCACATACAGGAATCATCAACCAATGAATGCATAAATAATTGTAACAAATCAATGTTTCTCTCTTTTACTTCATTCCTCTCTCTAAAATAAGTAAATAAAAATTAAGAAAAGAAAAAAAAAAAAGAATGAAAGGAGTGAAGAAAGCCTAAGGGATTTATGGGACAAAACCAGAAGAAACAATAGCTGCAATATGGGAATTTCACAAGGAGTAAAGAAAGAAAGTATATTACAAGCAATAATGGCTGAAAACTTCCCAAACCTAAGGGGAGAAATGGATATGCAGATCCATGAGTTACAAAGGACCCCAAATAGATTGAACCCTAACAGGGCTGCACTGAGACAAAGTATAATTAAATTACCAAAAGTCAAAGACAAAGAATTTTGAAAACAGCAAGGAAAAATGTTACATATAGGGGAACCCCTATGAGACTATGATCAGATTCAAAATATTGAAAGAAAATAACTGTCAACCAAGAAAACTATACCCAGTAAATCTATCTTTTAGAAATCAAGGAGAAATAAAAATTTTCCTGAACAAACAAAAGCTGAGAGGGAAGGAATTCATGGCCACTAGAAATCCTAATGGGGCTCTTAAGAGTGCAAGTAAAGGGACACTAATTAACATAAAAAAATAACAACTGAGAGGAAAACTCACTAGTAATAAATATATGCTCAAAGATAGATTCTGTAATAGAGCAATGGTGGTGCATAATTCACTTACAACTCTACTTTAAAAAGTTAAAAACCAAACATGACACTACAAAGAAAGAGAATTTCCAGCCAATAGTGTGGTGAAGGCCTGGGGTGGGGGGTGGAGAAGGGAGGAACAGTTAACTGCAAGGGGTCAATGGGGGGGGAAAGAGGACATATGTAATACTTTCAATAATAAAGTCTTTAAAATAAATAAAAATAAAATAGGATGTTATAATTTTTAAGATATTTTACTAACCACAGGCAACAGATCATAATAAAGAGATCAAATGATATTAATACCAAAGGACATTAAAACACATACAGTGACACATACATACATTTAAAAAAAAAGACCCATCTATATGCTGCTATAAAAAAACATTATTTAGATATAAGAGAAACACAGACTAAAAGTGAAACATATATTCCATACAAATGGTAACAAAAATAAGCTGCAGTAGCTATATCAGACAAAACAAAATTTAAAACAAAAACTGTAATGAGCAAAGAAGGGTGCTATATGATGATAATAGGGTCAAACCAATATGAGGATATAATATATTTAAATACTTTTGCATCCAGTCCTGGCCAGGTAGCTCAGTTGGTTAGAGTGTCATCAAGATACACCAGGGTTTCAGGTTTGATCCCTAGTCAGGGCACATATAAGAATCAACCAATGATGTGTCTGTCTGTCTGTCTGTCTGTCTCTCTCCCCCCCCTCCCCCTTTTTTCTCTAAAATATTTTTTAAAATCTATTTAAAAATACTTTTGCATCCAACACAGAAGCACCTAAATACATAAAACAAATATTATCAGACCTAAAGAGAGAAATAAAAAGCTATACAATAATAGGGAACTTGAATTCCCCACTTACTCAATGGATAGATCATCCAAACAGAAAACCAATAAGGTCACATTGGTGTAAGCATGCTCAACCAGATGGACTACCTGATAGCTACAGAGCATTCCATTAGCAACAGATACACATTCTTCTGAAGTGAACATGCAACAATTCCCAATACAGATCATTTTAGACCAGAAAACTAGTCTTAATAAATTTAGATTGAAATCACATCAAACATCTTTTCCAATCACAATGGTATGAAACTAGAAAATACACAAAGAAAATTGGAAAAATCACAAATATATGGAAATTAAACAACATTCTTCAAAATAACCAATGGGTGAAAGAAGAATTCAAGAGAAAAAACATCTTGGGACAAATGAAAATAGAAATGGAATATATCAAATTTATAAGATGAAGCAAAAACAGTTCTAAGAAGTTCATAGCAATAGATGCCTACCCCAAGAAACAAAAAAGTCTCAAATAAACAACATAACTTTATATCTCAAGAAACTATAAAAGAACAAATGAAGCCCCAAATGAGAAATAAATAAAGATTAGGGCAGAAATAAATGAAATATAAACTAAAAAGAATATAGAAAAGATCAATTAAACTTAAGAGCAGTTTCTTTGACAGGATAAACAAAACTGATACATTGCAGATAAACTTACACAAAAGAGAAGACTCAAATAAAATCAGAAATAAAAGATGTTATAACAGAATATTATAGAAATACAGGGGATCATAAAAGACTACTACCCTGTTTGCCCGAAAATAAGACAGTGTCTTATATTATTTTTTTCTCCCAAAGTTGCGCTAGGTCTTATTTTCAGGGGATATCTTATCTTTCCATGTGCTAGGTCTTATTTTCAGGGAAACACGGTATGAACAATCATAATGCAATAAATAGGACAACCTAAAAGAAATGGATAAATTCTTGGAAACATACAACCTACCAAAACTGAATCACGATGTAGAAAATTGAAACAGACTTTTTACTTGCAAGGAGATTGAACGAATAATCAAATCACAGGCAAACTCTACCAAATATTCAAAGAACACTAATACTTCTCAAACTCTTCAAAAACTAAAAGCGGGAACCCTTCCAAATTCATTTTACATGGGCAACGTTAACCTGACACCAGAACCAAACAGAGGACTCCACACACAAAAAAAACCAATATTCCTGATGAACATAGATGCAAAAATTTTCAGCAAACTATTTACAAACAGAATTCAAAGACACATTAAAAAGATCATGCAACATGATCAAGTGGGACTTACTTTAGCGAGGCAGAGATGGTTCAGCATCCATAAATCAATCCATTTGATACTACACAGTAACAAAAAAAAAGGTTCAAAGTACAGGAGCATCTCAGTAGATGCTGAAAATGCATTTGGCAAAAGTTCAAAATCCATGTATGATTACAAACTTCAAACAGATGGGTAGAGGGAAAACATACAACATAAGGTAGCATAATACGACACGCACATACCTAGCATTATACTCAACTGTGGAAAGCTAAAAGCTTTCCCTCTAAGATCAGGAACAACACAAGAACACTCCCTCACCACTTTTATTCACCACCAGAGGCCTGGTGCCTGAAATTCGTGCCCAGGGGCGGGGTGTCCCTCCCCTGGTGTGCACCTTCTCCAAACTGGGACCCCTCAGGTGATGTACAGGACTGCTGGCTTCTAACCACTCACCTGCCTGTCTGCTTGACGCCCCTAATTGCTCTCCCCTGCCAGCCTGATTGCCTCTAACTGCCTCTGCCTCAGCGCCGCCATGTGGCTTTGTCCATAAGGACGTCCAGAAGGATACCAGAAGATATCGGGTATAATTAGTGTATTACCCTTTTATTAGTATAGTATTGGAAGTCCTACCAGGAGCAATTAGGGAAGAAAAGGCATACAAGTGGAAATAAAGCACAACAGTCACTTTTTCAGATGACATGATAAACATATATAGAAAACTCTAAACACTCCATCAAAAATCATAAGAATAAATTTAGTCAGTTGCAAAATATGAAATCAATGTACAAAAATCTGTTGTTTCTTCACACTAATAAACTATCAAAAAGAAAAATTAAGAAGATAATCCCATTTATAAATGCATCAAGAAATAAAACAACTAGGAATAAATTTAATCAAGGAGGTGAAAGACCATATTGAAAACTACAGAACATTAATAAACTGAAAAGGGTACAGGTAAATGGAAAGACATTTGATGCTTATGGTTTGGAAGAATTAATAATGTTAAAATGTCCATATCTATCCAAAGCAATCTACAGATTCAGTGCAATCCCTATAAAAATTCCAATATCATTTTGCATGGAAACAGTACTTGTAGGGAAGCACAAAATACCCCAAATAGTTAAACCTACCTTGAGAAAGAAGGTTGGAGGAATCACACTCTCCTATTTCAAACTATATTAGAAGGCTATAGTAATTGAAACGGTATGGTATTTGGCATAAAAACAGACACATGCTGAGTTTCAGGCTCGATCTCCAGTAGGGGCTTGCAGGAGGCAGTTGATCAATGATGCTTCTCTCATCGATATTTCTTTCTATCCCTCTCCCTTCCTCTCTCTTTAAAAATCAATAAAAACATGTTTTTAAAAAATGGGCAGAAGATCTGAATAAACATTTTCCAGAGAAGACATTTAAATAGCCAACAGTACCATATGAAAAGATCCTGAACATCATTAATCATCATGTAAATATAATAAAAGCCACAATGAGATGCCACCTCACACCCTTTGACCAATATCAGAAATAATAAGTGCTGGCCGGAAAGTGGAAAAAGGGGAACCGTGAGCACTATTGCTGAGAATGTAAATTGGTGCAGTCACTATGTAAGATAGTGTGGCGGCACCTCAACAAATTAAAAATGGAGCCGAAACCGGTTTGGCTCAGTGGATAGAGCATCGGCCTGCGGACTGAAAGGTCCCAGGTTCGATTCCGGTCAAAGGCATGTACCTTGGTTGTGGGCACATCCCCAGTAGCGGGTGTGCAGGAGGCAGCTGATCAATGTTTCATCAATGTTTCTAACTCTCTCTCCCTCTCTTTTCCTCTCTGTAAAAAAATCAATAAAATATATTTTAAAAATAAATAAAATAAAAATGGAACTTCTATATAACCCAGCAATTCAATTTCTGGGTATTTATCTGAAAAAAACAAAAATACTAACTGGAAAAGATAAATGTTCCTCTCACCCCCCAATGCTCATTGCATTATTATTACAGTAGCCAAGACATGGAAACAACCTGCATGCATCCATGGATGAATGGCTAAAGAAATTGTGGTATCTATAATAACAGAGAATAAATCCTAGGAGTTCACATCACAGGGGAAAAAATGTATTCTCTTTTTTTGTGTGTGTGCATCTTTATGAAATGACAACTAAACTTATTGTGGTAGTCTTCTCAATATATGTATGTCAAATTATTATACTGTACACCTTAAACTTATACAGTGCCATATGTTAATTATAGCTCAATAAAACTAGAAAAATGGCAGAGTTATAAACATTATTAAATTTTATTAACAAAAACTTTGTACATTTCCTTTAATACATGTGGAATTTTACATCTAGGTAAAATAACAACACATTCAAAATTTGCCATTTATACAAATTGTTACAGAATAACAATCAGTGGGTTAAATAAGTAAAATAAACCACACCGATTTTTTAAATTATCTACAAAAGATTTTATTTTCTTTAAAATTCCCCTGAACATATAAAAATAAATTAATTTTACTTTTCAATTAAATCTACTAATTAGAAATATTACAAATCAAAATATCAATGTTATCTTATGAATTTTTCACAATACAAAACAGATTCACAAAACTTTATTTACAGAAATGAGGTAAGAACTGTGCAATGTTTAACCAAGAGACATATTGCAGAATTAACATGTTCTTCCAGCTAAGTACACAGTGGAGGTCTAATTAGAGCTGGGTCTTTTCCACTAATAACTCACACATTTAAGAACAGTTCAATGATTATGTCCCCAATTGTTTAATTTATAACAGCCATCCTGTCAGACCAGGAGTGTGGCTACCCAAAGTAGGTCTGTCATACAGACTCCACCTGTTTCAGGAACTGTAGCGGTGGGTTGCTTGTCTTATTTTGTTTTAAATCAATATCAGAAATGGGAAGTTTTTAAATTAAAAAACAAAAACTCTTACCAAATCCACTCATTTTCCTTGTGACTCATTAGTGGATAAATACCCAGGAGATAGTTTTGCCTGAGCTATCTACGGTGGCATAGAAAGTTTTTAATAAAGGCGGAACATGGGGAAGGCTGCTGGTGTAACACTGACTATCCCTGCTACTCACAAGGACTGACTATAGTGTGGTATAGTGCAAGCTCAGCTGGTTAGAGCCATTTCAACACCATGAAGGTACTAACAGGCACTTGATTCAGGCTAAACCCTACCATCAGTTTCCAGAGTGGCCCCTCTTTCTGAAAGAAATCTTTCACTTTGAATCGATCTTGTTTCCCCAGCAGCCTTAGAACACACTTAACTCAAAGCTTTGCTGAAATATGAGTAGGTCTTAACACTAAAGAAAAAGCATTTATCAAAAGAAAATTACCTTTAACATAAGCAGACATTACCCTCCTAACTTGATTACCAAAATTGGCAAATCCATTAGAAAGGAAATTTTTATGACAAAGATTACCAAGTCCCTGTTCATGACATATTTATTTGCAATAACCAATAAAACTCCAGAAGAAATTGGACAGTTCCTTGAAATTTGTTTTGATTCAAAGAGCAAGCACACTGTAATCCAAACAAAATTGTTACCCAGACAAGCTTCATTCCAACTTGTACAAGATAACAATAGTTTATAAATGAAGCAAGTCTTTAGTTTTGCTGTTCATCTCTCCAATTTGTAACAAAATTAGTTGTGTACCAACTATATTAAATTTCTCTTAGGTTGATAAACTCATTGCATGTAAATTATTTCACTGACAAAAATTAGTTACTAAATTTTCTTTCAAAGTTCAAAAATCTGAGTGAGGGGTGGGGGACATGGGAATTCAATTTCAGTGCAACAAAGCAACAAGAAAATTAATCAAAGCCTTAAAAGAATGTCCTTGTGGCAATTAGTCCTTCGTTGTGCGGTTAGTTTCTTGCTGCGCTTCTTCATAGGTGTAGTAAGAGGACTGCAACAGCAGCCAATGAAGTGCTAGGACAGCAGGACAGGCAATTTCTAGCGGTTTCTCAACTGTCAACTTTTCTCTTGAGCAACTGGCCCGGATTTATCACTAAGTCTCTGCAGTTAAAACAAGCAAAATCAGATGCATTAGCTAAATCAATTTCTGGCCCACATTTGAGGTAATATCCTCTAAATTAGAATCATAAGTGAGGTAAAAAGTGGTGTATACGGTTATTCATTTTATAAAAAAATGTTTTATCGATTTTTTACCTAGAGGAAGGGAAAGGGACAGAGTCAGAAACACCTATCAGCTGCGTCCTGCACACTCCCCCCTAGGTATGTGCCCGCAACCAAGGCACATGCCCTTGACCGGAATCAAACCCGGGACCCTCCAGTCTGCAGACCGACACCCTATCCACTGAGCCAAACCAGTCAGAGCTACGGTTATTCATTTTTTTTTTTTTCTATAAGTCAACATGGTTATTTTTTTAGCATAATATAAAGACATACATTTACTAGTAAACATTAGTTGTCTTATGAAATTCAGTGGTAAACAAAGACAGAAATGCCCATTGCAGGAACAGAACTCATAAGGAATGAAAGTAGAAAGAATCCCCTGAAGTTGACTTTTCCACAGAAGTAGTAAAATGGTATTATGGAAAATGAAATTTTTATGGACAAATAGTCATGGGTTCTTATGTGACATGTGCCTTTTATCCTTTGATCTTTAACCTCTTTGAGGATACTTTTATTAAATTAATAAAACTGAGGTTACAGCTCATTATTATTTTAAAGACTGAAATCCTGCATACTATTGTATCTAGCCTGGTCAGTGTAACTCAATATTTAGAGTGTCAGCCAGCACACCGAAGAGTTCAGGTTCAATTCCCAGTCAAGGGCATGTACCTGGATTGTGTGTTCACCCTCAGAACCCTGGTGGGATGCATGTGGGAGGCAGTCAATGTGTCTCTCTCACATTGATGTTTCTCTCTCTCTCCTCCTCTCTTCCCCATTCCTCCCTCCCTTCCACTCACTCTAAAAAGCAATGGGAAAAATATCCTCAGATGACAATAGAAAAAAAAAAAAAAAGATGTCTAGCCCTAGCTGGTTTAGCTCAGTGATAAAGTGTCAGCCTGCGAACCCAAGGGTCCCGGGTTAGATTCCCATCAAGGGCACAAGCCAGGGCTGTGGGCTCAATCTCCAGTAGGGGGCGTGCAGGAGGCAGCCTTCGAATGTTTCTCTTCCATTCTCCCTTCCTCTCTGAAATCAATAAAAATAAAAAATTTTAAAAAACATGTCTAACATATAGCAGGTATTTAAGAAGAAATTACCAGGAGAATAATGTATTTTTTAAAATGGGAGAGATCAGCCGAAACTGGTTTGGCTAGTGGTAGAGTGTCGGTCTGCGGACTGAAAGGTCCCAGGTTCAATTCCGGTCGAGGGCATGTGCCTTGGTTGTGGGCACATCCCCGATGGGCAGTGTGCAGGAGGCAACTGGTCGATGTTTCTCTCTCATCGACGTTTCTAGCTCTCTATCTCTCTCCCTTCCTCTCTGTAAAAAATCAATAAAATATATTTTAAAAATAAAATGAAATAAAATAAAATGGGAGAGATCAGGGAGAATAATCTCTAATTAATCAATAAAATTCTTATTTATTAACAAAATTCTCCTTATTTCACTAGATATAATAATACAAAGATACTTACTGTTCCTTTCTGACTTGCATTATCGCCATGGATGGTGAGAAATGGGTTGGTGGTGGCTGGGTGAAGTGGTGGTGCCTGAGTACCTGCAAGTAGGTTGTTTATCGGTATTTGTGTTGGTCCAGAGATCTGTAGCTGCTGTAGCTCAGGTTGGTGATGTTGCTGGTGATGATGCTGCTGCACTAACTGATACAGAAGGGCCTGATGTTGCTCCTTAGGTAAAAACATGTGAGAGAAGATGAGTTCCCTGTCACAGAATTCAGCAGTCAGTAAAGCCTACCTTTTCTATTTTCTTCTTTATTTTTATTTATTTTTATCACCTGAGGATACTTTTCCATTGATTTTTAGAGAGAAAGGAAGAGAGAGAAATATGAACGTGAGGCATGTTGATTGGTTGCCTCGGCATGTGCTCAACTGGGACCAGGGTTCAAGCTTGCAACCATGCCCTTGACTGGAACTGAAATCGTGACTCTTCAGTTCGTAGGCAGATGTTCTATCCACTGAATTAAACCAGACAGTGCTACTTTCTTCTTTAATATTTAAACATAAATTACATTCATAATACTAAGAAAGAAAACTAGCATCTCATCTGGAAAAATACACTGCACTAGGTAGTAACTGTCTATACTAATAAAAGCCTATGTGGTCATCATGCCCTCAAGCCCGCACACCCTCATGCCATAACAATCCATCACCAAGAGGCGGCGTGCACAGCAGGCATGCGCAGGTGGGCAGGGACTTGACACTGCGTGCGGCACAGAGGTGGTTCTGGGCGGCTCTGTGCGGTGACAACAGGAGCGGACCACCAGGTCCGGCCTACTTCTTTGGGGCAATCCATTAAGGAGCCCCGGATAGGTGGGCAGGGCCTACCTCTTTGGGGAGATGGATCGCTGGGCTGCCGCAGTGTTGAGAGGGCACAGGCCAGGCTGGGCACTGCCCCCTGAGTGCACAAATTTTGTGCACCAGGCCTCTAGTCTAATAGAAAATGTCAATAACATCAATGAATGGCTTATTTTCAGAACAGGCAAACAAATACAGAAGACCACTATTCTAAAATTAGGTTATCCATGGAAATCAAGAACAGCAACTTACAGAACTCACAAGTGATCTGTATTTGACTTTAGAATGCACTTGCTCTTGACTATATGGGTCAAATCCTTCCTCTAATTCTGGGAACTTATTCATGCTGACAGAAAGGGTACTTTTTTTTTTTTCATGTAAATAAGACTATCTTCTATAGCAAGTATATAATTCATTTCTTGAGTGATTACTATGTGCCAGCAAATGTTTTGAGACATGTATTTTGTGCTTGAGACATATGGGGAAGGGAACCTCTGTCCTTATATATAGTCCACCCTGGGGGGGAACAGGAAGAAACCAACAAATATATTAGAATATGATTATTGCTAAAGGTTAGGGAAGCCCTGGATGGTGTCGCTAAGTGATTAGAGCATCAACCTATAGAAGCTAACCCTTAAAGGTCTCGGATTTGATTCCCAGTCAAGGGCACAGAGCTTGGTTGCAGGTTCTGATCTGAGGCAACCATTTGATCTTGATCTCTCTCTCGCCCTCTCTCTCTAAAGGTAAATCAATTTTTAAAAAATTAGCCTAGTCTATTTGGCTCAGTGGCTAGAGTGTTGGCCCACAGACTGAAGGATCACGAGTTTGATTCCATTCAAGGGTATGAACCTCAGTTGCAGCCCAATCCCTGGCCCTGATCAAGTCAAGTGCAGGACGCAACCAATCAATGTATCTCTCTCACCTCAATGTTTCTCTCTGTGTGTCTCTCCCCTCCCTAAAAATCAATGGAAAAACAAAACAAAAAATAAAAATAAAGGTCAGGAGAAAGAGAAGTGTGTGATAGAGTATGGTAGGGGTGGGGTCATATGAAATGGATTGGTCAGGGAATTCTCTGATTGAATATGGGGAGGGGGTGTCTAGGCGGATGGAACAGCCATTGCTAAGGGGCTATGTCAGAGAACATCCAGTATGATCAAAGCAGATAGCAAGGCCAGGGGTGCTGGAGTGGAGGAGCAAGGAGGAGGAAAGAGAATACAGCAAGCAGTAAGGCTTTTACTCATTGAAATGGGAAGCCAGTGGGAGGTTTTGAGCAGAGGAGTGATACAACCTGACTTAAGATTTCTTGATGGAATCAATGAGAGACATCAGAGGAAGAGGAATGAAGGATGACTGAGGTTTTTAGCTGAAGCACCAGGAAGAATGGACTTGCCATCAGCTGAGGAAGGGAAACTGTGTGGAGCGGGTGTGTGGTGGAAGATTACCATGTCAGTTTGGACATGTTGTGCTTGAAATGTCTAACAAGATAGCCAAGTAAGCAGTGGGTAAAGATGTTTAAAATTCCAGAGAGAGGCCAGGGCTGGAGACGCAAGTACCTATATATGAAAGGTATTTAAAGCTAAGTGACCAGAGATCACTGAATTCTGAAACACAATAAGGAGCAGAGGAGGAGAGAAGGACCCAGGAGAGGAAGCCCAGTTAGGTAGGAAAACAAGATAATGTGGTGTCATGGAAAGTAAGGTCAGAAAGGGTTTCAAGGAGAAAGGAGTGATCAGTTCTGTCAAATGCTGTTGCCAGTCAGGTCAAGTGAGATGAAGAACTAGAACTGAACACAGGACTGAGCAATATGAAGGTCACCAGGAGGGGATAACAAGCAGAGAAATAGGGTAGCAGCTGGAGGGGGCTATAGGTTCAAGCAAGAGTTTTTCTTAAAATGTGAGAAAAAAGTGTGCCTTATAATAAAATTCTTGCTTACATAAATGTGCAAGCTTTACCGGTTTCTGAGCAACAATTTGTGCTGAAAATTCCTTAACCATGTTCTGGAAATATCAATATGTGCTATTATTAGAGTAAAAATATTAATAGGAAGAATTCCAAATAAACTAAATTTTAGTACTTCATATTAAGATGAGGCATGAGATAATAAAATAAGATCACATTTTAGTGTAGGCATTTAAGAATTTATATACAACCCTGGCTGGTATTGCTTAGTAGTTAGTGTTGGCCCACACACTAAAGAGTCTCCGGTTCAACTCCTGGTCAAGGGCATGTATCTTGGGTTGTAGGTTCAAATCCCTGGCCCTGATTGGCGGGGAGGGTTTAGGAGGCAACCAATCAATGTGTCTCTCTCACATTAATGTTTTTTTCTCTCTTCCCCTCCCCCCGCTTCCATTCTATCTTGAAGCAAAGGAAAAGTATCCTCAGGTGAGGATTAACAACAACAACAACAAACATATACAATCTATCTTTGTATCACTATAAATATAGTAAGAGTAAAAATGCCTTAAAATTAAAACAAATATTTTCAGCATATTTTTGACTAAATCAAAGTAGTAGGTCAATATATTTTACAAAAAAATTATAAAGGCTGAAATTCTGAGTTCACCGAAGAGTACCTTGTCCAGGTAGTCTAACTTAATGAAATGTGCTAAGGAAATGAAGCTGGAGAAAAGTCACACAACCATATCAACTTGGTCTCACTTTAAATGTATGTTTACAGAGGGTCAGTCAGTGCTGCCCTTGTCTGTGAGCCACACACTTCCTTTCACATGTGTCTTAGTTAATTCTTTCTCCCTTTTCACCAAGGTATTTATTCCACATCATCTTTTTTAAAAAAATACAGCATATTTGTATTGATTTCAGAGAGGAAGGGAGAATGATAGACAAAAGTGATGAGAGAGCCGAAACCGGTTTGGCTCAGTAGATAGAGCGTCGGTCTGTGGACTGAAAGGTCCCAGGTTCGATTCCGGTCCAGGGCATGTACATTGGTTGCGGGCACATCCCCAGTAGGGGGTGTGCAGGAGGCAGCAGGTCGATGATTCTCTCTCATCGATGTTTCTAGCTATCTATCCCTCTCCCTTCCTTTCTGTGAAAAATCAATAAAATATATTTAAAAAAAAAAAAAAAAAGTGATGAGAGAGAATCATTGATTGGCTGCCTCCTGTACAACCCTCCTGGGGATCGAGCCCACAACTGGGAACTGAACTGTGACCTTCTGGTTCATACATCGACACCCACCATTGAACAACACAAGTTAGGCTGTTTCATATTCTTAAACACCAATACTCCATTCTCCCTCAGCTGATAACTTCACTTATAATTTAATTAAAAATTTAAAACATTAAAAGTGCATTTCCTCAACCTCCTATCAAAAAATCCACTGACAACTGCTCTGCCTGCTCTCTTCTTAGAACACAACGCTACGCTCAGCTTCTCTCCTTTCTTAGGAACTTTATTGTTCAGGCCCTATCCTTCCCTCTCCTGCACCAGAAATTAACCCACTGACATACTACATGCTGTCATGTTAATAAAGAATAGAAACTACCTCCCTAGATCATGTCTTTCTTCTGTTAGGTGCCCATTTCTCTGCTTTTTACATAAAAATATCTTTAGTTGTCTCTATGCTACCTTCACTTCTCCTCCTCCCATTTTCTTTTGAACCACTCAGTGAGGTTTTTACTTCCCACCAAAACCGCATTTGTGAAAAACTTCTAGACAGTTACATCCAACGGTCAGTTTTGCTTGTCTTTCCAGAGGCATCTTACACAGCGAAGTCCTTTCTCGGCACATTTTCTCAGTTCCCTCCTAACTCAACGGCCACTTTCTTCCTAGCTCCTTTACTAGGTTATTCTCCTTGCCCAGGATGTCCAGGACTGCCTTCAGGTCTTATCCAATCTTATGAATCTATACATCACATATGCAGCAATGATCCCAAATTTATATATTCAACTGCATTCTTTCCTTGGACTCAGACTATACAACTGCCTATTGCACAACTCATCTAAACAGACATCTTAAACTCAGTATGCTCACATCAGACTCCTGTTTTTCACTAAAATCTGTTCCTTCTGGTCATCCAAATCTCAGTAAAAGTCAACATCCAACTGTTTAGGGCTCTTCTTTTTCTTGAATGTCCAACAAACTAGACTTGTTGGTTCTAACTTAAAAATATACAATTCTAGCCTTGGCTGGTGTTTCTAAATGGTTAGAGCATTGGCCTGCATACCACATGGTCATGGGTTTGATTCCTGGGCTGCAGGTTTGATCCTGCCCCATTTTGGAAACATGAGGCAGCCAATTATGTGTCTCTCTCACATCACTGTTTCTTTCCCTCTCCCCGCCCCTCACTCCTTCCCTTTCTCTCTAAAAAGGAATAGAGAAAATACCTTTGGGTGAGAATTAATAACAACAAAATTTCAGACAGATTTCTGCCTCATTTATCGCGCTATTTTAAGAAACCAACATCTACCGAGACTGTTCCTGTTTCTATTCTTGCCACCATCTCCCCTCCTAATATATACAACTTTCCATAATGCAGCAGCTAAACTTATCTCATATTTTAAAAATGTGATTATTATGTCACTATTCTGTTCAAAGCCCTCTAATTAATTACTTTAAATAATCCTGAAAAAGTGAGAAGATATTTTTTTAAAAAATTCTTTTAAAAAAAGCTTTTTAAAAATTTGGATAATTATTAAAGCTAGGTGATTAGTATATTATACTGTCTATTGGTACACTTGAAAATATCCATAAAGAAAATTTTTTAAAAAAAATCACCAATGGCTTTCCACCGCACTTAAGATAAATCTAAATTTCTTGCCACAGACAGCCAAACAAGACATTCTATGAACTCTGGACCAAAACCATTTATCTGACCTCTTTCCTCTGCATGAGCCTCTCTCATTCTGAAGTATACCAGCCTTTTTTCTAGTCTCGAAAACATAAACACTTACACAGCTGAGGTCTACAACTGCTATCCCTCTAAACACACATTCCTGGAGTGTGCTTTCTTGTCTATTCCCACGTCAGAAAGTCATGCTTCTTCAACTTGTATTCAGATCTGTGCTCAAAAGTCACCTACACAAGAAAGCTGGACCATCCTATAAAAATGGCCCTCATGCCACTGTTCTCTATTGCCTCATCCTGCTTTATTTTTCTTCTCAATATTTATCACTATCAAAAAGTATGTATTTATTGTCCATTTCTGTTATCAGAATGAAGCTCATGAAAATACAAAATCTTGCTCACCACTCTATCCCAGAATCTACCAGAGTACCATAGCACATGTTCTAATATTTGTAAATGAATTAATATAATGTCACTACAGGTATTGTAGATAATACCAAATGATAAGACAAACTTTTTATATTATGCATCCCATAATGTTATTTCACAAATGTATAATCAATAAGGCACACTGAATATCTATTATAACTTAGATCACTTTCTCTTAATAAAAATAAAATATTATCAAAAGGAAGCACTTACTGGAGTGAGCTGTTGAGAATTTAACAACTGCTGAAATTGCTGCTGATGAAGAAATATTTGTCTTTGCTGGTCAGAAAGTAATCCTAGTCCTGAGGCACTGAAAAAGATTAAAATTCTTACTTTCTACATTTTTAAAAAAAATTTGTTTTTTTTTAAAATGTAAAATGAAAGACCACTCTTTGATTTGATGTTTCATAAGTTAAGTCAAGTTTTTAATTACAATACTTTTTGGAAACAATGATGTACAAATTTATTTCTGTGTGCATATGTTTGTGCACACACATGTAAGCATGCATACAGATAAGTAAGTAAATAAGAATTCACATTGTCGAGAAATGTTTTGTTTTCCTTTTTTATTGTAAACCAAACAGGCACTAAGTTATTTTATGGAATAGAAATTTACATGTGTTCTTAACATGCACATGTAATAATTTATTCTTAATTATTCAAGAATCATTTAACCCTCACTAACACATATTTAAAACAAGAAATAACCCAAACATAATGAGTGATTTGACCTAACCTTTTTAAATGGTCCCAATGATCAGTAAAATTAAGCACCAATGAAGAGAGCCATAAAGAAGTTTGCTAGTACCCACTGAATATCCATTTAAAGTGATTTATTCCTCAAAAGTATGTTCAATAACATGATCTTAATCTCCTTATTCTGAACAAACATTCACATAAAATTCTAGTACAATGAAACAGAGAGTCTCACTCCCTAGGTATTCAAGATAAATATTTAAACCTTCATCCTATAGCAAAGATTTTTTATTATAAAACTAAGGAAATTACATAGCTCAATTTTAAGAAACCAATATTCTTATGTGATCTTCATTACAATATTTCTTTTCTTCAGAATTTATGATACATGAAGGCAACATACACGAGGATAAGAAAAATTAGTATTTAAAATATACATCACAGATCAAGACTAAAATTTTCAGCACAGAATATATTTAATGTTTTGTTACTAAAGTGGTTTAATTTTGCTTTATTCAGAGTAAGTTTCAAAAATAAATGGCTCTCAGTATAATATGCTTAGTTTAAAAGTTTGGTGGACTTTAATTTCTTAAAGTACATCTACAAGCAGCACATAAAAATCTCTATCTAAAACATGGACAACATGATATTAGGTTGCACCGAAAAACCTAAAATATATTTAAGTAAGTTTCTCACCTGTTAGTCAGTGTAGCTGGCATTGGATGAGTTGCATTAGGTGGTACAGTTGTATGGGTGAGGGGGGTAGGGTTCTGGGATATTGTGACAGGAGTCTGAATAACCCCATTTAAAGCTCCTACAATGCCATTAATTGCCAGTTGGTTACCTGGCAAAGCTCCAATTATCCCACCCACTCCAGGAACTGCAGGAATGGTGGATGTTACAGTCTGCATTCCACTAGCCAGGGCCCCCACCGTCACACCATTGACCTGCTGAACTCCACTAACGCTTGAGCCCTGCTGAGCGGGACTCTGCCCAGCAGGAGGTGGAGTAGAAAGAGCTGATGAGCTGCTGGTGCTTTGTCCACTGGAGGTTAAGTCCTAATGGAAGAAAAAACAGAAATTTAAATTGTAAGGAACACAGAAAAACTATTTAAAATAACTTAAAACCATTTAATGTGATATGCTATTGTTTGTAAGTAAAATACACAAATTAAACTAACACCACCAAAATTACCTGATTTAATACAGGAAGAGAATTCTCAGGTAAAAAGCTGTTTCCTAGATGAGGGCTCTTACTGCTGTTCAAGGAATCAGTAGTAGGAGCTAGAAAAAGAAAAGAAAATAACCTATTTTCCCTGTTAAATTACATCACGTATAAGATTAAAGGCTTATCTAACAGTTTATCCTGAAGCCTACATGAAAAACATATAAAAATTAAGTTTTGCTCTTCCTAACTGGTCTTTAAATAATAATAAAAATCTTTATCTCTATTGAATATCATGGCTTTAAATCAATAAAAAGATCATTATACATTTAAATAAAATTTATCATTAAGTTATGTGATAAATTTGGAACAAGTTCATCACTTAACAGGATTCTTTATGCTCTTTGAAATAACCTATCATTCCTTTTCAACATCTTTATGTAAGTTATTATTCACTTATTTAAAAGGTATTAAAAGTCTAGCCTACTTTCCATAGATACACGATAAACATTTTCATACCATTCTGTGCTGAAAATGCATGAATTTGATGAGATGGACTAGGATTTGTTGTTATTGCTGGAAAAGGCACTGAGAGCTGTGCATTCAACAACTGAAGGCGTTCCTTTTTGGCAGTTAAATTTTTAATTTGTTCCTCTAATCTTCGATTTTCAACTTGAAGTTGGTGTAATGATTTCAGCATTCCTAAAACTAGTAAACATTTGGATAGTTTTTAACAAAGACAAGTTCATACACAGGGCTAAGTACTTTAAGGTCGCAAATGTCAATAACTTTAGAAATAAGTTGAAATAGAAAAATAGAAATTCTGTAAAGCATTTCTAAATTAGGTTTTATTCTTAAATTTATATGTAGTTATAAACATACCATAATATATTTGTATTGTACATATATAAGCATAACCAAAAATGCATCCATCTGGTGCAGGTAATTTCTTTCTCAAAAAAAAAAAAAATTTATTTTCATCAAAATAAAAACCTAATTAAAAATCAAAGTGCCGCCGAAACCGGTTTGGCTCAGTGGTAGAGCATCGGTTTGCAGACTGAAAGGTCCCAGGTTCGATTCCGGTCAAGGGCATGTACATTGGTTGCGGGCACAGCCCCGGTACGGGGTGTGCAGGAGGCAGCTGGTCGATGTCTCTCTCTCATCGACGTTTCTAGCTCTCTATCTCTCTCCCTTCCTCCTCTTTGTAAAATATCAATTAAAAAAAAAAAAAAAGTTTGCTATTTAAAAAAAATAATAAAATAAAAATAAAAATAAAAGTGCCATTTTAGATAATTTTACATTAAGAGAGAAAGAATCATAACAATATCCTTCAACAGAATAACCACCTTACGCTTTTGTTTGCTGCTTGGTTAAGTAGTATGCTATCAGACAAGTGAGGAACCCCCAAACCCAGCTGCTCAGAATGCTAATGCACACATCTCCCAGCAGGGGGCAGTGTGTGTGTGTGTGTGTGTGTGTGTGTGTGTGTGTGTGTGTGTGTGTAAGCGCGTGCGCAAAAACAAACAAACAAAATACTCTGACCTCTAGAATGGCAACACAGAGTGCTACTGTTATGCCACAGTGACAGACACTTTTAAAAGTTCTATGCCTTAAAAAGTTGTATTTGCGCTGAAACTGGTTTAGCTCAATGGATAGAGCGTTGGCTTGGGGACTGAAGGGACCCGGGTTCGATTCTGGTCAAAGGCATGTACCTTGGTTGCGGGCATATCCCCAGTAAGGGGTGTGCAAGAGGCAACTGATCGATGACTCTTTCTCATCGATGTTTCTAACTCTCTATCTCTCTCCCTTCCTCTCTGTACAAAATCAATAAAATATATAAAAAATAAAAAAATAAAAGTTGTATTTGCTTAACATGCCCTTAGGGCCTTAAAAAGATACAATTCTACTAGTACAAACACATATGATCATTTCCCAAGGATTTAACCCTTTGCACTCCGAACCATTCTGGACATTGGCTACCAGCTACTCGACGCTACTTTGCGGCAGAGTGCGTTGAAATAACTCAATTCCCCGTAATCACTAATAAACTGCAATGTCCCCTGAGAGGGGACATCCAAGTGATATGCTAGAATTCCGATGTCCCCTGAGAGGGGACAGCGGAGTGCAAAGGGTTAACTTTTATTCCTCCTCTTCAAAATCCCACAAAGAAACTCTTATGCACCCAAATGAGATGCAATAAGACTAAGCAAAACCTGTTTTCCAGCTATCATTTAAAGGATTTTCCCAGCATGAATTTTCTTAAAATAAGCACTTTTTTAATGTGATGGCACCATTTATAAAAATACAATTTATGGCACTTGTCTACTAACAATAAGCAAAACCTATTCTATTATATATATGTATAAAAGCCTAAGAGACCATTACAACGGGACTATAAGGACTGGTCGTTATTATGTGCACTGACCACCAGGGGGCAGACACACAACGCAGGAGCTGCACCCAGCCTACAGGCCCCAATCACCCATAGGGCCTTGCCAGCCAACCTCCTGGTCTGTCAGGCCCCTGTGCTGGGATGGGGAACCAGGGATGGGTGGCAGTGGATGTGGCCCCTTTCCCAGGGGACTGAGGGCTGGCTCCCTCCTTGGGGCTAGCAGCCAACCTCCTGGGTCCCTCCTCCTGTCCCTTTCCCAGCTAGCAGGCCCCAATCACCTGGCCAGGGCTGGCCTGGGCTGGGCCAGGGAACTAGGGGTTGGTGGTAGCAGATGAGGGAAGGAGGCGGCGGGGAGCGGGGAACCGATCGGCCCTGATTGCCGGCCAGGCCTAGGGAACCCACCAATGCACGAATTTCATGTAATGGGCTTCTAATGTTTTAATAAAATAAAGCAGCAAAAGTTTATATCCCAAAATATAAAAACCACCTATTCCTCATCCTGCCCCCAAATACATCCTTAACACTAGGCCATGTTTCCAGCTAACCACTACCTGTACTGTAACTTTGCTGTTTGGCATTTTTTACCCATGGTCTCCCTGTCAATACTTAAAATTATAAAGATAATTAATATGTATATATAACATATATTATAGAATTTAAAAAGTAAATGATACGTAGTATATAAAATTATATATATTATTTACATATATATAAGTTGGTCATTATTATTCTTTCTCATACAAATTATAAAATCAAGATAGTTGACATACTTGACTATATGCACTGTTTATAATAACTTCTCCTGAGATGAGCAACTTTTATTCAAAAAATTAAGCTAAGAAAAATATAACTCGTGTATTTTAGTAAAAGTTAAAATTTGATCAGAACAAAATACAATGAAAAGCAATGCATCCATGTTATAATAATTATAAACAGTAACAATGACCAGTGAATAGATTAGAGCTTTCTATGAGTCAGGCAATGTTCCTTACATTTTTTATGTCATTTAATACTCAAAATTATGATACAGATACATTATTACTCCCATTCTACAAATGGGAGACTAGAGCACACTGACATTTAAGAAAGTTACCCATGATCTGTTAAAGTATGCAAAGACAGGATATAAGATCAAGCAGTAAAACTGTAGAATTTGTTCCAATAAGCCACTATATTACATTATTCTTACCTTTTAATATAAAACATATATCATCATTTCATTGCTATTCTTGATTAAGCGTGATTTCTGCACCTATCCATCTCTCTGTTGTTTCATCCACCCATCCATCTACCATCTTTCTTTAAAGACAAGAAAAGAATACTTACTGTCACTAGGAGTACCCTGTTCTAATAAAAATTGCTGTCCTTCACTCCACTGCCTCTCCAAAAGCTGTTCTATGCTGGCTGCTACCGGAGGCAGATTTTCCAAACTGCTGTTGCTTGGTGGATCATAGCGAATCTGTAAGCTGCTTACGGGGGATCTGTTGAAAACATTAATTCTTGGGTTAAACAGCAGAACCCTTCAAAGGAGAGCACATTCACACTTCTTACCTTATGCCGGCCCTTTTCCTGTACAAGTTTTCTAACACCAAGCAGCCTATGCTAGAACAATCAAACCATAATCTACTAAAATTTAGTAATTATCATTATTCCTCCTCAAATTGCAAAACCAAAGGACTAGCTGGCCATACTTGATAATTAAAAACCACTAGAAAAATATAAATACATTGACAATAATATCTGAAATAGGCTATACAAGAACTTGATATAGGTTTGTAAGACTTTAACCTAACTAGCCAGAAAAGAGCCCCACCATTCTGCTTTAATATGCAAAATATCAGAGTTATAATAATGTAGTATGTATTTTAATGTAGAATTTATTTTAATTTACAACAAAAGCTCAATCAAATATTAGTAAACAGATATTTTTAATAATTTTGAAGCTTTTTATTCTAAATCTAAAATACTTATTTGTAAGTATTTTCAGTATTAAGGAATATTATCAAAAACAAAGCAATTTTTATTTGACAAATGTTTCCAAAATGTCATATCTGCATTTCAGATGACTTAATTACACTTCCAAAACAAGTATCTCTCAATATAAAAGGCTAATATGCAAAGTGTCCCTTGGGAGTTTGATGGAGAGTTCAATTGCTCGCTATGACATGCGTTGACCACTGGGGTGGGGTGGGGGGTGGCGCAGAATGAAGGAAGGCCCTGGCCAGCAGAAGGAAGGCCCCATCGCTGGCCAGGCCTAGGGACTCTACTTGTGCTCTGGGCCTCTAGTTACTTATATTGAAATGAATATGCAATGTTCTCCTTCACCCACTTTTTTTGTTTCAAATTAGTAAATGTGGCTATTTCTAGTTCCCAGCTTCCATATTTACATAACACATTAATAAAGGGTTTTAGAGTACCCAAAGTGTTTCCACATAACCATCTCATATGATTTTCTCAACAACCTAGTAATGAGTCAAAGCCTGGATTACTGGCTCCATTTCTATCTGATAAAACAAATGGGACTTGAGTGTCTTGATCAAAGACACAAAACTGATTAATGATAGAGTTTGGGTTACAAGGCAAGTCTTCTAACAACCTTCTGTTGTTTTGCAACTGCCTTAAAATGTTTCTCTAGACAAATATCTTTAAATAAGAAGTTAAACAACAAATGAGGCTTTTTAGTCCATATAAAAATACCATGTGCTATCTACATTTGGCTAATAACTAACACATATCCTCCCCAAACTTTCCAAAAAATCCAAGAGGAAGGAACACGTGCAAGCTCTTTTTATGAGGACAGCATTATCCTAATTCCAAAAACCAGATAAAGACACCACAAAGAAAATTACAGTAACATCCCTGATGAACACAGATGCTAAAATCCTCAACAAAATATTAGCAAATCGAATCCAGCAATTTATTAAAAAGATCATACATCATGGCCAGTGGGATTTATTTCAGGAATGCAAAGCTGTACGATATTAACAAATCAATGAATTACATAACAAATTGAAAGACAAAAATTGTATCAATAGATGCAGAAAAAGCATTCAACAAAATCCAACATACATTTTTTTAAAGTATATTTTTTTCTTGATTTCAGAGAGGAAGGAAAAGGGAGAGATAGAAAAATCAATGATGATGCCAAGACGGGTTTGGCTCAGTGGATAGAACATCGGCTTGTGGACTGAAAGGTCCCGGGTTCGATTCCAGTCAAAGGCATGTACCTTGGTTGCGGGCACATCCCCAGTAAGGGGTGTGCAAGAGGCAGCTGATCGATGTCTCTCTCTCATTGATGTTTCTAACTATCTCTCTCTCTTCCTCTCTATAAAAAATCAATAAAATATATCTTTAAAAAAAAGAAAGAAAAATCAATGATGAGAGAGAACCATTGATCGGCTGCTTCCTACACGCCCCCTCATTGATGATCGAGCCTGCAACCCAGGCATGTGCCCCGAACCAGGAACCCTTCAGTCCTCAGTCTACTGAGCCAAACCAGCCAGGGCCCAGCACCTATTTTTGATAAAAACTCTCAGCAAAGTGGGGACAGACAGATCGTATCTCAATATAATAAAGGCCATATATGAAAAACTTACAGAAGAATGTAAAATTGTTATTATCCACAGATGACATGATATTGTATATAGAAAACCCTAAAGACTCCCCAAAGAAACTACTAGATTTATAAATGAATTTGGCAATGTAGCAGGATAGAAAAATAACACCCAGAAATCTATGGCATTAAAAAAAAACTCCTCACCCGAAGATATTTTCCCATTGATTTTTAGAGAAACTGAAAGGAAGGGGAAGAGACAAAGAAAGAGAAACATCAGTCTGAGAGACGTTGATTGGTCCGCACCCCCCCCCCCCCCCCCCGCCCCAATGCACTCTGACTCAGGCTGGGGATCAAACCTGGGACCCTTCATTTTGAGGGCTGATGCTCTATCCATTGAATCAAACTGGCTAGGGCTTGATGGCATTTTTATTTTATTTTTATTTTTAATATATTTTTATTGATTTTTTTACAGAGAGGAAGAGAGAGGGATAGAGAGTTAGAAACATCAATGAGAGAGAATCATCGATCAGCTGCCTCTTCACATCCCCTACTGGGGATGTGCCCGCAACCAAGGTACATGCCCTCGACTGGAATAGAACCTGGGACTCTATCCACTGAGCAAAACCGGTTTTGGCTTGATGGCATTTTTATACACCAATAATGAACTCTCAGAAAGAGAAATTGAACAAACAATCCCTTTACCATTGTAAAAAAGAAATTAAGACACTTAAAAATAAACTTAACCAAAGAGGTAAAATACCTATATTTGGAAAGCTACAGAATGTTGAAAAAAGAGAAAGAAGATATAAATGGGGGAATATACCATGCTCATGGACTGGTAGAATTAACATCACTAAAATGTCCATACTACCCAAAGGAATATATAGATTCATTGCAATCTCTATTAAAATACCAATGGGAGAGAGGATCCAAGATGGCTGCTCGGGTAGACACCTAACCGCAGCAGCACACAACAATTTCAATGGAATACAACTAAAATGTAGAGTGGACATCGCCTAGAGCTACAGGTAGTCGACTGACTGAAAATTCTACAACAAGAAGGAAAGAGTAAACCAGAAGGAAAATCAGAGGAGCTGAAAAGCCTAAGGTACAGAGACATGCTGCGCGCACGCACGCGCGCGGAGAGGTCGCAGCCGGAGAGGAGAAGAGGGCTGGTTGCTGCCCGGCGTTCCCTAGCAGGAAGGAAATAGAACCCCCATCCTGGGCTGAACCCCCGAACCGGCAGTGCTGAGCCCAGTTATGGGCCAGACCCTGGGGACCCAGCTCCGGCAGGGGGAGACGGGGCTGTGAGGCGGAATCCCAGGCGAGCAGTGAAAAGCAGGGCCCCCGGAGTCGCGCGCACATTGCGCGCAGAGGACTGAATGTTGACTCTGATGCTGGATTACCCTAGCCGGAAGGAACAGGGCCTCCGGTGGCGCCGAGCCTCAGTCCGGACTGCTCTGAACCCCAGTTCTGGGCCAATCCCTGGGGACCCAGGCTCGGGCAGAGGGAGACGGGGCTGTAAGGCGGAGTCCTGGGAAAGCGGCGAAAGGCCGAGCCTCGGAGTCGCGCACATTGCTTGCAAGGGAAGGAATGTTGACTCTGATGCGGGATTGCCCTGGAGGGAAGGAAACAGGAGCCCCGGCTGTGTTGGGCCCCAGTTTCCACTGCTCTGAACCCCAGTCCTGGACCAGACCCTGGGGACCCAGGCTCGAGCAGGGGGAGACGGGGCTGTGAAGCGGAATCCCAGGGGAGTGGCGAAAAGCAGAGCCCCCAGAGTCGCGCGTACTGCGCGCAGAGGACAGTCTGTTGACTCTGATCCTAGACTCCCCTAGCAGGAAGGAGAAAAAAAAGCTCCAGACTGGAGGAATGCGACAGGGAGCAGGAGCCGCTGCCGGACACTGGCCAGCCGGGCGCCAGCAGGGAGCCGGGCGACGGGGCCCCCGGGGGGGAGGGGGGGGGCGGGGTGTGCCCCTGAGCCTTCGACCTCTGAGCGTGGGCAACAGAGCCAAGGCCGTGGGCTGCTTCCTGGGCGGCGCCGACCCCGGCAACAGGCTGGAGCAGCGCGGGAGCCCGCGGAGAACAAAGGGGTGCCACAGACCAACCTACTGAGCTCCCAGGACAAGGAGGAAGAAACCAAAGAAGTTCTCAATGTGAAGACATCAAGTGAGAGCAAAAGATAGTAAAATTACTTAAGAAAGAATACAAAGAAGATCTTGAAAAATCAAAGACTAAGTCAGAACTCAACTCACCAGCCAACATTGCAACATATATGCATTTAAAATACCAATGGTATATTGCCTGGCCAGCATGGCCCAGTGGTTAAGTGTTGCCCTATGAACCAGGAGGTTACGGTTTAACGCCTGATCAGGGCACATATTTGGGTTGCAGGCTCGATCCTCAGTGTGGGGCATGCAGAGGCAGCTGATCAATGATTATCTCTCATCACTGATCTCTCTCTCTCTCTCTCTCCCTTCCTCTCTGAAGTCAATAAAATATATATATATTTTTAAATGGCATATTTCACAGATCTAGAGCAAATACTCCAAAAATTTATATGGAACCAAAAAAGACTGAATAACTGCAGCAATCTTGAGAAACAAAGTTGGAGAGATCACAATACCAGATATCAGGCTATACTATAAAGCCATTGTAATCAAAACAGCTTGGTACTGGCACAAGAACAGGCATATAGATCAATGAAACAGAACAGAGAAGTCAGAAATCAACCCAAGCCATTACGCTCAGTTAATATTTGACAAAGGAGGCAAGAGGGTACAATGAAGTAAAGACAGTCCCTCTAATAAATGGTGTTAGGATAATTGGACAGGTATAAGCAAAAAATTTAACTAGAGCACCAACTTACACCGTATACAAGAACAAACTAAAAATGGATAAAAGATTCAAATCTGGTGGAAGGGGGAAGAAATGAGGAACCTTTGTAATAATATGAACAATAAAGGTTGATTTAAAAAATAATAAAAAAATAAAATAAAATAAGATTCAAATGTAAGTCATGAAACTATAAAAATCCTGGAAGAAAATGTAAGCAGCAAAATATCAAACATCCCATGTAGCATAAAATGTCTAGAATAAGAGAAAGGAAGGGAAAATAAACAAATGGGACTACACCAAAATAAAAAGTTTGGCAGGGCAAAAGTAACCATCATCAAAATGAAAAGGGAACCCTCTGTATAGGGGAACATAAGTGCCAATGATACATCTGATAAGGTGTTAATTTCCAAACATACGAAGTACTCGTATCAACAAAAGGAAGACAAATCAACAAAAGGAAGACAATAATACAACTTAAAAATGAGAGAACCTAAATAGATACTTCTCCAAAAAGGACATACAAATGGCCAAGAGACATATGATAAAAAGCTCAACATCACTAATCATCAGAAAAATGCAAATTAATCCAATAATGAGGTATCACTTTACACCTGCCAGCAGAAAGGCTTCTACCAACAAACAAAAAGTGCTGGTGAGGATGTGGAAAAAAAGGAAACCTAATACGTTGCTGGTGGGAATGCAGACTGGTACAACCACTGTAGAAAACAATGTAGCCCTGGCTGATTTGGCTCAGTGGATAGAGTGTGGGCCTGGCCTGCAGGCTGAAGAGTCCCAGGTTTGATTCCAGTCAAGGGCACATGCCTGGGTTGTGGGCTTGATCTCCAGTGGGGGGCGTTCCAGGGGCAGCCAGTCAGTGATTCTCTCTCATCATTGATGTTTCTATCTCTCTCTTCCTCTCTTTCCTCTGAAATCAATAAAAATATATTTTAAAAAAAGAAAAGAAAACTTTCCTCAAAAAATTAAATCCAGGATTGCCATTTGACCCAGTAATCCCATTGCTAGGAATATAGCCTAAGAAGCCTGAAATACCAATTAGAAAGAATATATGCACCCCTATATTCGTAACAGCATTATTTATAATAGCTAAGACCTGGAAATAGCCCAGATACCTATTCATAGATGAGTGGATTAAAAAGTTGTGGTACATTTATACCACATGTGTCAAACACAAGGCCCTCGGGCCAAATCCAGCCTGCCAGGCCTTGCAATGTGGCCCGCACCGCGCTGTCATCACTGCACTCCGCTGTCAGTTTATGACATTGTCAGTTTATGACTGTTCAGTAAACCATTCGGCCCGCGATTTAGGCTGGATTTAGATTTTGGCCCCTTCTCTGATTGAGTTCGACACCCCTAATTTATACCTTGAAATATTATGCAGCTATAAAAAAGAAGGATCTCAAAATTTCCAAAAGCCTCCTAATATTTAAACCAAAAAAGGGGGAAAGTAGAAGAGTATCATGTAAGGAGAAATAACCTGAAAGTAAATTGCAGCTAGAAAATTTGTACTTTAGAAAATTAATTGTAATGCTATCAGCAAAACACCCAAGAAAAACACATATGGTGTCAAAACAAGCCAGAGGAAAATAATTTGGGCAAAAAAGGAAAAAGGATCCCAAGTCAAATTTATAGAAAATATTCCTTTATTAACTTTTGGTCGAGAATATGTTTGTATATTTTCAGAAAACTCCGAGACCATGTGGATTCCTGCAACAAGAGGAATTGATAGGACTACTCCAGCCATGAAGACAGAAGAGAAGCAGTCCAGAGATGCAAGTCACACCTTACCATACTAGCAGACAGCAGCTATATCACTGCAGGTTGCCCAGGACCAAACCAGAGAGGGTTGGACCTGCATTACCACCATTTGCCCACCATCCAGAACTGAAATATCATTGCTGACATGTACACATAAGGAACTGTTTGACATTGAAATTGGGTCTCAAAAGAACTGGTGGCCCAGAAAGAAGCTCATTACAGACTGATTCATATGCCATTCAGCATAACGATTATTGCTTGTCTCATTTTTTATTCTTTTTATTTATTTATTTATTTTAAAAATATATTTTATTGATTTTGTACAGAGAGAAAGGGAGAGAGATAGAGAGTTAGAAACATCGATGAGAGAGAGTCATCGATCAGCTGCCTCTTGCACACCCCCTACTGGGGATATGCCCGCAACCAAAGTATATGCCCTTGACCGGAATCGAACCCGGGACCCTTCAGTCCCCAAGCCGACGCTCTATCCATTGAGCCAAACCGGTTTCGGCTCATTTTTTATTCTTATAAGTATATTTCCAGTAGGACATGATCTCACTCATCTAGGGGAAATGGTGAACAACATAGACTGGTGAACAAGAACAGACCCAGAGATAAGGAGCCATGGGTCAGACTGTTGGACCTCAAAGGGAGGGTGGGGATAAAAGGGAGAGATCAACCAAAGGACTTATGTGCATACATATGAGCCTAACCAGTGTCAAGGACAATAGTGGGGTGGGGGCATGAGGGGAGGTGGGGGATTAGAATGGGGGGTTGAGGACAAATATGTGATACCTTAATCAATAAATAAATTAAATTTTTTTTTTTTTTTTTTTTTTTTTTTTTTTTAAAAAAGAAGGATCTCTTACCCTGTGAGACAGCACGGAGGAACCTGAAAAGTATTATGCTAACTGAAATAAGCTAGTCAGAGAAAGACAAATATCGCATGATCCACTTTTACATGTAATCTAATGAACAGAATAAGCTGGCAAACAAAATAAATCCAGAGACATGAAAGCATGCAACAGACTGACAATTTTCAGAGGGAAGAAGGGAGGAGATTAACCAAAGAATTTATATGCATATATGCAAAATCCTGAGGAGGGGGAGGAAGTGAGGAGAAAAGGGACAATGGAGTGGGAAAAGGGGACATCTATAACACTTTCAACAAAAAATAAAAATAAAAAATAAAAGAACTATGTAGAAAAAAGGCACTGCTAATATACTACCACCTAGGAAATACAAAATTAGAGGTTACTGTACTAATCTCTTTAATGACAAATGTTTCTTAATAGAACTTCCCTGATGATATCAGCAACACAGTAACACTGATACTCATGGCAGTTATCACATAGAAATTTTAACTTTTTTAAAAATCCTCAACTGAGGATATCTTTTCATTGATTTTCAGAGAATAGAATGGAGAGAGGAAAGGAAAGGGAGAGAGAGAAACATTAACATGAGAGAAACACATTGATTGTTAGTTGCCTCCCCAACTGGGGCAGGGCATTGACCCTGCAACTGAGGTTCGTGCCTTTGACCAGGAATCAAACCTGAGACCCTTAGGTCCGTGGACTGGCACTCTAACCACTGAGCCAAACCAACCAGGGCTAAAAATTTTAACTTTCAACAGAATTTTTTAAAATTCCCATAGTTGAACATTTTTAGTTTGCCATGGTTGAAAAGAATTTTCTAAAATGGGCTTTTTTTCTCCTTCTGCTCTCCATTCTCACCCAGTCTAAATCCATACTTGAGGCAGAACTTACAAGATTAGAGGACAGAGAGAAAACAAACCAGAAGAAGGTATAGAAGGTGAAAGTGGAATAGAATTAGTAAAACAGGGTCACAACATTTCCTACTATTATTCTCCCCATTGAGATAGAAGATTTGGGGTACTTAAGATTGTGCTAAGAGAAATTCAATCTTTCAGTACAACTCTGATTAGGAGTGTCCTAATAAAGGGTACCTGAAACAGTTTCAAGAAATAATGTAACACATTTGCTATACTTTAATTTAAATAATTCTAAGAACTAGAGGGATTTCAGAGATGAATCACAAGAACTTCATTTACTAAATTAGGAACTAAAGACTAAAGGTTTAAGTGAATTGCCACAACAGAACTAAAACTGGAAGCTAAAGTTGAAAGCCTTGATTCTGTAGCTTTAAGAGACTTGAAGACTATTTTATGAGCAAAAAGAATTACTCAAACTAATACATTAGTAGTACCAGCAGCAAAATACATAAATAATAAAAACAAGAGAGTTCAAATTGATTGGAAATATAAGAGTTATAACTTTTAAAAAGCTTAGAAAACTGTGTTTAAATTAATATTAAAATTAATTCAGAATCATTTTTCCTGACTGTCCAGACATGCTTCCTATCTTCAGAGTGCTTCTATAGCCTCACAGATGTACACTCTGCTGATACGAGATAGACGTTTCCAATCTCAAAATGTTTCCTGTGCCCACACTGCGCAGTGTAAATAATGCTTACCTGGGTGAGAGGCTTCCTCGGGGTGAGCTTCCTCTGCCAACGAGGCTGCGGCTATTGTCTCCAAGATCCTGATCTGCAGGGTAAATATTTCATAGCTGATAAGTGACTCTCTAGATAAGAGATTTTAATCTCTTGCCTGATTTTCCCTAAGACCTTTAGCACTACCTTTGTATTTACTATAAAAGTAAAAGATCTAGTATGTTGCTAGTAGTTTAAAATTGCTGAACTGTGGCATGTAAGGTGTTGTCTCTACATGCTTCTGTGGGTGTAGAAGGCTTGGATTATGTTTTGTTCTTTCATTCCTTTCAATTTTACAGCACAGAAGTGTGGTTTGCATTTGCAGTACCCTCCCCTCAGCCACTTTTAATTTCTATGGTTAAAGTAATGAATCACAGCGGTGAACTGGTAATCTGCATGCTTATCACAGCAAAGCCTTACACTTTGTTTTTTAACACTTTGCAAACCAAGAGAAGTAATAAAATACATAATGTATTACATAGAGCCACACACCAAGATTAAAATCATATATATATATATATGTAAATTACATGGAACCTCACATCAAGAATAATATTAAATATACAAATTGACAAAAATAAGGAGGAACACAGAATTCTGTATTTAAAAGGAAATTTTTATTTTCTTCAAAATAATCCTGAGATCACAGAATATCTCTGCTTGAAAAGTAACTTGTATTTCCTAGTTAGTTGCTTATAAAATCACCCTATCTGGCCTCTTTCAAGGTTGTCCTCCCCTTATTCAGAGTCAGATAACCTTTGACCCTTAAAGGGTAAAGACATGACTGATCCATTCTTGGTGAACTGCTAAACCCATTCCCTTCCCCCAAACAGGCATGACTACTTGGACATGTCAACAAATCCTTAAGGAAGGAATGAAACAAAGCAAATCCAGCAACCCATTAAAATAGTACAAAAGGCAAATGCTACAAAATGTCCAACTGGTCAAAATTCACAGGATTACTAAACACTGTAGAAATTCTCTAACAGGATTTTTTTTTTTAACCAAGTTTATGTAATGCAATTTCATGAATTATGTAAATAAAGGTTTAGGCTATTCACAAAAAAGCCCAGTGTTAGGATACTTTCATTGCATAGAACTGAGAACTGAACACATCAATCACAGAGGTCACAGGAAACATTGTTGCATTCCTGCCTGCTGATGCTTCTGCTTAAACATTTACAATACATTTCAGAGAGTTGAAAAAGGCACATAACTATTTTGCAGCACAGCATACTACTTACTTCCAACTGTGATTCTTCTCGTAAGAAAAAAAAGGCATAATTCTGTATTAAGTACACCTTTAGACTTTTCAAATAAAATAAGCCATTAAGGGGGAAATTTCATTGGGTAAGAGGGATAGAATTTTAGAGTTTAAAAATTCTTGAAAACTTACCTGTTTGAGTGTTTTCGGACTGAGCTATAAGAGCTGCCATTGAAGAATTTGTATTTAATCTATTGCCATACATATGAGATGGTGCCTGACTAAGAGAAGATCCAGATAGGGCATTTGCCTAAATAAAAAGAATTATAAGGATAAGTGAATTATATTTGAAAAATCTTAATACTTTTCCTCCTGATGGACCTAATAACTATTTACTCCAACCTACGAATATAAGCAAAAATTCATAACTATCTGAAGAGCAAATTTCATTCTCATTTGTTTTACCATTACAACATTTCAGTTTTTAAAGTTACATAACTCCATTTTTTTTTTTTTTAAGGACCAGAACATTCAAACTGTTACTGCTTTAATTTCCAAGTATGCAGTCAGTATCAAAACCCAGTGGCATGGTAACCATGTGAACATATGACTATTTAATCTTATTAAACCACTATAAAATAAGGGCAGGTAGACAACAGATGTCTAACATGCTTTTTAGTCTCTTACATCATAGGATGCTAAGAAGGTCAAAATGTCCAATACCTATTTTTAGTATTTTAACTTTACAGAGTCTTATTTCCATTAACTGTCATTAGTAAAACCTGCACACTATTTTGTTACTTTCTATTTTGATAGACTTGGAAGCCTGCTGCTTTTTCAGTTTTGTTTTTATTTTAAAAGGAAGCAAACAGGCATTACAAGTATGTTTTCTATACAATGTAAGGCTCAAGGAATCACAGCTTTGCTCTGACCCCATAAAAAGGCACTGTCTTTTTGGCAGGAAGCCAGTTCTACTAACTAAAGAGCTGGTCCAAAGTTTGTGATTCATTCATGTAGCTAACCACAATTCTGAAGGCCTCTACTGGGACTTGTGCCAAACAAGCGAAAATGAACCCTTAAACAGATGAAGCGAAGGAGGCTGGCCAAAGTCTTGCGTAATCCATTGTAATAAAAATGCCTTCTTTGATGTGAACAGTTTCTCCCACTTTCCAAGAATAGTATATATAACCTTAAAATGTGGCATTTTTGGAAGCAAATTTCTGATACACAAAATACTGTCATATTCACAGAAGGCTATTACTAGCCTGAAATACTCTTCAGATTTAACAGAACCACAAAATTTAAAATACACTTCATATTCTTTTTCATGAATGAAATCAAACAAGTTTTTATAAAACGAATCACTGTATAGTTATTTCAGAACAAAATTGTGAAAAATAATTTCAAGTATTGAAGCACATCTAATATAAGGAAGTTGAGTAACAGCAGAACAAAAGATGTGGAACATTTTGAAATGTATAACTACACACAAGAGACCAAGACAACATAGTAGTTATAAAAAGCAAAATCTTTCAGAGCATAAACAATGTTTCTAGAAAGACTCAGACCCTGACATTATATCTGGCCTCTATACAACTTACTAAGCAAGAAAATTTGACTTTAAATTCATAGTCTTCTTGATGCAGAATCATGCCTGTCCTTGCTTTCCATTGTTTCAAATGTTATATTTCACAGTTCATACTTAAATGTCTAAGATCAATTGGTCAATTTCTGGGTTTCGTTTTTCCTCTTATTAAAGATATGTATACAAAGTCAGTAAGTTTGTACTGTAAAGTCCTATTTAACCATCAACTAGCTTTAGTAAAAGGTAAGTCATATTTTTAACCTGACGATCATATTAGATATTTATCATGTATTTAGTATTATATACATAAAATATATATTTCATAAGTAAAAATATAGTGAGATTTAAAAAAAAATTTTTTTTTTTCTTTTACCTCCCCAGAAGTCAAATACTTGGGAATCTTGGCTACTTATCAAATAACTTAGAAAAAGAAAAATCCAAATGAACAAAAAGACCAGATGTTACCAGGGACATCAGTTAAAATCTCAGGTATCTAATACTTAAAAATGCCTTTTACTGAGCCTAATTATTCTTACTCTAGACATAATTCCAAAAAGATCAACTAAGCATAAAAAAAGATTAGAAATGGAAAATTAATTAGAGGAAGAAAAAGTAGTATATCTTAAGACAGTTTGTTGGCAGTAAGAAGTAACAGCTGACAGCAAAAGAAGAAAAAATATGAGCAAGAATAAACATATTACAGAGTTCTGGTGGGGTGGTGCTCAAAGAACATAGATATCTAGATGCCTTAGTATATGCATCTTAGCCTTTAAAAAGAATCCCACATGTTTCTATTGACTAGAGAGAGGAAGGAAGAAGGACAGAGAGGTAGAAACATAAATAAGAGACAGAAACATTGACTGGGTGCCTCCTGCACATCCCCTATTGGGTACTGAGCCCATAACCCAGGCATATGCCCTGACAGAAACTGAACCAGTGATCTCTTGGTTCATGGGTCAATGCTCAACCACTGAGCCACACTGGCCAGGCTATATCTTAGCATTTTGATTCTCCTTTTTCATGTAGTCATCTTTTACTGAATCAGAACTAATATTACTATACCAGTTGGATTACTTTCTTAGTTCCAATTATCAGTTTTATGAGCTGCCTTAGTCTCTTGGTAAGAACAAAAAGATCCTGCCTGCCTGGTGCAGCTGGTGGTTGACTTCGATCTAAGCACCAGAAAGTCGCTGGGCTGCTATCTGGTCTGGGCACTTGCCCAGATTGGGGGCTCGATCCCCAATAGGGGGCATGCAGGAGGAAGCAGATTGATGCTGATCTTTTTCTCTCATCGATGTTTTTATCTCTCTTCCTCTCCTCTCCTCTCCTCTCCTCTCCTCTCCTCTCCTCTCCTCTCCTCTCCTCTCCTCTCCCCTCCCCTCCCCTCCCCTCCCCTCCCCTCCCCTCCCCTCCCCTCCCCTCCCCTCCCCTCCCCTCCCCTCCCCTCCCCTCCCCTCCCCTCCCCTCCCCTCCCCTCTCTCTCTCTCTCTCTCTCTCTCTCTCTCTCTCCGTTTCTCTCTCTCTCAAAATAAATAAATAAATAACCAATAAAAATATATTAAAAGAAATAAGTCAAAAGATCCTATACTCTAATCAGAAATGCATCCTTTTTCAGGAAGGGTTCCTTCTATCAAGGGTTTTATATTTACTTATTAGCTTCAAATTTCTTGATGTAGTCTCCAAATTATCTTAGCTTGCATATCACACAAGACTCACTATACTAAAAATTCAAAATGCAAAGTAGACCAACAGCCCATGTTACCTGCTTAACATGATCAGCATAATGATTATTATCAAGAAAAGGGTAAGTCATCTTTAACATAATCCAAAGCAGAAAAGAATATATTTTATAAAGATGGCAGGTAAAAGTAAATTAATAATAATAAACTAAAATGGGAATGCATTCTTAATTGTCCTAAATGACCAATTTCCCAATTTTCTGAATGGGTAAAAATGATCTGGTAGTAGTTTTTAAATTATTGCATTTATCTAAATGAGAAACTTTCAAAAGAGATAAAAAAAAAAAAATAAGTTATTAATTTTACCAGGTAGATGCCGGGACCGGTTTGGCTCAATGGATAGAGCGTCGGCTTGGGGACTGAAGGGTCCCGGGTTCAATTCCGGTCAAGGGCATGCACCTTGGTTGCGGGCATATCCCCAGTAGGGGGTGTGCAAGAGGCAGCTGATCGATGACTCTCTCTCATCAATGTTTCTAACTCTCTATCTCTCTCCCTTCCTCTCTGTACAAAATCAATAAAATATATTTTTAAAAAAAATTTACCAGGTAGTTTTGTGGTGTATTAAAAAATCTAAACTACTCTATATTAAAACTCAATTCATTAACATATCATGTTAAGCAGATATGAGCCACCAAAGACTCCAAAATGACTGACACTGTTTAGTCACTACTTCTGAAATTATGTTTAGAATGATTAATGCTGAGAACCCTTAATAACTGTTGGCACCATAGGTAGGGCCAAAAAAACCCTCCAACATGTTAGTGAAAGGATTCCATAACTGAGCATCAATGAAGGAGGTTACCTAAGAGAGTAGGGGGGGAAAAAGAGACCTTACTGAGAAGAATGAATAATGCCTGGCAATGTGTAGATTCAAAAATTTTTGTTTTCATTAATAAGTATAATCACTAAGATTGAGGGGGGAATGGAAGGCTCTCCATGTGAACCTAAAGAAACAGTGGTTATGAAGCATAAAGAGCACTCAACACTTTTATATAAAATAAATATGGAACAAGGAAGAAACAATATGCACACATTTCTCCACAGTATACTTTGGACGTGGACTTTAAACAGTACATGGAAAGCAAATTACTAATGTATCATAAGTCTCCTTCAGAAAACCTGATATAAAGACTGGGAATATTCTTCACTTCTGGGGGGGTGGAAGCTCCCCTCCCAGTTTTCTTGGTCTACATTTGTTTTTTTTTTAAGTATTTGATCAAGATATGAATATAATAAATGTTTTCCTCTTTAGCTATACTATGAGAACAACAAAATGTAAGTACCAAGTCAAGCAACTGAGAACTAAGGCCAATTTTAGGGTATACAAGAGAGGACTATACTAAACAGGAGCTTGTGAGTCCTACCAAAGAGGGTTAACCATTACTCAGGTACAGCCCCTGGTTGACACATAGAAATGATGGTCCACAGTTACCAACTTTTCTAATTTTTAATTTTAAATGTTGACAGGAAATTTAAATTTAAAAAATACACATATGAATATGTTCCCACAAAAATTAGTACATGAATGCTCACAGAGGCATTATTCCTAATAGCTAAAAAATGGAAAGGAATCAAATGTCTATTAATTCAAAAATGGATTAACAAAATGTGGTTAAAAAAAAAAAAAAAGGACTGGCAATTCTTTATAGAGGGCAGTACCTACCTTATGACATGTCAATTTTATCTTGCCCAAGTAAGGAAAATGTCTATGTGGACAGATATCCTCCTTGGATCTACTGGCACTATAAGAATATGAGTTGTTAACACTGAGTGAAGGGTATCCATGATATATGTGAAATCTACTCTACTGTTTTTTGTAACTTTTCTATACATCTAAAATTTTTTCAAAATAGAAAGTTAAAAAAAAAAGAATATGACTACAAACAAACTAGGTACTTGACATTATAGTGTCCCACTGAAATAGTCATCTCAAAATGTGAAAGTAGGTGTTAGATTAGTTCAAAGATAAAAATATTTTATAGAATTATAAATTCATATTGCAATAATAAACATTTGATTTAATTTCCAATATATGTTATCTTTGAAAAAAAGTTTTTTTATTCTTTTCCCAAGATTAATAGTTGAAAGGAAACACTTCCACTCAAGATGTTATATTATACTTATTCTAATAACACTTTTGCAAAAGCATATTTTTAAAAAATATATATATTTTATTGATTTTTTTACAGAGAGGAAGGGAAAGAGATAGAGAGCTAGAAACGTCGATGAGAGAGAAACATCAACCAGCTGCCACTTGCACACCCCCTACCGGGGATGCGCCCACAACCAATGTACATGCCCTTGACCGGAATCGAACCCGGGACCTTTCAGTCCACAGACCGACGCTCTACCACTGACCCAAACCGGTTTCGGCAAAAGCATAATTATTTTTCAAGATAGAGCCAAGGTCAAGCAAAGTAAGAATAAGCTGAACAATTATTGAGGTAAAGCTGTTATTTAGAAACAAAATATGTTTAGGTGTCCGAATCAAAGAATAGCCTTAGCAAAGTTCTAACTTACTATGTCAAACATCTAGAAATATATGTGAGTCTATCAAGGCAATGTTCAAACTCAAAGCAAACCAAAGAAATTTACTGTTTTCTAAGTAGACTGACATATTTAAAATATTAGTAAGATGAAAATTACAGTTCAGCTTGAAACGTCCCTGTTAATAATTTACCTCTTACATTAAACTAGAGGCCCGGTGCATGAAATTCATCCATGGGTAGGGTCCCTAGGACTAGCTGGTGGTCAGGGCAGATATGGGGGGCGACTGGCAGGGAGATTGGGACCCCCACCTTGGCCTGGTTCTGCCAGCTCACCGCCCCCTCCACCCCCCACCATCTTCAGTCAGGGCGACCAGTAGGGTGATCAGGGCTGGCAGTGCCTCCACTACTGTCTGCTGCCAATGCGGTATCACCGACACCCGCCATGTTCCATGCCACTCCCTGGTGGTCTGCACACGTCTAACGCCCAGTCACTGGAACTCCCGCTCATAGGGGCAATTTGCATATTAGCCTTTTATTATAGAGGATACCTATTTGGGACTACAGAAAAGTTTTAGAAGAGCTCTCATAGAGTAAAGTTACTACCAAATTCCTAGGCACTTGGCTCATTCTAAAGGAGTTAGTTGTGGAGGGGAAAAAAGTCAGGCTAAGTCTACATAATTATGTGAATATCAGACTTAAAGTGGGTACTGTTTTGGTAGATTTCTTTTCCCTTCTAATGTTGGTAACAGTAGAAAAATATGAAGAAAATTTAGGTTGGAAACAACAGTACCTATAGCAAAAATTTCACATTTAGAAAAGGATCATGGCAATACATCATCTAGAGGTGGATATGAAACTTCAAACTTCAGTCATACAGGAAAAGGTTATAGAAAGCATTTTTTAAATACACAATTAGCTTGTCAATACATGTTAAAATCAAACAATTCAAACAAGTAGCTTTCCAACCCTGACACATGACTTAAAAATACATTCTTCCAAAAATTTTCGAACTCAATTAAACTGATTATTACTTTTAAAATTCCTATTCCACATATACTATCGATATTAGAAGGAAAACTTATTTATTATCATGGTATCTGCCATAAACCAGGCCGTCTCACTTGGGCAAGGTACTTAACCTCTCTATCATCAATCTATAAAAACGGAGATAATGGTACCTATGCTCATAAAAATATTGAGAATTAGCTGAGTGGGTATATGTAAAAGGCTTAACAGAATGCTTAGCACATGATAAACTAATTTTAGTTATTTAAAAAATTGTTTTCATAAGTTATTATGCTTTCTATCTTTGCCATTAACTTTGTTAGAGAATATAATCTACCAATTGTATTCTAATTAACATGGCTATACTTCAAAGACTGAAACATACCTATCTAAGAAAAATCAGCAGTATAAATATCTCATTATGCAATATCATCTTAAATTTATATATATGGATGGGCAAAAGTAGAATTACAGTTGTATGTGAAAGTTTATTCTTATATTAATATTTATTTTTGTATTATTTATTATTACTATCTTTTGCTCACACCTATATAATAGCATAGCAATACTACAAATACAATGTAAGGACACAAATATTTAATTATAATTTATGTATTTCTTCAATTTGCAAACACATTTTGACTAGAAAAGCTTCCAGGAAAAACCGGGAACACTGGAAAGCTTCATATATTCAATTCAAACTGCACTACAAAACGCATTCTGGTAACAGCCCCCATTTCTATGTCAGCTCTACCACTAAGGCTTTAATACTGAGCGTATGATGAGAGATGAAACCAAGTGTGAACAACTTTCAGGTCCAATGAGTAGGCTGACTGCTAAAGCTGTCAGGTTCAATTGCATTATTCCACATTATTCAATGCCCCAAACTGCTCCTTAATTGTTAGGAGCTTAACGTATTCAAAACCACCGTTTAGGCTAATGCTAAAATGCCCTACAATTGAATTTCTAATAAAGTAGTGGGAGGGATCAAACTATAGTTAAATCCCCCCTGAACTCATGAGTGAACAACAGGACTATATGGAATAGTCAACCAATTCTAAGGTTTCCTAATTGGTTAATATCTAATTAATATATCTCTTATCTTCTGGGAGAAAATTAAGTCCCTAGTACTACAGTGGTTACTGAAATAATCTAAGAACTGAAAAGACCTTAGTCAACAGCTGAACCTAAAATGGGTAAAACTGCCTGGCCAGCGTGGCTCGGTGGTAGAGCATCGACCCATGAATGAACCAGATCACCGGTTGATTCCTGGACAGTTCACATGCCCAGATTGTGGGGTCAATCCCCAGTACAGGACGTGCAGGAGGCAGCCAACCAATGATTTTTTCTCATCACTGATGTTTCTATCTCTCCCTTCCTTTCTCTGAAATCAATTAAATAACATTAAAAAAATAAAATGTGAAAAATTCATATTTCTGTGTTAACATGAAATTATGAGTTTTAAAAGAAAAAATGTAATACTATTTTTAACAAAGGAGGTGCTTCTGTAACAGTTGAAATTAATTATGTCCTACAACATCAGTGTAATAACCATTAATTCTAAAGTACATTACAGTGTGCAAAGTACTTATTTTCATTTGAAGTTTCTAACATACATGTATGACAGGTAGAACAGGTATTAAAAGTTTTTATTTTATTTATGAAAAAAAATGATGCCCACAAATTTAAAAGAGCTGCCCATAGTTACACTAGTGAGTAGTAAAACTCCTGGAACTCAAGTTTTCTGACTCAAATTTCTGCTAGTTTGCACTGTGTGACACAAAGGGAAACAGTAAAATTCCTAACAATGTTTTTCAAAGTGATACCTCTTTTTTAAAAAAATATATATTTTATTGATTTTTTACAGAGAGGAAGAGAGAGGGATAGAGAGCTAGAAACATTGATGAAAGAGAATCATCGATCAGCTGCCTCCTGCACACTTCCCACTAGGGACATGCCTGCATCCAAGGTAGAAGCCCTTGACCAGAATCGAACCCGGGACCTTTCAGTCCGCAGGCCGTGCTCTATCCACTGAGCCAAACCGGTTTCGGCCAAAGTGATATCTCTTAACATATTAGTAGAGACCCATTTGGGGAATTAATTTTTATGTTACAGATTGGTAAACCAGAGAGCAGGCTCAACAGTCAAGATTGCCTTGCTTCCAAACTTAAAGTTTCATCACTTACTGGACATGTGACCTAGTGTAGTTACTTTGACCTTTCCATCATTCAAGTGACCCTAATGAGCACTGATAAAAACTTATTTTGCTCAAAATGTTAACTTTCTTTAAATTATAATCAACCCTAAAATTACTAGAGACCTGGTGCATGGATCCATGCACTGGTGGGGTCCCTCGGCCTGGCCTGTGGGGATTGGGCTGAAACCAGCTCTCCGACATCCCTAAGGGGTCCTGGATTGAGGGACCCCTTAGGGGATGTCGGTTCTCAGGTGACGTATCCCAGAATTAGGCTCTTAGAGGGCAGTTCTCAGGTGACAGGTGACGTATCCCGGAATTAGGCTCCCTTCTCTCTGGTTCTGGGGGTGTCACCTGAGAACTACAGCTGCCATGTCACCACAGCTCGGTAGCTCCTGTGTTGAGTGTCTGCCCCCTGGTGGTCAGTGTGCATTATAGCTACCAGTGGGACAGGTGAACAGTCAGTCACTTAGGCTTTTATATATATATAGACTAGAGGCCTGGTGCACGAAATTCAGCCCAACCTGCACCCTCTCCAATCTGGAACCACTTGAGGGATGTTTAACAGGCAGTTTAACAGGCAGTCAGACATCCCTTTCACAATCCAGGACTGCTGGATCCCAAGTGCTCACCTGCCTGCCTGATTGCCCCTAACCACTTCTGCCTGCCAGCCTGATCACCCCCTAACCACTCCTTTGCCAGCCTGATTGATGCCTAACTGTTCCCCTGCTGGCCCGATAGTCCCCAACTGCCCTCCACTGTTGGCCCGGTCAACCCCAAAAGCTCTCCCCTGCATATTTCCTCTTTATTAGATAGGGTTTTTTTCTTTAACATATTGGACAGTGTACTTGCCGTGGTCTTAACAAACCAGTAAAAATGTAAACCCAAACTAAAAGTGTCATAAAATAAACTCCTTAAACAGGAATTTCATGAGACTTTGGAAAGGTGATATCATATGGTTGTTTCTTCCTTTTTTCCTTCTCTTTCTTTTCCTTGATGTTCCATCTTTTATCCTTTCTTTCTTTTATCCTTTTATTCCTTTCCAGTAAGTGATGAATCACTTTGCTGATTTGAGGGGGCAAGGGAAATTCCAAGGCTATAGGTGTGTGTGTGGGATCAGTCCATGGGGGTGCAGGCCCTTTGGAGGCAGACACCCCAGGCTGCCCCAGGGAAGAGAGAGCTCTTGGGGGCACAGCTGCCTCCCAGGCCTACACCCCCGGCTGTGGATGGGAGCTGATCGCTGCGGGGGGAGGAAGGGAGTCGGCAGTTGCGGGCGCCTCCCAGACCCTCAGCCCAGGCCGAGGCTAGGAACGGATTGTGTCTGGCAGTTGGGGGGTGGAGGGATGCAGCCACTGGGAGCGGATTGTGAAGGGGGTGCACACTGCCTCCCAGGCCTATGGCCCAGGTTGCAGCTGGGATCTGATCGCGCCAGGGTGTGCACCACCTCCCAGGCCTAAGGCCCAGGTCACGGCTGGGAGAAGATCTCACGGGGAGTAGGGAGGGAGGACACGCGCTGCCTTACAGGCTGACAGCCCAGGTCAGGGGCTGGGAGCAGATCGCGCTGGGGGTGCGCGCTGCCTCCCAGGTCTATTTCCCAGGTTACAGCTGGGAACAGATGGTGCCCGGGGGTGTGGGGGGGTGTACGCGTCTGCCTCCAGGCCACTGCCCAGGTTGCGGCTGGGAGCTGATCTCGCCAGGGGTGCAGAGGCACCCCCCAGGCCAATAGCCAGGGCCTCATGCTTCCTGCTCTCAGCGGCAGCTCTCCCTGGGCCTGAGAGGGCTGGGTGCTACCATCTTGTGTTTATGGATACCGCAATTTGGTTGCAGAGTGATGGCTAACTTGCATATTACTTTTATTAGATAGGATTTATTGAAACTTTCATTCTGATCAATCAAATCAGGTGAATTGTTGGGAAAGTGAACCATTTTCTTAAACAGAATAAAAGTATCATAATATTAGACACATCACTTGAAAGAAAATTAAGGACTACATCTAAGACAATTCCCTAAAACACACACAGATACACACACACACACACACACACACACACACGTAACATGCACATGCCAAAGTTATGCTATTAGAAAACAAAATATTCATAATTGAAGTTAAAGTCTCAGAAATCTACAAAACATTAGCCACTATACTGTACCTTCAAAATACTTAAATATTTTAATTTACTAAATATCACATAAACCTTGGAAGTTTCTTTAAATTATTAAGTCTATATCCTTTTTATAACAGCAACACAGAGTGAACAATGAACCATGATTAACTGCATGAAGACTGTATCCAAAAGCAAAACCTAGAATGCAGAATATATTAGAATACAATTTTTTTCATTACATTCAGCCTTAAATTCTTCTATTAAAGAAATCACCTTTCAAATAAATGCACTTGAATTCTCCCAAAGATAGAACAGAATGAATTAGAACTAGGAAACAGAGGGGAATATGAAAGGCAAGATGGAAAATTAATGGCAGACCTACAGAAACCAATTTATACCTATACTCATGATACAACACGAGCATAGCATATCATTAAGAAAATCACATGAACAGTAGTTCTATCTTCCAATAATGTAAAAAAACCCAAAAAACCTACAATTTAACTATATTGCTGATTACTATGAAAGAACAATTATTCTAAAAACAAGTATATCGAATAAAACATAATGATTTAACACTGAAGAAAAAAAAGGTGAATTATCCAATATATTAACCAGTGAACTGCCACCCATCCAAAAAGGAAACCAACCCTACATCTTGTTTTTTATTCTATAGATGCTTATGGTGTAAAAGGGCTATAAGAGGTTTTTGAATCATAGTGCTAAGCATCAGACACCCTTTCCTCTCCCCTACTCTTAAAATGCAAAAACATCTCATTTTGTTCCCATTAAAGGCAAAAAATCTATTCCCAGTTTTAATTTTTGTTAGCTTCCTGATCTTACCTCCCCGACCACTTTGTAGAAAACAATTTTTAAAATAGCAATTAATCTAAACAAAAGGCCTATCTAAAAAAACCAAGGCCAGAAAGATTAAGAATGACCTCTGGATTTTTCCTGCCGACACCAACCCAGTCACTAAAAATTACAACTTTCATTAAGTTTTTTGAGGAAAGGAGAGAGGCAAAACATTATTCAAATTTAACATTTCTATTATCTGATTTGTATGTCATGGTTTTCTTAATAACTGTAACAAGACTTCAATAATTAATTTTAAATATTATTTTAATTTACCTTATAAGCACTGCTCTCTTAACTTTAAATCATCTACCTATTTTTAAAAAAACCTATGTAAAAGGCTAGGATCTGACTATCTAAATACAATGACTTATATGATTTGAAAACAAAGAGGGCCTATATGAGAATTAAACCAGAAATAAACTTTTGCCATTTTGAAAAGATTCAATTACCAAGTACATCACAATTTTTAAGAGTTCTATCTAAACATTCTATTTATTCTAAACATTTTTGTATCCTTTCCCTTGCATACCACCTAGAAAATTCACATTTTGCACATTCAATACCAATAGTCTTGTCTCAGGCAGCTAAATTGAAGTAGTTCCACTCTCAGTTCAATTGAGAGGTCAACCTGCCTCAGTTGCCTGGAGACTGATGGTTGCTACAGCAGCACCAGATAAGCCAGGCTAAAAAAGCTGCAACTTAAAGGCAGAAAGCTTTACTGCTGGACTGAAACATAGATACAGTTGTCTCAGCATGTAGCTAGCATTTGAGTCTAACTGGCTGATCACATTTATAAAAGACCCATCTTATTGCAACATGGAAAGAGTATAAACACTAAAGATTTTAATTGGACTGAATCCTGGATTACTTGCAATTGTGATTTCTTTGTTCTTTAGTTGTGTCATATGTTAAGTGGAATTTTCCCTCAAGCTATAAATTTCTCTTTACCACCATTTCCCCCATTGATTTTCCTAATGCCAATTCCTAAAACCACAAACATAATGAATAAGAAGAAATGAGATTTTTGCTTAAATCAACCTGGAATTAACCAGAGAGTAATTAAAACAGACTTTATAAAGAAAGAAAAATGCACAGTGAAAATGTTCCTATGAGACTTTATCCAAGAATATAAAGCTATCAAGAACATATGGCTATACTCAATTCAAATTAAAAGAGATAAAAATAAAAACATAAAGATATTTATCTTTTTACCCTATCTCCAAATCCCTACAAAGGGATTATGGCAACTTCACTAAGGCTAGTGAAATACCCTAAAGAACAACTCTCCTAAACCAGTCAAACTCCACTTATTCAGGTAAAGAGGCTTACCAAATAGTTAACTTTCATTTTCAAAGATAATACCACTAATCATGCCATTGATTTTCTGTGACCAACTGTCTGTTGTTTATTCTAATATGTAACCTAATTATAATGGTGATTGTTTATACTGCACTATTATATACTTTAAAAATTACAATGCTATGCTTTGATGTACAGCCTACAGAAAATACTAGGAAAGTATCTACATTCTAAAGGCCCATACAATGGAAATTATGAAGACATACATAAAGCATAAGTTTACAACAAGTTACAAACAACTATTTAGTTTTTTGTAATTAGACATTTACCACTGTTAATAATCTTCTCAAAGTGTTAACACACTTACTTCTAGAGCTTTGTATAAAGTAAAAGTAAAAAAATAAAGAATTTCAAATAAATAAATATTTTATATACTTTAAGAATTTTAATATATTGCCTTTAGGGAAATGTGGGGGTAGGAATGGGCTGGAGAAGGGGTGTGTGTGTACATAGCTTTGCCCATTTGCTATCCTTTTTATTCAAGATCATGATTTTTCTGATTTGACTCTTGCTTTTAAAGCATTCCCATAGATTAACTAGATCACCTATCAAATTACAGATAAAAAGTGGAGGAAAAGCATAAATAAAAAACCAACAGCATAGTCACCATTATTTACAATATTTATGAACATTCCTCCTCTGCCACTAGGAGGAAGGAAAGTCTTTAGTACTTAAAGGGATCTTTCACTCTTTATTCTATATTCACTTTTTATCCTACACTAGAGGTCCATTGCACGATATTCGTGCAGCAACCTGGATGGAATTGGAGAACATCATGCTGAGTGAAATAAGCCAATCAATGAAAGAGAAACACCACATGACCTCACTTATTTGTGGATGATAAAGAACATTATAAACTGATGAACCAAGAGACAGATATAGAGACAGTAAAGCAACAGGCAGACTGTCAAATTACAGCAGGGAGGGTAGGGAGATCTGGGGGAGATAATAGATCAACCGAAGGACTTGTGTACATGCATATAAGTACAACCAATGGACACAAAACTCTGGGGAGGGAGGGTATGTATGGAAGGGAGGGAGGGGGGCAAAAAAAAAAATCAATAAAATGTATTTAAAAAAAAAAGAAAAAAAAAAAGAAAAAAAAAAAAGAATACGACCCTGGCTTTACTCCCAGCCGCCCGGGAGCCAGCACGTCCCGCTCCCCGGCTCCCCGGCTGCCTGCACGTCCTCGCTTCTGTCTGAAGCACCACTCCAGTAGCTCTCTCCACCCTCACTTCCCCTCATAGCAGGCTTCACTCCATTCTGTGCCTGTATATGCAAATTAACCGCCATCTTTGTTGGGCTAATTTGCATACTCCTCTTTTATTAGGTAAGATTCTCCTACATTGGTTTTTAAAAACTTAGCAGATATTCAGACATTATTTGTGTGGGTTTTAAAATTGTAAGTTTAATTCCACAAGTCCAAAATTGGTCCATAGTTCTTTTAAAAAGTCCAACTTTCTAAAAGAAATAATAACACCACCCCACAAATTACCATTTTACATCATTAAAAAAAATTTAGAAACTCAGAAAATAAGCAGTTGGCACCAACATTTGTCTCATGCGTATCATGTAAAAAATGTCTATGATTTCCACTAACATGTCAATACAAATTCCTATAGGAAACCCTATCTCATTTCTTTCTCCTCCAATCAAACTCACTTTCAAAACTGATAACCCATCTTCGTGTTATTTTATAATGTACCTGAGTTGTAGCAACTGTAGGGGTTGCAGATGACGCCACTGATGGGGACAGAGCTCCCACTTGTTGCAAATGCCCAGAAGACTGCTGAGGTAAATGAGAACTGGAGACAGGAGTACTAGATCCTGAGCCAGATACTAGATTTGGAAATGATACTGCTACATCATTGCTGTTATAAATACCTGAAAGAAAAGAAATATTTTACAACTTAGCGGTGAAATCTGTCACAGACACACATTAATCAATAAGTTAGAATACCCACATTTCCTCCTGATCCCTCCTCCAATGACAAATTTTATTGGTGGTACGGTAAAAAAACAAAAACAAAAGGTACCAGAAACTAAATATTGATTTTTTAAAAAAACATTTAAAATATATATATATATATATATATATATATATATACACACACACACACACACACACACACACACACACACACACACACACTTTAAAATATATATAATGGCTTTGGCAATAGACAGGGATCACATCAGGAATTGCTTTGTAAAAGAGCAATGAAATGTTTTTAAGTAGAAGAACAAAGCAATTAGAGTTGCATAAAAAGCACTTGGTCTGCCTTTAAAATGCAGATACTAAAGCCCCAGAACTCATGATTGAGAGGAGATGAAATGGGAAAAGACTTTGTTTTAAAAAGGTCACCTATGCTAAAATGTAGAAAATAAAATGGAGGAGGACTAGACTTGAGATTCAACGACCAAAAGAGAGCTAATGACATTGTGGTGCACAGCTGTGAGGATAAACAACAGGTGGATTCTAGGGATATTTAAAAGGTAGAATAGATAGGGCTTTGACTGAGTAAAGGGGGTGCAGAGGTGGGGTGGGGGGACAGAGGATTAGGGAATAATCATGACAATGGACTACTGGGTAGTGGTAACAGTCTCTTCAAGGAGCAAAAAACACAGTGGTACCATGGTAAAGGTTAGAAAGGAAGGGGAAATGAGAGTGGAAGCAAGTTATTCTCAAAAAGTGGATGGGAAGAGGAGAAAAAGAAGAAAAAAATATATTAAAGAGAAAACACGGAGCTATGCGCAGGGGGGGAGGGGTGTTTTCTGCTGTGTTTTTTGTTTTTTTTAAGATGAGAGATCATGGCTCTGGTTGGGTAGTTCACTTGGTTAGAGCATTGTCCCGAAAGGTCAGGTTGTGGGTTCAATCCTGACCAAGATACATACAAAGAATCAACAAATGAATGCATAAATAAATGGAACAACAAATTGATTTTTCTCTCTCTCTTAAAAAAAAAAAGAAAAAAAGAAAAAAGATGGGAGATTATGGTCATGTGCTGATAATAAAGAGCCTACAGTGAAATAGGGGATCTTTGCAGATAAAAGTAAGAGATGGAATTATCTATAAATCAGTGGGGTTCTCAACTAGGGGTGACTTTGCTCTACAGAAAACATCTGACAATGCTTGGAGACACTGTTGGCTGTCAAAGCCAGGGAATGCTACTGGTATCTAAGATGGAGAGGAAATGGATGTTGCTAAACATCTTAGAATGCCCAGGACAACTCTTCCCAACTAAGAATTATCTGGTCCACAGTGTCAATAGTGTGGAAATTGAGGAATCCTGTTATAAATTTTTGGGAGTGTGGAAGAAATAAAGTCCTAAGAACTTGACACTATAACAAGAGGAAAGCGGGGGGGGGGGGAATGAACATTAAGTGGACTACAGATAAAAAAAAATTTGAGAAAGTATAGCCCTTGAAGGCAACAATAGTTATTATATCAATATACAATTTACTTTGTTCCAAAGAACATATTATTGATTCATAATAAATAAAAGCACCTACACTCTTTAAAGAAGGGGAATGAAAGAATTGGGACATTATAAAGTCTTTACAACTATAATTGAAGTTCCTATGATATCTACAATTTCTCCAGAAAAAATAATACCCATAATTTATTCGTTCAACAAATGTATCTATTACGCAAACATCTGAGAACCCGCTGTTTGCCAAACATTATTCTAAGCCCTGGAGATACAAAGCTATTCAAGACATATGGTCTTCCCCTTCAAGAAGTTTAATGAAGGGAGGGGGCTTAAAAGGGGAGGAGAGACAATTTCCTAAGACTGTGAAGGTGATAGGAACACCCTCAGGGGGCTATGAGTGCATATAAAAGGGGAATCTAACCCAGACTTAGGCAGAGAGAGTGGGGTGGAGGTGGGAGGTCAAAAAAACTCACTGGAAAAAGCTAATTTCCAAAGGAGCTATATATAGAACAGAGGCAGAGGATGGTGTGAAGAAACACACTTCAGAGAGCAGGGTAAATTCTAGCAACTTATAAGGACCATCTATATAAGCGAAGCAAGAAATGAGGAGAAAAAAAGCAGGAAACAGATTAAGAAGAACATTACAAGTTAAAATATAAAAAGTTAAAATTTTAGAGACAATAGGAAACTACTGAAGATTGTAAACAGAAGCTTGATGTGATCAAATTGCTGTATAAGGAAAACATCAATCATTGGCACACACAACGAATAGACTGGGAATGATATTTAAATAAACACCGAAAAAGCTATTAAGGATTGCTACAATAATACTGATGAGCAAAAAAAAAAAAGAAACTAAACTAAGGTAACAGCACTAATGAGATATTACAAAGGCAAGATTCAGAGGACTGGTAACTAATTAGACCTGAAGAAGAAGAAAAAGGGAAGACTCAGGAATGACTCTGAAGCACCAGTAAAGTAGGCATGAGAGTGGTTATACTAGCAGCTGAAGCAGGAGCAACAATTGAGAATATCCAGCATTTGGTTACTGTATGTAGACAGGTCACTAAGATAATAGCCCAATGAGGTAAATATCACTTCCATTTTACATATGAGCAAACAGTAAAGAAATAACTTGTGGTGTTTGAGCTGCAGCTGAAGGAGAAAGTCTCTATACCATGACTCATACAAAGCAAATTGTCTGCAAACTGACCAGTGGTAAAACACAAGGAAGCAACTGACTATAAAAGCTGCTCCCAAGGTAACATGAGGGGTAAAGAAACCTCATGTTACAGGCCTGGTACAGTGGCACTCCGTAAAATTAAATGTTATCAGAAGTCCATTGAATTTCTGATTTGCAAACTTCCCTCCCAGCATCTGGTGCAAGAAATTGCTCAAGATTTCAAAGCAGATCTGTGCTTCCAGGTGCAGCCACTGGTGCTTTGTAGGAGGTAAGTAAAGCCTGCCTCGTTAGCCTTTTTGAATACAACAGTTATGCCAAAAGACATCCAACTAGCATTCCACATATGTAGAGAACGGGCTTAAGAATCCACTATGATGGGAAGCATTTCATTCTTTAAAAAAAAAAAAAAAATCATCCTTATTGGTTTCACTCAGTGGATAGAAAGAGCATCAGCCTGCAGACTGAAGGGTCCCGGATTTGGTCAGGGCGCATGTGGGAGGCAACTAATATCTCTCTCTCTCTCTCTCTCTCTCTCTCTGTACCCCTCCCCCTTCCACTCTAAAAATCAATGGCAATATATCTTTGGGTGAGGATTAAAAAAATAATAATTAAAAATTTTCTTCTTCCTATTATTGGTAGTTATAAACGTTAGGTATTTTTTCCCCATAGGATCAAAAGGTAGCTAAGTTTATGATTGCAAGTGGATAATGGAGGTTAGAAATCAGGATAATGGAGGTTAGAAATTGGCAGTTTTTTCATTTTCATTTGTGTGTGAATTTTAAAAACATAAATGTGGTCACTTATAAAGTATTAATGCAAGTCAAAATGTTTCTGTGAACAAATTTCAGCAGTTCAACTTTAGAATATATATAAAGGCTAATATGCTAACTGTCTGACCAGTTGCTATGACACACACTAACCACCAGAGGGCAGACACTCAACACAAGAGCTGCTGTGACACACAGAGAAATGGCACCATGGCCCTAGCACCCACATCACATTGACAGCCCACCAAATCACAGCTGATGCTTCTCAGACCCCAAGGTGCACAGCCCAGCCCAGCCAGGAAACAGTCGCTGTGGGTCCTGGGTAAGGATGTCACACAGCAACGCCTGGCTTCCTCTCCTCGCAGTTTTTCAGCACAGGAACACCCAGGTGGAAACATTTCACACTTAAACCAAAGTCTGTGAAGCGTTTTACTGTGCCTCATCTCATTTGATCCTCACAGAAGTCCTGGAGTAGGTAGATAGAAGACTCAGTGGAATCCTATTTTCTTTTCATTAGCCAGAAAACTGAGATTTAGAAAACTTAGAAACTTGACCCGACTGAAAAGAAGTAAGAAATGGTGGACCTTGAAAATGACTTCAGGTTTTCTCACTGCACAGAATATAATCAAACACAGCTACAGTTAAATATTGTAACCTTTGTTCTCCCCGTGTGATCTACAATAATATTCTGCTTGGTGTTGATATTTACTGCTGTGTTGCTGATAATTACCTGAAAGAGAAGTTGGGATGCTTCACTGGGCTGGAAAAAGTTTAGCTACATCAGAAAGCAGCTCTAATTAAGCAAGCTTATTCTATCCTATCTAACAAAGAGGGAATATGCTAATTGACCCTCATGTTGTCACAAAAGATGGTGATGCCCACAGCCAATAAGGAGGGAATATGCTAATTGACTGCCCCACCCTCAAAGATGGCAGAGCCCACAGCCACAAGTTGGTGACTCCCAGTCCCCTCAGCCCTGCTGGGGTGGCAGGTACCTGGCTGCTCCACGCCCCTGCCTCCAGAGTTCCCCAGGCCCCTCAGCCCCCTAGATGCCCAGGGCTGGCCCAAGGTGCAGGAAAGCCTTAGATGGTGGCTGCCCAGCCTCCCATAGATGGCCTGAGGTGCAGGCAAGCCTCGGATGGTGGCTGCCAAGCCGCCCAATGAGGCTTGCGCTGCCAGCAGTGGCAGCAGCAGAGGTGTGATGCGGCATCACCTTCCCCTGATTGTCGAATCACCTCCCACCCCTGAGGGTTCTTGGACTGTGACAGGGAGCAGGTGGGCTGAGGGAACCCTTTCCAGTGCATGAATTTTCATGCACTGGGCCTCTAGTATCTACAAAAGGCTAAGTTGACTCACGCATGCCCTATACATATAAAGCTATCACTGGCACCAGTTGCACATGTGTGTTTCAATCTGTCACTGTCAATCATGAATTTGGATGGCACTTCTATTATAGAGAAAGGGCAAATAGCAATATTAAAATATTTCTTCTAATTAATTTCATTTCAATGTGCACAAATTCATGCACCAGGCCACTAATTATAAATAAACCTGTTAAAATTTCCTGGACAATGGCAGCATTTGATAAAACACACATACACACAAAACAGCAACAATAAAAAAAAAGTACATTTCTTATTGATGGCAACTAAATGATGTTTTTAGCATTAAAAAAAATATCCTCACCAAAAGATATGTTTTTGTTGATTTTTAGGGAGAGGAATGGAGAAACATTGGTGTGAGAGAGAAACATTGATAGGTTGCCTCCCTTTTGCATCCTGACCAGGGATCAAACCCGCAACCTTTTAGTATATGAACAATGCTCCAATCTGAACCACCTGGTCAAGGCTGATGTTTGTCTTTTTTTCATCCAGTAGATGCCTCTACTCACTATATTTTCTGTGTTGTCCTACATACAAATACATGTTTTTAATGTTGTCTGTCTTCTGTGCTGTTACTGTAAGTTTGATATTAAATACATTAAACTATTAAAAAAAGAAATAAAGTAACTTGCTTAATGACCTACTAAGTGGTGGAATCCGTATCCGAACTCAGAGCTGTCTAATTCTATTAACTGAAACCAGTTACTAGTACAAGTTTAAGATTCAGATTGATCATTGTGGTCTTTGAGGTGTTTGTGAACACAGAACTCTTGGATAATCTAGAAGTTGAGCCTAAAACTTGGCAGAAAAATCAGGTCTGGAGATACAAATCTAGGAGTTAGAAGCATAGTAAAGTTACAATAAGTAAACATGAAAACTCAATATTAAGTTTTCTACTGCTGTGCACAGTGTTGACAATTTTAACTAGTTCATGTTTGGAAACATGGAAATTTCACATTAAGAACTAAAGATTTCTAATTTCTCCTGAAAAACTGAAACTCTATCAACACTGAATACTATATATTGAAATAATAACAATCTGCTAAAACTTTGGAAAGACAAAGATTATTTAATCCACCCAAGCGCGTCATTCCTAAATCTTCACCTCTTCTTTATTCATTATAGATTCTTTTTTTTCCTTTTATCCTCACCCAGGGATATTTTTTTCAATTGATTTTCAGATAGAGTGTGGAAGGGAGGGAGGAAGGTAGAGAGAGAGGGAGTGGGATAGAGAGAAACATCAATATGAGAGAGACACTTTGATTAGTTATCTCTTGCACAAGCCCAACCCATGACCAGCGCCAGGGATCAAACCTGCACCCCAGGGACATGCCTCTGATAGGAAATAGAACCCATGACCATTCAGTACCTGAACTGATGCTCTAACCACCGAAAACACTGACCAGGGCCATTATTGATTCTTTTATCCATCAGTGTCCCATCATTCCTTATTCTTCACCTCTTCTTCATTCATTTATGTTACTTACCTATCTGGGCCCAATAAGTATTTGATTTACAACTCCTGATATGAAAGTAGGTCAAAGCCAATGAATAGAAAAATGAGACCACCCAGGGAAAGTTTTTAGCATGATCAAGATAAAAGGACAAAAGACAGAAATCTAGGGAATATTACAATTTAAAGTGTTGACATAAATAAATACATATACATATACATACATACAAATAAAAGATAACACAGAACAAAATTAAAACATGAAGAGAAAATCTTACTAACCACTTAAAGAATTTCAAATGAAAGATCAAATGATCCTATTGGTCATTTAAGGGAAGGCCAGAAAAAGGAGTCATTAAATGTGACAATAAATCGTAGCAAGATAACTCTTATAGTATTGGCTGTGAAGAACAGAAAAGTGCCTTCCTGGTGTGGCTCAGTGGTTGAGCATCGACCTATGAACCAGGAGGTCGCAGTTCGATTCCTAGTTAGGACACATTCCCAGGTTGTGGGCTCAATTCCCAGAGTGACGCATACAAGAGGAAGCTGATTAATGATTCTCTCTCATCATTGATGTTTCTATCTCTCCCTCTCCTTTTTTCTCTGAAATCAATAAAAATATATATATTTAAAAAATAACAGAAAAGAAATAGCATGTAAATGAAGCAAATATCTTCAAATATAAATCTTATATTCCAAAGGACAGGCACACAATTGAGTAAAAATATTCTTAGTTTTTTACTAAAATATTTTTAGTTCGTTTACCAAAATATTTATTGAAGTTCTTATTAAAAAGGCACCGAGGATCACAAAGAACGAAAGCAAATCTTACCTTTAAATAACTTATAATCTCATAACATAGCTAATAATAAGTAATGATATGGGAGAGAAATGCTAGGTACAATGAGGACATATGCCATGAAAAATTATTTAAATTTATTTATTTATTTATTTATTTAAAAATATATTTTATTGATTTTGTACAGAGAGGAAGGGAGAGAGATAGAGAGTTAGAAACATCGATGAGAGAGTCATCGATCAGCCGCCTCTTGCACACCCACTACTGGGGATATGCCCACAACCAAGGTACATGCCCTTGACCGGAATCGAACCCGGGACCTTTCAGTCCCCAAGCTGACGCTCTATCCATTGAGCCAAACGGGTTTCGGCTAAATTTAGAGGAAGAAACTGATGTGGAAAAGTCTCAGGGAGAAGTATTTATGAACTCTGCTCTTTAAAATTCACTAATTATCTGAGAGATGCAAATCAAAACAACAATACGGTACCGTCTCACACCTGTCAGAATGGCCAACATCAACAAATCAACAAAGGACAAGTGTTGGCGAGGTTGCAGAGAAAAAGGAACCCTTATGCACTGCTGGTGGGAATGCAGACTGGTGCAACCACTGTGGAGAACAGTATGGAGCTTCCTCAAAAAACTGAAAATGGAAATCCCATTCGACCCAGTAATCCCACTCCCAGGAATATATCCCAAGAAACCAGAAACACCAATCAGAAAGGAAATATGCACCCCTATGTTCATAGCAGCACAATTTACAATAGTTACGATTTGGAAACAGACTAGGTGCCCATCAGCAGATGATTGGATCAAAAAACCATGGTACATCTACACAATGGAATACTATGCTGCCATAAAAAGAAGGAATTTTTATCATTTGCAGCAACCTGGATGGAGAACATCATGCTGAGTGAAATAAGCCAGTCAATGAAAGAGAAACACAACATGACCTCACTCATTTATGGATAATAAAGAACATTATAAACTGATGAACCAAAAGATAGATATAGACAGTAAAGCAACAAGCAGACTGTTAAATTACAGTGGGGAGGGGAGGGAGATCTGGGGGAGATAAGAGGTTAACTGAAGGACTTGTATGCATGCATATAAGTACAACCAGTGAACACAAAACTCTGGGGAGGGAGGGCATGCATGGGGGGGGGGCATTGGTAAGATATGTACACAGATAATAAATAAATAAATGGGAAATAAATAAATAAAAGTACTTTGAAAGGTAGAATGCTAATTAGCTATGTGTTGTTTTTTTTAAAATGGTTAAAATCATACTATTCTATACATTGAATCTCCAACTTTTATAACTAAAAGACAGTTGTAGGTAGCACCACAGAAATTGTTTTCTTCTATAAAACCAAGATAGTAGCTACCGTAAAGGCTGTTATTTGAGAATATCCTTGTAATGGTTGCAGCAATTCCTAATACACAATAAGTTTCCATAAATGGCAACAACAGCTATTTTAGAGTTAATGCTCTAATTAAAAAATTATCTTTAAGTCAGGAAAGTACAGTATTACAATTGTCAGGTCCTCTAATGTCCCTTCTACACTTTGAAAATGGCAAACACCATTACCACATGCAATAATATATCATAAAAGTATAATACTGAGAAGCAAAACTGTGGTGATTGAGGACCTTTGATCTCTAAACTTAATTTGTTTTTTAACATCATTTAAATGGGAAAATGCACAGCTATATGTATAATAAAGTGATTATACTTTGAAACTGTATCTGGTCCTCAGGTTACTGCTATAAAATAGAATAAATCAAAATTTCCTTTCCTATCAAGGCAGGAAAGCAGAAAATTTTAAATCGTTTTTTAAAAATGAGAATCACTGACACTTCAATACTATAATTGGTACAGCATGAGCAGTTTACTAAGATCTCTAGTTATTTTTTTTTAACAAGGCAAAGAATCTACATTAGATTTTTTCTATATCTGCTTTCTATTTAACTTCACTGTTTTCGTCTTTTTAGAAGTCATTTGCTATTTCAATCCAAATAAAGGTGACATTAATCAAATTAAACAGCTGAGTCCTGTAATACATAGCTCTAGGAAACCCTGAAATTTATCTATTCAGGATAGAGAGTATACTCTAAGATGCAGAATGATACAGTGTGGCAGTAACACACTGATTCACTCAATCATTAATCCATGCAGCCATCAAACAAATATTTATTGCTTCTTTATTAGGAATCAGGCACTGTGCTAAGGGCACGGAATAAAGTAGTTAATAAGATAAACAAGATCTCTGGTCTGTAGGGGTTTACCACTTAATAGGGAGGTAAACATTAAAACAAACACGACTATAAATTGTGACAAATCCTATGAAGGAAGAGAAAAGAGAACAATAAGAATGAAAAATTAGAAAGCAGAAAAGACCTGTCTAAAGAAATGACACTAAAGCAATGACTTAAAAGTTAGGTTGGTAGATGTTAACTGCACAAAGAGTTAAGTAGAAAAGCTTGATCAAAGGGCAAGGAAAAAGAAAAAAAGGTAATGTGGCTAATGCACAATGGAAAGAGTGATAGAAGACAATATTGGAGAGAGAGAAGGAGCAGCTCTCACAGGACCTTGTAAGCCATGTAAAAGTGTTTACAATTTATGTTGAAAAGAATAGAAAGATGCAAAGAGCAAAAAATATGACTTCGTTTTTAAATGATCATCCCTCTGTTATGTAACAAATGAACTGAAAGAGGGAAGAGTGAAAACAGAAAGATCATTTAGGAGGTGATTCCACAATCTAGATGTAAGATTATGTAACTCTGGTCTATGGTGGTAGTGGTACTGAACAAGGAGAAAGGGCATCTAGAAGTTGGAATGGTAAGATATATTTGGTAAAGAACAATATTATAAATGAATCCCAAGTTTTTGGCTGGTGATTGTAAGTGCCATTTACTGAGATGGTGAAAAGTGAGCAGGAAGAATTGATTTTTTTGTAAAAGAGAAAAAAGCTGTTTAGGACTAAGTCTTTTTGAAGACTTCCAACATTGCGAGAATTATTAGTTCAAAGACAAATTTGTAAAGAAAATTGAGATATGCAGGGTAGAAAGAAAATCACGCACGCAGCATTACTGAAGAAAAGGGTCTGAAATAAGAGGGGGCACTCATCAGTTGTATCACATAATGATGAATTGGACCTGGAAATATCAAGACAGATGGTATCTCAGGATGAACAGTACAGTGTGGGCAGAGCCAAGAGAACATTGTTTAGACCTAGGCTTTTTTTCAGTATGCCCACTGCAAATTACATAAAATCGATATATAAGACATAAGTATACCTTCCCAGTGACAGAAATATTACTGTTCACCAACCACAGTTTCTGATTCCCAGTTTCAAACTGCCTTGGAGGCCAAATCAGTACCACATCAAGTTGCTTATTCAACAAAGAAGAGTAAATGAATGGGATAGTCTTGATGATTATTTAACCAAGCAAATGATTAAACCTCATGAGTTATCTCTAGCCCACATCCCAAGAGACTGGATATTCTTTTCTGGTGATTAATACGTGTGAAGTAGTTAAAAGTCCAAATCCTGCTCCCTTAAGCAAATAACCACCTCTATGAACCCAATAAACCTCATCTATATAAAATGAGGATGGTACCAATGATTTCATATGGCTGGTGAAAGGTTATGCTAGTATAGCAGCTATATTATTAAAGAAGAAACAATATCTATTAATGTTAAAAGAAATAAACAGGATAATATGCACAATAATAGAAAGCATCCATTGGTAATGTTGCCTTAATGCCCCTTCCCTTTCGTGACTAATGAATAAACACTTAGGATATTCTGTATCTTGGCTTTTCCTTTCTAGATTATGGAATACGTCTCTATATGATTAACACGTTCATTACTGAGAGAGGGTAAAATAAACTATGTTGAGAAAGTGAGGGGGAAAGTGTGGGCTAGAGATAACTCATGAGGTTTAATCATTTGCTTGGTTAAATAATCATCAAGACTATCCCATTCATTTACTCTTCTTTGTTGAATAAGCAACCTGATGTGGTACTGATTTTCTCAAACTATGTTGAGAAAAGGTGGTTATAATAAGAGGAAGTCTCAACAAAAAACTATACTAAGAAGTCATCTAAGATGAAAACTCAAAAATACCCACTGGACCTGGCAATGTAACAACTATTCCTGACTTGAATGAAATACTAGTTCTAGAAACCAGTATGAAGTGGTTTGAAAAATCAACCAATGAGAGAATTTCTGTTTCTGGCAAGGAAGGAGGCAGACTGAACAGCCTAAGATTCTTCCTAATTAAAATTAGGTTGAAGAATGAATAGCTAAGTCCACAAAAAGTAAGAGAAGCTCTTAGGGGTGAAAATGGGGGACATCTATAATAGTGTCAACAATAAAAAACAAACAAACAAAAATAAAGAAATTCACAATAAATTCTGTGTTGCAAATGAAAAAAAGAAGAGGAAAAAGCTTTAACAGGTGGTCCTAGAGGAGCCAGCCTGTGTCAGTAACCTAAGAGCTTTGGCTTTAATGCCAACAAGGAAAAAGAGAAGAGACTTTGGACCTCAAAAGGATGGAAAGTTGAAACGGATGAGAACCCATTTATGCCCTTTTAGGGAAAATGTAGTCCACCCCACCCCTGCCAAAAGCCCACAAAACCTAAATATCACATCATAGGGAGAAAATAAGGATGCTTGTCCAATTTGATCTAAGTTCTGAATACAGAATGAAAAGTCTGTCCCAAGAATTTATGGCCATAGTCTTGTCTTCAAATAGGTTTGGGGCTTGAATTTACACAATGTGCCTGATACAGTAAATTCCAAAGGTAAAAACGGGTCAAGTGGTAGTTGTCACTGACGTACAAAGCAGAAGCAAACACAAAGCTTCTGAAGAAATATTTCCTCAATTCAGGCTATAAAATAAGATCACAATCCAATATTAGAAAACATGGAAGGAAACAATCCCTCTGATCATAAGTTGGCAGACATACCATTAAGAATGACCATCTTGCCCAGCCAGTGTTGCCCAGTGGTTGAGCATTGACCCAGGAACAAGAGGTCTGCTTCCTAGTTGGGGCACATGCCTGGATTGTGGGCTTGATCCCCAGTAGGGAGTATGCAGGAGGCACCCAATTGATGATCTTACTCTTTCAATGATATTTCTCTCTCTTTATCCCTCTCCCTTCCTCTCTTTAAAATAAATCATTAAAAAAAAAGACCAACTTCAAATAGAAACAGTAATTTTATATTACTATGAATCTAAGAGGATGAATCAAATAGGTGAGAAAAAACAACAACTACTCTATATAAAAAAGAGTGTAAGATACTGGTATGGTAGGCAGATTCTAAAGCTATCCTCCCAAGCTACCCATCCACTGGTTATTCAACACTAATCTAGGTACACCTGTGAGGGTTTAGCAGATTGAATTAAAGTGCTGATTAGTTGAACACCTTAAAATGGATTAATTCTTCTGGATTATAAGGGTGGGCCCAGTGCAATCACAGGAGCCATTAAAAACAGAAGGGGAAAAAAGTCAGTGAGAGATGTAGCAGAAGGGGAAGTTAGAGAGATTCTAAGTGCAAAAAGAATTCAACTCACCTTTGCTAGTTCTAAAATGTATGGACACATGTGCAAGGACAGAAGAGAAGCCTCTAGGAGCTAAGGAAGGCCCTTAACTGGCAGCCAGAAAGGAAATGATAACCTCAGTCTTATAACTGCAATGAATATACTGCATTCTGACAAAAACCTGAATGAGCTTTAAAGTGACCATTCCCAGTCTCCACATAGTCAGAGCCCAGCTGATTTCAGCCTTGAGACTCTAGCAGAGAAACCAGCAAACCCAACCTGGACTTCTGGTGTGCTAATAAAGTTGTATAATTTTAAAATGCTAATTTTGTGATAATTTGTTATGGCAGCAATAGAAAACTGATATGCTTGTAATTTCAGAAAGTAAGAGAGTGTTCAAAGAATAATGAGGGCATATCCAAAGGACATAAAGCCAACTTAAAGGGGCTAACCTGTAAACAATTTGATGTATTATAACCAGTACTTCCATAAATCCATACTGATAGAAAATGAAAGTTTAATTATGAATGGGCTTTTATATGGTCTCACAGTTTATTCCACAAAATACTAATTTATTAAATAGAAAAAGAAAACCTTTTTCATTGGAAAATTCTGATTATGTGCCATTTGAAAAGATGCAATGATAGATCACTTCTATGATATCCTGCTTCAAACAATTATTGAATATAACAATAAAAAATAAACTAAATCCAAGCTGTATTACAAAGCCACTGTTTTCAAAACAGCATGGTATTGACACAAGAACAGACATATAGATCAATGGAATAGAATAGAGAATCTAGATAGCGACCCAAACCTCTATACTCAATTAATACTTGACAAAGGAGGTATGAACATACAATGGAGTCAAGACAGTCTTTTCAATAAATGGTGTTGGAAAAATTAGACAGACACTTGCAAAAAAATGAAACTAGATCACCAACTTACACCATACACAAAAATAAACTTAAAATGGATACAGGACTTAAACATAAGACAGGAAACCATAAAAATACTAGAGGCATCCACAGGAAGCAAAATCTCTAACATGCCAAAAAAACTTCTTCACTGATACTGCCCCTAGGGCAATGGAAGCTAAAGAGAAAATAAACAAATGGGACTACATCAAAATAAAAAGCTTTTTTACAGCAAAAGAAACCATCAACAAAACAATAAGAAAGCCCACTGTATGGGAGAACATATTTGCAAATGTTATCACTGATAAAGGTTTAATCTCCAACATCTACAGACAGCTTATACAACGAAATAAAAGGAAGATAAATGACCCAATTAAAAAATGGGCAATGGGCCGAAACCGGTTTGGCTTAGTGGTAAAGTGTCGGTCTGGGAACTGAAAGGTCCCAGGTTCGATTCCGGTCAAGGGCGTGTACATTGGTTGCAGGCACATTCCTGGTAGGGGGTGTACAAGAGGCAGCTGGTCGATGTTTCTCTCTCATTGACGTTTCTAGCTCTCTATCTCTTTCCCTTCCTCTCTGTAAAAAAAATCAATAAAATATATTTTTTTTAAAAAATGGGCAATGGACCTAAATAGAATATTTTCAAAAGAAGACAGAAGGAAGGCCAAGAGACACATGAAAACATGCTCAAAGTCACTAATTATCCGAGAGATGCAAATCAAAACAACAATGCGGTACCGTCTCACACCTGTCAGAATGGCCAACATCAACAAATCAACAAAGGACAAGTGTTGGTGAGGTTGCAGAGAAAAAGGAACCCTTGTGCACTGCTCGTGGGAATGCAGACTGGTGCAACCACTGTAGAGAACAGTATGGAGTTTCCTCAAAAAACTGAAAATGGAACTCCCATTTGACCCAGTAATCCCACTTCTAGGAATATATCCTAAGAAGCTAGAAACATCAATCAGAAAGGATATATGCACCCCTATGTTCACAGCAACACAATTTACAATAGTTACGATTTGGAAACAGCCTAGGTGCCCATCAGCAGATGATTGGATCAAAAAACCATGGTACATCTACACAATGGAATACTATGCTGCCATAAAAAGAAGGAATTCCTATCATTTGCAGCAACCTGGATGGAATTGGAGAACATCATGCTGAGTGAAATAAGCCAGTCAATGTGAGAAAAACACCACATAATCTCACTCATTTATGGATAATAAGGAACATTATACACTGATGAACAAAAAGATAGATACAGAGATAGTAAAGCAACAAACATACTGTCAAATTACAGCAGGAAGGATAGGGAGTTCTGGGGGAGATAAGAGATTAACTGAAGGACTTGTATGCCTGCATATAAGCAAAACCAATGGACGAAAAACTCTAGGGAGGGAGGGCATGTATGGGCGTGGGGGGTGGGGGGGCAATGTAAAGATATGTACACATATAATACCTTAATAAAAAAAATAATAAAATAAACAAAATCCAAAATAACTAGCCTACAATCTTCAAAAATGTTGATATGACTGGTAAAACAGAAATGGCATCTAAAGACTAGATGGTAGTAATATGGCATTGTTAATTTCCTGTTCTTGACAGTTGTACAGTGACTTTGTAGGAGAATATCCTTGTTTGTAAGAAATATTTAAGTGTTCAGAGCTAGATGGGGTACTACATCTGCAACTTACTCTCAAATTGTTTATGAAAATAAAGTTCTCTATACTAGCAAGTTTTTTATAAGTTTGAGATAATTTCAAAATAAAAAAATTTTAGGTGTAAGAAAAGAGCTACATACACATTCTTAAAAACAAAGAAAAACAAAACTAGACGAGGTCAATTTTAAAAAGGTTCACAAAGAACTCCTCAAATTGAAAAGAAATGTTCAATAAAATTATTTACTAAATAATCAGGTAAATAATAATAATAATAATAATCAGGTAACAATAATAGAGCTAAAAAATGATAAGTAAACAGAAAAGATCAAAAGAAATTACCCAGATATAGCACAGAAAGGTTATGAAAATGATAAAAGAGTGATTAGGAAACACGAAGGACAAAATGGAAGTTCAAATATGTCTACCAAAAATTCCTAAAGAATAAAAAGAATAGGAAGAAGCACATTTGAAAGCATAATGGCTACAACTGTTTCCAGAATTGATTAAACCACAAATTCTCTCAAGAGGAAGCACAAGAAGTTCCCAGAGTAAAGTTAAATGGAGATATACTGTCCTAAACAGCGAGAGGATCTTAAGTGGGTGGGCTAGAACTGTTTGAGAGGTTGCCAAACAATTAGAAATGTGGAATTTTAAAAGTTTGGTTTTTTGGTTTGGATTTTTTCAAGAGGAGACAGTCAGTAGAGGATGTTTAGATAAAGATAAGTGGTTGTGAAAAAGCAAATGAAGAAACTACAATGACAGGGTCTTTGAGGCGGGCATAATAGGATGAGATCCAGAACAAAAGAACTAGTCTTTGCAAGCAGAACTGGAGAGAAGGAAAAGAGAATGGATACAAATTAAGTCCGCTGCAAAATTGGGAAATAAAAAGATGAAGTTTTTTCTGGGAATAAGAGACACAGACATCCAATATACTGCAGATGGGGAAGTGGAAGGAAGTTAAAAACAAACAAACAAACAATCACGACAAAAAAGTAAAGAGGGGTTTCCTAGAGATGTGTATCAACATTGTCCAGCAATTTAAATATCAGTCGAGGCTAGTATCATGAATCAATTATATGAATTGGTACATAGTGTTAATGTATTTTTTAAATCTAGAAACACTTAGGTCACACAAAATATAAAAATATAAGTGGTTAGATTAATGAGGGAGAGCACTTCAACTAGGAAGAGAGGAGACACACCTAAATTAATACCAATCATAAACCCAGGTGAGAAACATCATGCAGTGCATCATATGTTGATTTTCTGTTTGTTTCTTTAGTTTAAGTAAATTAAAAGGAAGGCTTAATAGGCAAAAAAAAAAAAAAAAAAAAAAAAAAAAAAGCCAATTAAAATGAAGAACATAATCTTATTGAATTTGGGAGGTATTAAAACAATTTACCATTCTTCATTAAAGATTTTCTATAATTTAATAAAAACAAAAGTACTGACATTAAATTTTAGAAAATGAAGGCAAGAAAAAACTACTTTGAAACCCATAATTTTAAGACAACCACTATAATTTTATCTAACAATTTATTCTGCAATTGTTCATTTATATTTCTGACTCTTCCAACAATAATCTGAACCCTATGAAAACAAGAATCATATAGTAAGAAAATGACAGTCCTTTGTCATATATTATTTTATACATAATAAATATACAATTTGTTGTTCTGGGTTTGGTGTATGAGAAAATATGTCACGGATATATTTCCAAATTCCTCAGTAAGCTTCCTAAATATCACTTGATAATCAAGTCCAGGAGTTGCTACACGAAAAATATGGACGTAATTTTTACATTTCCAATATTTCTAATTTTTCGTTATGATAAATACCTGTACAAGTATAGCCTTTTCATATGCTCCTTAGAAGTCACTTCTATTTAGTCCTTTCAGATCTCTTCCCAAGAAGCACTTCATTTTAATAGTCCATACTTTAGAATTCTTTGTTTTTGGTGTTTTTAAAAAATATATTTTTATTTCAAAAAGGAGGGGAGCAGTAAAGCAACAAGCAGACTGTCAAATTACAGCAGGGAGGTTGGGGAGATCTGGGGGAGATAAGAGATCAAGCGAAGGACTTGTATACATGCATATAAGTACAACCAATGGACACAAAACTCTGGGGAGGGAGGGTATGTATCGGGGGGGGCATTGGTATATGTACAAAAATAATAATTTAATAAAAAATATATATTAAAAAATTAATAAAAAAAAAAAAGGAGGGGAGAAAGAGATAGAACATCAATGATGAGGAGAATCACTGATTGGCTGACTCCTGCACGATGGAGCCCACAACCCGGGCCCTTGACCAGAATCAAACCAGGTAGTCCGCAGGCTGAGGCTCTATCTACTAAGCCAAATCAGATAGGGCTGCTTTTGGTATTTTAAAATTTTCCTATAACATGTCCAAAAGAGAACTTCTCCCCTCCCCCTCTTTTTTCTTTGGCACTCTATGAGCCATTTCAATCCAAATCTCTCAACTTTGTAAAAGTAGTTTACCTCCATTATTTCTTAAATTATTCCGCCCTCCCCCACCCACCTTCACAGCTGTCCATTTCTCTCTCCCTTTCTGAGGCTATTTCCTGGGTTTTACTACTATACTCCATGTTATATATAACTTTTATTTTGTAAATGTGTGTGTCTTCTCCTCCTTCCTAGGGATTTCCTTAATCTAACCTACCTATTATACTATTTTGTTCCTTGGCTATATCTGTTGTGCTATTTATCCCATATGTTGTGTTCTTTGACTACTGTAGTTTTCCATACCTAAAGTTTCTAGTTGTTTCTTTCTTTAATGTTTTGTTTCAAATTATTATCTTCCCTTATGTCTTTTATATGTTTATCACACTAACATGTTTTCTCTATATAGGTCCATAAGGGCTGATCTGGATAGAAAATTAGATTTTCTATTATTGCCAAGATAGTCTTCTAAATCTTGACATACCCAGAAACAATTTTCAGTAAAAGCTTCCTAATATACCTTTTGAATCAAAACATCACTTGCTCCTAATATTGTTAATATAATGGAGAAAAGTCTAAGAAGCATAATTTCAAATATATGGCTATTATAAATATTAAAGGCCTGATGCGTGAAGATTCATGCAAGAACAGGCCATCCTTCCCCTGGCTGCTGGCACCGCCTTCACTCTGGGCCCAGAGCCGCCTTTCCGCTCTGGCTCAGAGCCGCCTTTCCACCTTCCCACGCTGCCCAGAGGCCCAGAGCAGCTGGGGTGGTGCTCAACGCCTGTATATGCAAATCAATCTACCATCTTTGTTGGGTTAATTTGAATACTCATTCCTGATTGGCTGGGGTGTCACAAAGGTATGGTCAATTAGCATGTTACTCTTTTATTAGTGTTGACTAGAGGCCCGATGCACAAAATCTGTGCAAGGAGTTCAGCCCTTGCCTGGTCTCTTGCAGCCCCAGCTTCCTCCAGAAGGTCATCCAGAATGTCATTTGGCTGTCCAGTCTAATTAGCATATTACGCTTTTATTATTATAAATATGATTCCATCCAGAACTCTTGAAATAAAATAACCCTCTGAGTATGAAACTAGTATTAACCATCTAGAGCACATGTGTCAAACACAAGGCCCGCGGGCCAAATCCAGCCCGCCAGGCCTTGCAATGTGGCCCGCACCGCGCTGTCATCACTGCACTCCGCTGTCAGTTTATGACATTGTCAGTTTATGACTGTTCAGTAAACCATTCGGCCCGCGATTTAGGCTGGATTTTAGATTTTGGCCCCTTCTCTGATTGAGTTCGACACCCCTAATCTAGAGAAACAGCTCAACATAATACATGGTCTATAACTACATAATCAAGGTGATTGGGACATAATTTCTATGAACACATGACTAGAAATTAATGTGAAAGGAAGCTACAAAACAACTGTATTATGAAGAAGGAAAAGAATCTTATCAAGGTGATAATCTTTAAACATGATTTCATTAATTGTCCTTACTATGGTGTCAGATTCACCAAGCAAGCAACTTCCCAATTATAATTCGTTTTCCCAAGATTACTTTAAGTAAGAATAAGGCAAGCAATGTTTGTCATTACAGGCAGTTATACCCTATTTAATAAAAGAGTAATATGCTAATTAACTCTGTGACAAAATGGCGGCCCACATAGCCACAAGATGGTGGCACCCAGTCCTCCCAACCCCGCTGCTGGAGTGTTTGTGAGCCAGCCAGGGGCTGCGCGGGATCTGCCCACTCTGGTAGCCGATCTCACCTTGCTACTCTGCTGCCTCTGGAGTGTCTGGGGCTGAGCAGGGAGGCTGGATTGTTTGGGTCTGTTGGCCTGGCCAGGGGTCACGGGGACCAAGGAGAGAGGCAGGATCTGCCCACTCCAGCAGTGGATCCAGCCTCACTGCTCCCCAGCCACTGGAAGTGTCTGGGCCTGTCAGCCCCTCCACGAGGGTGGATGCTGCATCCAGGGGACACACAAGTGGGCGGGGAGTTGACCCTGGGTCTTCTGGCGCAGGGGGACTTGATGCTGTGTCCCAGTTTGTGCTGGCCCAAACACAGCAGGGAGGAGGAAGTCCCACCCCCACAGAATCAGCCAGAATCAGTCATTGGTCACACAGCTCTCAGTGGCCTGACGCCACCTGACAGCAGGGAGGAGGAAGTCCCACCCCTAGAGAATCAGCGGTTGGTCAGACAGCTCTCTGTCATCTTACAACCAGGACTCACATTCACCTGAAAGCAGAGAGGTGGGACTATGTCTAAACATCTACTATTGATACAAGGTAGCTCTGTAGCCGAAAGAAGCCTGCGTTATTGACAGATAATGTCAAGACCAACATGCGTCTGATCTTGAAGGCAGGCAGGCAAGCAGTTGGGAGCCAGCAGTTCTGGATTGTGAGAGGGATGTTCGACTGCCCATTTAGGCCCAATCCCATGTCCGAACCTAAACAGGCAGTCGGACATCCCTCAGGGAGTCCCAGATTGGAGAGGTTGCAGGCTGAGCTGAGGGACACCATCCCCATGCATGAATTTCGTGCAATGGGCCTCTAGTTTTTATCATAAATAACTAAATGACATATTCCCTATCATCATTTCTGAGATACTGACTTGGGGCACTTGATCAACTCTAGGTATACCGGACAAAAACCAAAAGAAAGCTAATCAAAATATATAAAACCATAATATGCAAATAGACCGAACGGCAGTACCACCAAACAACTGATTGCCATGGCATATGTGCACTGACCACCAGGGGGGCACACGTGGACCATGGAGGGCATCGGCCACAGTGGGATGGTGGAGCAGGTGAGTGGGGGCACCAGACCAAGGTGGGGTACCGGTTGCTGTCACTGGGGGGCAAGCCTCTGGTGGATTCTGAAAATCCTTTGCTCCTTCACTAACAACTGGTCTCTATGATGCGCACTGCCCACCAAGGGGCAGATTCTCAAACACAGGAGCTTCCCCCTGAGTGGCAGTGTGCTCCCACAGCCAACCTCACATGGCCCCTCCCCCCAACTGGCCCCAATCAGCCCCTATCAGGAATGGAGAGACAGCTCTGATGGGCCCTGATCATTGGCCAGGCTGAAGGACTAATTCCTGCACCAGGCCTCTAGTTTAATGTATATGGGAATATTTATGTAGGTCACACACAAATACTATGCCATTTTAGATAAGGGACTTGAACATCCACAGATTGTGGTATCCTAGTAAGTATCCTGGAACCAATCCCATGTGTATACTAAGGGATGATTGTATATCCACCCCATGTTCACTGCAGCATTATTTACAACAGCCAAGACATGGGAACAATCTAAATGTCCATTCATGGTTAAATGGATAAAGAAAATATACACACATGTGCACACCAACACTAAAATATTATTCAGCCATAAAAAAGAACTAAATCTTGCCATTTGTGATAATACGGATGAACTTTGAGGGCTAAATGCTAAGTAAGCTAAGTCAGAAAGAAAAAAATAAATATTATATGATCTCACTTATATGTTGAATCTCTTAAAAAAAAGAACTAATAGATATAGAGAACAGATGTGGTTGTCTTGGGGAGAGAATTGGGGGGAAGGTGAAATGGATAAAGAAGGGCAATAGGTACAAACTTCTATAAAACATGTAAGAAAAATATTAAGTCCATTACTTATTTTGTTTCTCTATATGATGTGATTAATATTACACAAATTCTAACTACACTATTAGAAAGTCTGTCAAACATAATCTTGTAAAACAGAAAAAAAGTTTTAAACCCTGTGTTCATTTTATTAACTCCATGACATTAATTTCATTCATCCATACAGAGAGCATGACAAATGTCCCAATAAATTAATACACCCCAATACTTTGTTAGTTAATAAAGGCAAAAGATTTAGGTGGTGGTTTATTCACAACAGCTCCCCATGGTATGATATGATATCTACTTTCTTTTTTTACCCCAAGTATACTCTTTTCAAACTTCTTGCATGCCTCCAAATTCTAATATTCCAAAATTAAAGAGCAAGTCTAAATTTACCTATGCAAATTGAAGCAAAAAAGAAGTTAAACCTCTTCTTTTTTTTATACTTCCCTATCAAAGAATGGATAATATGTATAGTTTTTTCTCAAAAATACTTTCAATCCCTTTTCTGCTAAATACCAAATGTCCAAGAGTTCCTTTTTATCTGGAATATTTATTATCTAAGACTCTTCAGTTCCAGGTTACATAGGGAAGCAAGTTATAAATAAATGTATGCATTAATAAAATGTCACTTACAAAACCATGTTCCAACCACCCCACCTTCAAATCAACTTGAGTATTTATGCCTGTTCATCATGCCATTATTGTATTGGCTACAGATTTGTAAACACCGGACATATAATGCAAATTGACTGGAAATTAAGCTACATTAGATAAATGTGCAAAATTTCATAAAGTTAATGAAAACATGTTGGAAAAATACTTAGAATCATATACAGTTTTGAACAAATAAGTTGTGTCAGTTGAAAACTGAAAAAGAAAATCAATAAGGATGACATTAGATTAACAAAAAGTTTTTTTGAACATAAAAGAATTATAAAAGGTTACTGAAAACTAAACAAATATTTTTTGCAAAATTGACTTTCATTATAATTACAATGCAGAAGTGAACACTGTGCCGAAACCGGTTTGGCTCAGTGGATAGAGCATTGGCCTGTGGACTGAAAGGTCCCAGGTTCAATTCTGGTCAAGGGCATGTACCTTGGTTGTGGGCACATTCTCAGTAGGGGGTGTGCAAGAAGGCAGCTGATCAATGATTCTCTCTCATCAATGTTTCTAACTCTCTATCCCTCTCCCTTCATCTCTGTAAAAAAAATCAATAAAAAATAAAAAGTGAACACTGTTAGCAGCATTTGCCTTATGTCCTAATTTTAGGACCCAAATCTACAGATGTAATTTCCTTTAGAAAACCTTGTTCCAAACGAGACACAATTTAGAAAGCTATCTTCCTTTATTCATTATATGGAATATAGGGTTAAATTATAAAAAAAAAAAAAATATTCCTTACATTAATTTAAAATCCTAAAACAAATTTTTCCTTTGAAGATGTGGAAGAAGCAGTAAATTCCTTGTGCAGGTACCAGTTACTAACTGTGCTGACAAGAGAAAACTCAAAAGAACTACAAAAACTGTTTGCAAAAATAGAAAAGACAAGACTTTCATAAGGTTAGAACAACACTATTACATTCTGCCTCACAAAGAGACAATAAAAGCCAAACTGATGAACTACATTGACCTGTTTTCCTCCGATAGGCAGTCTACAAAAAGTTTTCACTAAGGTGCTGAACAATTGACTCACTGCGGAGCCAGATTTCATCTCATCAATAGAACATGCAAGCTTTCAATCAAATTCTCTGTAAAAGGCAACCTTTGTGATAAATGAACCACCAGAGAAGATTCTAATACAACTTACCATTGTGTATTGCATTCAGCAACTCTGAGAAAGCTTTTAAGTAAGGAAAAAAGGACTTCAGGTTAAGATCATTCTCAAACACACAAAAGAAATACATAGGCATAGACTGAATTGGTATTAATAAAATCTAGGTAAGTCGATCATGTATCGTTTGAATTATTAAAACTGCAAGCTCAATTTTTACATGGTATAAAGTTCTAAATATTAGATTTGTCGATTTATTACATCTACTAAATTTAAATGTTAGATATACTATTATCACATTTCCTTAGTAAAAAATACATATGCAAAATTATTTTTGTTTTGCAAAATCACTTCTAAGAAGATACTTAGTAGCAAATTATGTTTTTCTTGTTAAAATTGAGTACCTAGATGCAAATCTATATAGTTAAATCAACCTTTGGTCACCTTTAACAATATCATATTTTTTTAAATCATTTTATCACCTAACCTGATCAAACATGCTCATATCTTGGAATTTCGTATAATAGTCTTAACAAATTTAGCAGTTTAAGCAAAAAAGCTATCGACTGCCAATATACAAATACTGAAAAATAGATTAACATCAAGATTGGTGACAGAAGTCACAATTCTGCAACAAAACCACCATATTAAAGGGCCAAATAGTAATTAAAATGTGTTCACAATTTGACTGTAATATGGATAATGAACATCAAACAAAGCAGTAATTAAGACATGTTTGTATGAGAAATCTATTCAATTAAAAACAAATTGAATTTTGAAAATTAAAACTTAAAGATTAACACACTCGAAAAAACACTACAGTAGGAGTCAAAAAGCCTGGGCTACCAACCCAGTTCGACAACTTACTAGTTGTTGGACAAGCTCCATCATGCCGATACTGCATGGAAATTTCTGTTGGGAGGGAGGAGAAAGGAAATCAGCAAAGAAGTTGCCAGTGATTCAAGAGTAGAAAAAGAAACAGGCCAGAAAAATAGGAAAACATTCACCTAAAAGTCCAGCTGAGAAAGGCAAATAGAACTACGGGAACAGAAATTGTAATCTAGTAATTGGGACATAAGGAAATGTGTGTGTGCATGGATGGGCAAAGAATGAGGAAAAGACATAAAGGCTTACAAATGAATCTGCATAATAACTGTCTAAGTATAAATGGATTCACTACTAAAAGAAAGTGTAGTTACGCAATGTAATAAATTAATGTGTTTTATATAATTCACTAAATGTGAAGTTTATAAAAAACATTTGAATGCTGAGGTCAATTAGAAATTACAATTTAAGTATGAAAATTATTTAGTTTATATATGACCAGAAACCCATTATGATTTACAGAACAGTATAAAACTCATTAAACTACACTTTCTTGTAACCTTTCATTTTTGATGACGCTAATGAATGAGTAAGCCATTACTCTTATTCCTTTACTCCACCCAAATGAGAAGCAGACGTTGACATGAGGCAACACTGTTAAAACCAAAGCTGCTCAGAAAATGGGAAATAATTTCTACATGACATTGGAAAGGCAAAACAGTTGACAAAACCAGGACTAAGGTTTTGACTCACAAACCCTGCTAATCCTGGAAACAGCTGGTATTCCATTGTGGCTAACACTGTTGGCCAAATTCTTTTAAAGGAGCAATATCTGGAAATTCTCTGGATATTACAAAACCAAAAACATGACTTCTAGAAACCATGTGTACAACAGAACCTTGCAGGCAACGATCACTCACATATCTACCCGCATATGTGACTCCGAGGGCGAGCCTAATCTTGGGCACACTGAATAACTTGAAATAAGACAAAGCAAGACAAAGCAAGCCAGCACTCACTCAATGTCTGTAATGTTAAAAGAACTTTATATCCAATTCTATTTAAAAAAAACAAAATCAAACATTTAGCCCAGTTTAGTTTAAGTCCTACCAAGGGAACACTAAAAAATGAGATCTATCAAGAGAATTTGATGCCTCAATGCTTCATTAACAAATCCAATACAAGTGAGATTTAAAAAGGGAATGAAGGCTTACAGAAGAGACTGACATGGTACATTACAGAGAAATAGTAACTGGAATAGTACTGAAAAATAATCAAAGGACACTCAGAATAACCAAACAACTTTCTCAATTGGGGGAGGATGAAATATAGCTATTCTGGCCTTTGACCTAGTACTTTTGTAGAAAGACGGGTTATAGGTCCAAATTTGCAACTCAACGAAGACAAAACAAAATCAGGGAATTTTCCAAGAAAGCAAAGGCCAAAGTATATCCTGGTTTTAGTAGCATCCAATTTCGTATATGGTTTTCATTTATGATCCAATATAATCAAAGTATATGAAATCACAAACCTGAGTCATTAAGATAGGTTTGAATTATTCTCAATAATTGTATCTACTTCTTGGTCTACTATACTGTATTAGTAACTCTACTCTTGCGAGTTCACTGGATCAATTTTGTATTTTTGTATCCCTGTTTGTTTACAAAATCTGCCCATTCCTAATTAAAATATTTTACCAGGGAATGACTTCTCCGTTTCATTTTATAACCTAGGTAGATATGACATAAATAGGAACATATTTAACAAGAACCCTTTCATAGTTATATGGGCTCAAGTCAAACTTTCTTAACCTTCATACTTCAGTATAAGTCAGAACAAACTTCTCTAGAAGTGATGTTTGCATTAATAACTCATCTCTGTGAAATCTTTAAGATTTTAACATAATCAAAAAAGTGCCTTTCCAGATTCTTTTTAGCGTACATCACCACTAGAGAATTCCATCACTGAAATAGATTTCAAGTATCTTAACTTAGAAAGGTATGACATTATATTAAAGAACTAGAGGCAATTAATATTTTTTTAAAAACAGGAAACCATATAGGCCAAAAGACACTAAGGCAAAAGAAAAAACGTTCATGTTAAACCAGGGGTCCTCAAGCTTTTTAAAGTGGGGGCCAGATCACGGTCCCTCAGAGAGCTGGAGGGCCGGACTATATGAACTACTAATTCCTACTGTAACACCTCGGCTGTGCTCACTGCCCAAAAAACCTGGCGGGCCGGATCAGACTCCTCTGCGGGCCGCATGTGGCCCGCGGGCCGTAGTTTGAAGACCCCTGTGTTAAACCATCAACTCCTTATCATTTAATGAATACCAGATTTTCCTCAGAGAAAATAACAAGATGTTAATTTTTGTGAAGAAAAAATAGTTAACTTTCTGTGAGGGTAAGTACACAATGAAGTATATAGGTATTGTATAATAAAGCTGTACACCTACAATTTATATAATGTTACTACTAACAGATGTTACTCCAATAAATAAATGTTAGCTTTCACAATTAGAAAATCATAAACTCTCATAATGTTGTTGAGATAAATAAGAAAAAGGAAAAATACAAACACAACATGTCAACTCTTTCAGATGCTGTAGTAATTTTATTCTTTTACTATTTTATTTTTTCAAATAATATAGTAATTTGCAATATTTCAAAAGATTTAGTGTCTACTTACTGAGATTTCAAAAGAATATTTATAGGAAAGAATTCAAGCAAAAGCTTAAGGTAGTTTATAAACCAAAACTTACAAATTTTAAGTTATCTCTTAAAACACCACACTAATTTTCCATTTTGTATAAGTCACTGCAAAACAGTAGTCATTTATCAGTATGTGCTTTAATTTATTATAATACAAATCTTACAATTCAAAACCCCTGATAAGATAAGAAGAAAATTACAGATATCTTCTGGGTTTCTATTCTGATTGGATCTGGGGTTCCTAGAATAAATATCTTGCTATGTATATTCTATTATAATTTGAACACGTCTTAAGATAATCACATTATAAGGATCTAATTTCTACTTCTGCTTTATATTTCCTTTGTGGTGAAACAGGAGAAATAACATCAGCAGTAGTAACTATTCTGCCTATTTACAAGGCAGTTCCAAGTATCAAATGAGGTAGAGTTCTTTAGAAACTGCTGGGTGCTCTCAAATATAAGATACTAGAGGCCCAGTGCACAGATTTGTGCACTGGTGGTGTCCCTCAGCCTGGCCTGTAGAGATCGGACCAAAACACCCCACTGGTGCACAATCAGGGCAGGAAGGGATCGTGGGAGGGCTCCAGGATGGGCCCAGCCCATCTTGCTGAGTCCCGATGGGCCGGACTCCATCAGCAAGATAACCTACTGGTCAGAGCGTCTGCCCCTTGGTCAGTACGCCTCATAGCGACTGGTTGAATAGTTGGACACTTAGCATAGTAGGCTTTTATTATATAGGACTAGAGGCTTAGTGCACAAAATTCTGCACTGGGGGGAAAGGGGTTCCCTCAGCCCAGCTTATGCCCTCTCACAGTCTGGGGGACCTGCAATGGATTGCCCCAAAGAGGTAGGCCCTGCCCACCTGGCTGGGGCACTGCAATGGATTCCCCCACCCAGAGGAAGGCCCCTCCCACCCGCCACAGTGCCACCACAGGGTAACCTGGGCCTCCCTATTTGGGGTAATCAATCACACCCCACAGAGGGAGGCCCCACCCACCTGTTGGCAGCTTGGGCCTCACTCTTTGAGGCAATCATAGAGCCCCCGATTGATCATCCTGCCGGCCAGTGGCCTGGGCCTCCCTCGCAATTATGCGATCGATCATGCCCCACAGAGGGAGGCCCCACTCACCCACCACAGCCCGCCAGATGGAGGCCTGGGCCTCCCTCTTTGGGGCGATCACGGAGCACCCCCCCCCCCCCCCTCAACTGATAGATGGCCCCACTAGCCAGTGGCCTGGGCCTCCCTAGTTTACAGGGAGATCATGGGGCAATGACCAGGACCCCGACCAAATGCATCGCACCCACTTTGGCTTGCCTGGTGCCAGTGGGTGTCATAGTGTGGTCATCTGGAAAGTCATTCAGCTGGTCTTTCTGCTGTTCAGTCAATTTGCATATTATGTTTTTATTATTATAGACTAGAGGCCCAATGTATGAAATTCGTGCATGGATAGGATCCCTAGGCCTGGCTGGCGATCAGTGCCTATCTGTGGGGTGACCAGCGGGGCAATCAGGAGGGCCCCCCACTGGCACCTACCTTGGCCAGCCTGGCGCCGCCTGGTCACTGGCCCTGCCCCCCACTGCTGCCACTGGTTGCCTCCCTCTGCAGGGCGACCGCCAGAGCAATCATGGGGCCCCCACTGGCACCCACCTTGGTTGGCCTAGGACCTGCGGGCAGCTCATGCATTGAGCGTCTGCCCTCTGGCAGTCAGTGTACATCATAGCAAGCAGTTATTCCACCAGTCATTCAGCTTTCAGTCAATTTGCATATTAGACTTTTATTATATAGGATTGCTATTATTATAATCTGACAGAAGCAGTACCTTTTTTCCCCATTAATGAAATACTTTTGATAGTAAGTTGCCAGAATTAAGATCAGGATGTATATTCTGGAAAAAGACTAAGCCTATTAAGCCTGATTTCTTCAGCCTGGCATTCAATTCTCCCATAAACCCATTCTTTTTATCTTTCTTTCTTTAGTTAAGTTCTTACTGATTTTAGAGAGGAAGGGAGAGGAATAGAAAGAAATATCGATTGGCTATCTCCTGCACGTCCCCTACTGTGGATAGAGCCCACAATCTGGGAATCAACCAGTGACCTCTTGGTTCATGGGTCTATGCTCAACCACTGAGCCACACTGGCCAGGCTAAACCCATTCATTCTAACCTACTGAATTAATATTACCTCCATCCCACAAACACACATTTCTCATTTCCATTAGGTTTATCTTTCAAATATACCTATACTTTCTTTTTTGATGATATTGCTGGCCTTCTTTTTCTACCTACTCTGAAGTACAATCCAAATTCCATCTTCTCTACCCTAATTGCATATCTTAAACTGGCCTGTAATACTACATGAAAAGCTTTACAAATAATGAATTTCACTTGCAACCTGGTTATAAACACTTGAAAGGCAATTACAAAATAATAAAATATTGCTAACTGTTGATATATTCTCAACAGTTACAGTAGTATTCTTTTTTTTTTTTTTTTAAGATGCTTAACATTTATTAAACTCCCCCCAACTGCAGTGAGCAGACAGTGGCAAACACAACAAACACATCCCCTAACCTCATGGAGCTAGGATTATAATGCATACTAGAGGTCCAGTGCATGAAATTCATGCATGGTGTGTGTGTGTGTGTGTGTGTGTGTGTCCCGCAGCCCAGCCTGCACCCTCTCCAATCTGGGACCCCTCAAAGGATGTCTGACTGCCCTCACACAATCCAGGACTACAGGCTCCCAACCACTCGCCTGCCTGCCTGCGCCTGATTGCCCCTAACCGCTTCTGACTGCCAGCCTGATCACCCCCTACCCACTCCCCTGCCAGCCTGGTCAATGCCTAACTGCTCTCCTACTGGCCCAATTGCCCCGAACTGACCTCCCCTGCAGGCCTGGTTGCCCCCAATTGCCCTCCCCTGCTGGCACAGTCACCGCTAACTATCTTCCCCTACCAGCCTGCTCACTCCCAACTGCCCTCCCCTGTTGGCCCGATTGCCCCTCAACTGCCCTCTCCTGAAGGCCTGGTCTCCCCCCACCCCCCACCCCCCCGCAACTGCCCTCTCCTGAAGGCCTGGTCCCCCCAACTGTTCTCTTCTACAGGCCTGGTCCCCCCAACTGCCCTCCCCTACAGGCCTGGTGGCCCCCAACTGTCCTCCCCTGCAGGCCTCATCCCCCCTAACTGGCCTCCCCTGCAGGTCTGGCTGCCCCCAACTGCCCTCCCTGCAGGCCTGGTCCCTCCCCCCGACTCCATCTGTCCTCCCCTGCTGGCCATGTGGTCAAAGACAGTCACCCCCATCTTGTGTCCACATGGGGGTGACTATCTTTGAACACATTGGGGCAGCCATCTTGCGTGTTGGAGTGATGGTCAATTTGCATATTACCTCTTTATTATATAGGATGATAGCCTAACACCATAGCCAACAGGTGCTTACAAAGGTCACTTTCATTATTATTAAATTATAAACTTGTCATTACAGAAAATAAATCTCTTTTAAAGGGGACCATGAAAAACAATTCTAGATAACAAAATAGTACACAGTATAACTTTCTCCTTCATACTTATTTATATAGAAAGTTTCCTGCTGTTATAATGAATGAATGATTTTTGAATCTAAAATTAGTCCAAAGAAATTAATATTTTCATAATTGCAACTACTGTTGCAAGATAAATTACTAGCTCAAATTCTCTCACTGATCCTGTTCCGTAAAGTATGATTGTCATGTATACTAGTGTAGTTTTAGACTCTCATCAGAAAACATCCCTTGAATTTTATAACTGTCTGAAATCAAGGAAAATGTATAGGTCTATGACTTAGAGCTGTGAGAATTCTGTCTGTTTCTTTTTACATATGATTAAGAATACTTGATGCTTGTCAAGTGCCTAAGACAATATACTAAAGTGTCATATACTAAGACACATATACTAAAGTGTCAACAGCAGTCAGGAATTCTTAATTTATAACAAGAAGGCATAATTTCTAACTATTCATGGCATTTAGCCAGCTTCTTCTATTAAGAACACACATTTTAGTACTAAGTTTATCAATAAGAGAGTGCTCTAATCTAATCCTAAAACTTTATTAAAATGTATAAAATTAAAGAATATATTATCTTGAATAGCTTTAATGAATCTTATAGCCTTAGCTGCTAATAAGACATATAAGTTTAAGGAACAACTTAGGAACAAGTTTTAAGTTTTTAAGCACAACTTTCAAGAAAAAAATCCTGGGAAGTCTAAATTTAAGTCATTTATTGTCAGAAAGTAATATTTATGGGAATTTCCACCTAAATTTCCATTTACCTGATGGTGAGGTAAAAGAAATACAAATTCATATTTTTCTCCCACAGATGTACCACAAACATTGCCCTCTGAAAGTAATCACTGTGTAAAGAATGCTATTTCCTATGCCTAAAATCTCCCCTAAATATGTAACACGTAGGAAAATATTTTCAGGCATATAAATAAATGATTTTAATTTCATGAAAGATATGTATTTCAAATGGCATTTAAATGCAATTTCTGAATTTTACTAATTATCAGGCATGATTTCTATATATAGAAAATCAGTGAGGTTCTCTTTTCACAAAAGCAAGCTTAGGCTTAATTTTCTCAGTTAAGTTATTCATCTGATTACTATGCCTCTAGCTAAAAATGAATATATGAATTCAACCTTTTTCTGAGTAAATTTATCTAAATTTACTTTTTGTGACAAAAGACTAAAGCTAATTGCTAAGACCCTGGGTTCAAACGTCAAATATGTTTCATATTACATAAATAAATGTATATTCAAGTGTGCAATATCTTTAAATATTTTCATGAACTTATTTCTCAAGCAATTTATATATTCCCACACCCCTATGAAACAGTGATTCTCAGCCAAGGGAGATCTTTGCTCTCTACCTTCAGGAGGGAGGGGGAGAAACAGTTCTTGATTGGGGTTGGGGTTCTTGGGTGCTATTGGTATCTAGAGGGTAAAACCTAGGGATCCTAATAAATATCCTACAATGCACAGGATAATATTGCACCACAAAAATCATCCTGATCAAAATGGCAATAGTGCCAACATTGAGAAATCCTGGTCTAAAACTATCCCTAATGCTACTAATCAAACAATCCTTCCATACTTTACACTCATTTCTAAAAAACAAAACAAAAACCACTTGTCGAACAAGTCTACCACATGCACTGAAGCTAGCTAGATATAAGAAACAACTAGCCTGGTGTGTGACCTTAAGCAACTTATTTTGCCTGTCTAAGCCTCGGTTTTATCAGCTGTAAAACAGAGGCATTAATAGTTTTCATTTCATAAAATTATTGTGAGGATTATACAAGATAATAATTATAAACTACTGAACAGACCCTGGCATAAAACAAAAGTTAGTTATAATTACTCTTTTTCATATTTAACCTTTAAACATGCTCTTTTCTTCCTTAGAATATTTAAGGTTACTTACTGAAATTATCTGCACTACAAAATTCAATGTTCTGTCTTTATAAAATATGCATGAACATTCATTAAATTGTTTTTTCTATACCATTTCCTATCATCCTCTTCGTCAACTAATAGAACTGATAAAAATCCATAATAGTTTATTTTAGCCAAAATTTTATTTCTACAGACATCTAAAACCAAAAGAAGGATGAGCTTTATAAGCAACCATTTAAAATCATTTACCTGAAATTCAAGATACAATTTAAAATATAAATGTGGACATTTAACGAATATCTAAAGTATAAAGTTTGTGTGAAAACATAAATCTTAAAAGGTTTTTTAATTAAAAATAATAGTCATAATATAAATACACTGTTAAAGAAGCATCCCAATGGTGTGAATAACAACATATATAAATGCATTCATACCATAATAAAGATAATGGCAAAAATGTTAAACATACTGGAAAGCAAAAAGAACATAAATCACTCCAAATACTTTGTTAAAATCCATAAGATAAAATCATTTATCACTGATTGAAAAGTATTTCAGATGGAGCAATTCAAGTAGAATTTGTGTGAGAAATTGTTGAGAAAATGAAGACTGAAATTTGGAGAAAGCTCAAAAGCAAATACCAATCAAAAATAGAGTGCAAAAACTGTCACACCTCAAAGGCAAATTCTGAGTTGGCTTTTAAAAATAATTTTTCATTGATTTGAGAAGGGAGAGAGAAACATCGTGAGAGATGTGAGAGAGAAACATCGATCTGCAGCCTTCTGCACCACCACCCCTCCCAAGGATTGAGCCACAGGTGCATTGACCTGGAATTTAACCACGATCTTTGAGTGCATGGAACAATATTCAACCAACTGAGCTGCACCAGCTGAGTTGCTTTTAAAAATACTGTGCAGGCGAAACCAGTTTGGCTCAGTGGATAGAGCATCGGCCTGCGGACTCAAGGGTCCTGGGTTCGATTCCAGTCAACGGCATGTACCTTGGTTGCAAGGACATCCCCAGTGGGGGGTGTGCAGGAGGCAGCTGGCCGATGATTCTCTCTCATCGATGTTTCTAACTCTCTATCCCTCTCTCTTACTCTCTGTAAAAAATCAATGAAATATATATTTTTTAAAAATAAAGAAATACATTTTTTAAAAATACTGTGCAGGTGAAGCAAAAACAAAAATGGAAAATCCTAGGTGTTCCATAAAAAAGATCAATAAACTATTTAGCCTATATTTAATTAAGTAATGTCAAATTAGTGCCAAATGTCTTTTCTTTTTTTTTCTTTTTTCTTCCCCCTCTCCCCCCCCAAAATGTCTTTTCTAAACACCAAATTGTCTTTCTAATATCATAACATATTTTTTCATGGAGATAATCAAATGTCACTTAGCAACTCAAGTATTATCATGACAATAGTTAAAAATAAATTTACTTTTTGGGATAATGGGGAAATGATGATGGTGGAAGTAAGGGAGAAAAACAATGGGCAAATCCCTACCTGAACCAACTGGAGATGAGCCAACACTAAGACTTTGTAAACTTCCATTCCTGAGCAATGTAGGAGATTTCTGAAGACTAGAGCTTGTTATACTTCCTGCAGCTGATGCTACAGATGATGTTGGAGAAGCAGAAGAAACTGAGAGATGAGAAACATTCTCTTGATTTTTGTTTCCTTTGGGTCTACCAGGCCCATGCTTACTTTGTTTATTTCCTTTTCTTTTCTTTTCCTTTACAGTTTCTTCTTCTATGCCAGAAGTTTGAGCCCGCTTATATCCTGATGTAGGAAGGCTGGAATTACCCAAATCTCCAGGTGAATTTTCAAAGTTTTTAGGCTGTGAAATAACAGCTGAGGTCGAAGGGAGACCAATTATGGAACTAAAACTATTTACCCCCCCTTCCTGGCTTCCAGACTCTCCTTTATGTACATCTTTGGTTGATGATGACTGTTGGGAGTGAGTATAACTGTCATTACGTAGATCTGAGTCTGTAAAGCTCAAGAAATCCTGGGGAGACTGTACTGAACTTCCCGAAGATGATTTTACACTGCCTGGAGTTCCTGAAAAACTACCTGTAGTTAAAAAAAAAAAGAAAAAAAAAGGGGGGGGGGATAGGAAAAGAAAAAATTGGATGCAAAAGTTCCCATAAGCAATAGAAATGAAACAATCATCAAAAAGAGAGGGTGGGGGGAAAAAACAAAACAACTTAGGACATCACTTATGTAACAAAGGTAGACCTTTAAAAGGGTTATTATTAAAAACAAGTTTATCTATAAAATTATCTTTAAAAATACTTGTCATTTTGTAAGTCATTAAATTGAATTATAAGCTATTACTTATACAACTACCAAGATATAAGTTGTGCTTTATTTAACCCACCTTTTACCATGGCAGCATTCCTTAATTCTTCCCCAACTATATGTACACTTGAGGAAGAACTGATGAATACCAAAGTCTGAATGAGACTTTGATAAGCCTACAAATGGACTCTGAATAGCTAAAGGGACCTCCTCTTTTTTTTAATTACTAAAGATATGATTATAAATGTTCCCAATATACAAGAACCAAAAAAACATTTGTTAGATTATAAGTCCTAAGTTTTAACTTCTATATAATGTTGGTGAATGTTGTCATTTAAAGCTATGCCACCAAAACACAGATTTAATCAAACAATAATAATCATGTAGAACCTAATCTATATACCTTACATTCTCCCAGTCCACTTCCCATGGAGCTGCATAAAAAAAAGAAACCAGCCACTGACATTCTGCTATTGTTTTTCTGAAAGTAAAGTCATTGGAAAGTTCCTCTCATGAATCTCTTTCACAACTGCTTATTCTTCCCATACTCTTTTAGATAAAGAACATTAGTAATGACACATCATTACGAGCTGTAAGAGCCTCGAGTTCTTATTAACCTGGCAGAAAAATAATATGGTTGGGATGAAACAACAGTTTGATTCATCATCCCATGTCACTGAACATACTTGCCAAATAAAATACGCAGACTTAGTTGTGACCACATATGTCTCATAAAACTAAACTCTATCATGTTTTAACTAATGGATTTAGAAACAAAAGCTCAAAATAAAGTGTTTTATTAGAGTAGAAGGAAATTCCAAGCTAAGTGTTAAATTTTATTGCAGAGCACATTCATAAGTAATCACACATAAATCCACCAAAATATTTACAGATATTTTTTTCTCACACACAAAAGTTTTTAAAGTATCAAGGTTTTGATTTTTAAATTTTAGCTCTTCTGAAATGGCTTATTTTCAAAGAACATTAATAGTTTAAAATTTAACTCTTTCAAGACAGTATCTGTTTTATGCATTTATAAAAGTATTTGCTCCTAAGTTAAGCATTTTCCTATGGTAAGCATGTCCATATAGAAGAGCATACATATTAAGAAGCTATTTACATTACATCAATCATTTAAAGATAACTTCGATTTGCTAATTAATTAGCAACTATAAAGAAGTTTTTATTATCCATTCTGATCTGTCCTAATCTATCTTTTTTTAGCACATATTTTGTTTTTACAGCTGGTGTTAAAAGCTTACTACATGTAGCAAATACTTTAAAATATTTAGTATACCCAATACTTTAAAAGCACGTTTTCTAATATTCACATACTAATTGCAATGAAAAAACTAAAACCAATTATTCTAAATATCCTACCTTTATATTTCAACTCTTAAAACTCTTTTAGCCTATTCCCTCAGATATAAAAACATAAAATATTCACTACCATATCTTAACAGAGGTGGGAAAAGACTCAATGTTGTGAAACTTAAGAAAATGAGATTTCTTTTCTAAATGGATTGTACCTCAAATGCATTAATAACTCAACAATATGATTTTAACAATGGAAAATAAAATCTTAATTGTAGAGAGCAGGTGACTGACTTCTGCTATTATCACATTTAAAATGTGACTGAAGTTACATTAAAATTAAATTATTTTCCACAGTGGCATAAAAATAAAAAATATATAAACTTATTAAATTAAAACAACAAATTTGGCATTTTATTTCTTTTCTATTTGTCTATTTTTTTGTATTGTATGGTAAAAATATACATATGGGACTTGAGGATCTTGAAGCTCAAAATAACTATTAGTTTAAAATATATATAGTTTTTAATAAGGTCCACTGACTACGCAATCTCTCTACATACATAAATTATATTTTGGCACATTTTAGATACAATTTTTATTATTATCAAAACCTTGAATGAAGTAAAGAAAAGGACTATGCCCCACCCTTCCTCACTTACTCCTAGGGGACAACAGAGGCGAGGGGGGCCAATTTATGGTATACTTTACTAATATATTACCTTAAGCAGCCTTAACATTTCTCAAAGAAGTTATGTTCATGCTAAAAATTATACAAAGTTAACACTTAGAACAGAGGGCTAATGTATTTTAAAGTTTAGATGATTTACTCTGTTCTCCATAAGAGGGTTGCCATGTTAAACACAGCATGCCCAGTTAATTTTAAATTTAAGTTAGGCAACAAATTATTTTTCACCTGGGCATGCTGTAAATATAGCAACCTTACCAAATGATATATATAGGCTGAGCAAAATTCTACTTTAAACATCAATCTTTAAAATAAATGCCTTCACAATCAACAACTACCATTTACCAAGAAATATTTAGATCCCTTAAAAAATTACCCAGCAGCTGTTTACTTACTAAAAATATATACCTTAACTATTTTAGCGTATAATTAGGAAAGGTAAATAAAAAACAATTTATAGCCGAAACCAGTTTGGCTCAGTGGATAGAGCGTCGGCCTGTGGACTGAAAGGTCCTGGGTTCAATTCCGGTCAAGGGTATGTACCTTGGTTGCGGGCACATCCCCAGTAGGCAAGAGGCAGCTGTTCGATGATTCTCTCACATCGATGTTTCTAACTCTCTATCCCTCTCTCTTCCTCTCTGTAAAATACCAATAAAATATATATTTAAAAAAAAAAAAAAACAATTTATAAAAAAGAATAACTGGTCTAGAGAGCAGAAAGGAAAACTCCAGCTTTTGTTTTTTTTCTCAGACTTAAAAACATTACTACATATCTATCTAAACATTAAAATTATAGTTCAATGTTGGAAGGACATGTCACAAAAAAAAAAAAAAAAGAAAGCAAAAGTCCCAAAAATATTTAAACAAGGAATACTAGCCTTGGAAGTAATTTTACTACAGCAATTATAAAATAATCTCCAATGATCCATTAATTATAAATAAAAAATAAATTCTTTTTTAAAACTTAATTACTATTGATCATAAGAACAAGTAATTTACTTAAAACATCATAGTTAATACCTTGCTGGAAAGGACTAGCAGATGACACAGCCGTTCCTGGATTTCTTCCACCAGGCTTTCTTCCCCTTTGACCAGAGCTGTGAGTTGAAGATTTCTTCCCTTTTCCCTCTGACACTCTAGCCTCTGAAACATCTTTTCCACTCGTTGTATGCGCAGAAACTTCCTGGAAATTTGCATTTGTAAATCGTGCTGCAGTATCTTCCAAGCGCTTCAATGATCCAGATATAGAGTTGCTGCTAGTGCTTGTATAAGTCTAACATTTACATTGGGAAAGGAAATAAAAGGGGGAAAAAATGATTGTCATAGTATAATATGAGTATAAATTTTAAAAAGGTGGAACATTAACAATAGCAAATAATTAGTGGACTGGTAAGATAAACATAGACAAGTTTCTGTTATAAAAATAAGTCAGTCCACCTAAACAAATTATGTAAAAACAACTACTTTAGTGCCTTTTATAAATTCTTCTTAAAACATAAGTGACTTTATTATGGCTGTTTGAGCATCAAATTGCAGTAATTAGTAAAAGTACAAGTTAGACATATTTATTCAATGACACATAGTAAATAATATTTTTTTTAATATATTTTATTGATTTTGTACAGAGAGGAAGGGAGAGGGATAGAGAGTTAGAAACATCGATGAGAGAGAGTCATTGATCAGCCGCCTCCTGCACACCCCCTACTGGGGATATGCCCGCAACCAAGGTACACATGCCCTTGACCGGAATCGAACCCGGGACCTTTCAGTCCCCAAGCCGACGCTCTATCCATTGAGCCAATAATAGTAAATAATATTGAAGGTATTTGTTTCTCAAGCTACAGCATTCTCAATAAGAACATACTACTTCTTACAAATGAAATTAAAAGCAGCTTTATTGTTTTTCAGCACAGGAAGGCAACAATTAAAACTGAGGTGCTACAAAGTGATTAGAGGAATATACCCATGAGATTATAAGATGACAACTAGCATAGGCTACAACAAGAATTTTAAAATTCAGGTGAAGGCAACTTTCCAAAATGAAAGATTAAAGCCTTTGAAGCAGAAATTGTTTATTCCAAGTACTAAGGTGAGAAAAGTTATATTTTGCAGTTAAGATTTTCAAAGTTTAAAAGTATTTTATTAGCCAAAACCGTTTTGGCTCAGTGGTAGAGCGTCGGCCTACGGACTGAAGGGTCCCAGGTTCGATTCCGGTCAAGGGCATGTACCTGGGTTGCGGGCACATCCCCAGTAGGGGGTGTGCAGGAGGCAGCTGGTCGATGTTTCTCTCTCATCGACGTTTCTAGCTCTCTATCTCTCTCCCTTCCTCTCTGTAAAAAATCAATAAAATATATTTTAATAAATAAATAAATAAATAAATAAATAAAATAAAAGTATTTTATTATATCCAAAAATTGATACCCAATCATCCCCTTTATCTAGATATGTTAGAGTAAAATAAACATTTGCTTAAACGATTAGTTTCTACTTTTTAATAATCATTTTAATACAAGGCATGTGGAAATAATAGCAAGTGAATAACTATGAAAATGGGAAAACGTATTATATATGATGTACATTTTGGGAGATAATGGGGAAATCTATTAAACCAAATATAACATGTTTCAAAATGAAAGGTGTGTAAGGTCCATAGGATCATTAATTTTGGCTGCTTTGGTAGAAACCAAAATGGCAGCATAAGTAAACACCTAAACCGCTGCCTCACACAACAATTTCAAAACTACAACTAAAAGACAAAACGGACATCATCCAGAACCACAGAAAGGCTGGCTGACTGGAAATTCCACAACTAGAAGGAAAAAGAAAAGCACACTGAGACAAGAGCTACGGAAGGCAGAGGTGTGAAAAGGGCAGGCAACTGAGTACACGGCTGGCTTTTTCAATCGGGAGGGAGACAAAAGCTCCTGACTGCTATGAACTCCAGTTCCAGGCGAGACTCTGGAGACCCAGACTCATTTGGGGAGAAACTGGACTGTCTATCAGCAGGTGAAACTTGAGGGCAGCTTTCTCTCAGAGGTGCTAGTAATGATTATCACAGGACACTGAGACCAAGGGTCCAATTAGGGCAGGGCTTAGGGGAAGCCAATGCTGTTTGCTCTGCCCTGAGACTCCACCCCATCCAAGCTGAGCATAGAGGCTTTTGCAAGTCTTGTTTCATAAGGGTGTCTACAGCACAGAAGTTCTCCCAGTATAGACACAGCAGAACCTCACAGCCAATTGGCCTGGAGGTGAAATCCTCCCAGTGACACCAACAATAATCAAGGCTTACCTACAACAAGACTGTGCACACAGCCCACAAAGAGGTGCACCAAGAGTGTCCACCTCAGTTAACTGGGGAGGCAGAGCCACTGGGACCTATATCAACTCAGGGAAGAAGCCAAAATGTGGAGACAAAGAAGGAGATCATAAATGAAAGAAATGGATGATAGCAAACTTCTGGATATAGAGTTCAAAACCACTGATATAAGGTTTTTCAAGAATTTCCTCGAAAAGGCTGATAAATTTAACGAAACCCTTGAGGATATAAAAAAGGACCAACTTGGGGGGTGGGGGGCGATGGTAAAACATGTACACAGATAATAATTTAATAAAAAATATATAATATACAATGCAAAAAAAAAGGACCAACTACATATTAAGCATACAATAACTGAAATAAAAAATATTATACAGAAACCCAAGAGCAGACTAGAGAATCACAAGAATCAAGTCAAAGATTTGAAATACAAAGAAGCACAAAAAAACACCCAACTGGAAAAGCTAAAAGAAAAGAATAAAGAATCCAAAAATATGAAAATAGTGTAAAGAGCCTCTGGGACAACTTCAAGCGTACCAACATCAGAATTATAGGGGTGCCAGAAGAAGAGAGAGAGCAAGATACTAAAAACCTATTTGAAGAAATAATGACTGAAAACTTCTCCCACCTGGTGAAAGAAATAGACTTACAAGTCCAGAAAGCACACAAAATCCCAAACAAAAGGAATCCAAAGAGGACCACACGAAGACACATCATAATTAAAATGCCAAGAGCAAAAGACAAAGAGAGAATATTAAAAGCAGACAGAGAAAAACAGTTAGTTACTTACAAGAGAGCGCCCATAAAATCGTCAGCTGATTTCTCAACAGAAACTGTGCAGGCCAGACAAGAGTGGCAAGAAATATTCAAAGTGCTGAATAGCAAGAACCTAGAACCAAGATTACTCTACCCAGCAAAGCTATCATTCCAAGTTGAAGGGCAGATAAAGAGCTTCACAGATAAGAAAAAGCTAAAGGAGTTCATCACCACCAAACCAGTATTATATGAAATGCTGAAAGGTATTCTTTAAGAAAAAGAAGAAGAAAAAGGTCAAGATAAAAATTATGAACAACATATACATATCTATCAACAAGTGAATCTAAAAATCAAGTGAATTAAAAATCTGAACAGAATAAACTGGCGAATATAATAGAATCAGGGGCAAAGAAAGGGAGTGAACTGACAATTCTCGGGGGGGGGGGGGGGGGAAGGGTGTGCGGGTGCAGGAAGAGACTGGACAAAAATCGTACACCTATGAATGAGGACAGTGGGTGGAGGTGTAAGGGGAGAGAGTGGAGTGGGAACTGGGTGGAGGGGAGCTATGGGGGGGAAAAAAGAGAGACAATTGTAATAATCTGAACAATGAAGATTTTTTTTAAAAAAAGGAAATTTTGCTGCTGTTAAATTCACTAAGTTCCTAGACTATAACCAGCCCTAAATTTCTGTTGAATAAATAATTAAATATTTTTCATATACACACACACACATATATATATATACATATATATATATGAAATCTCTAATGCAATACAAATGAAAATCTAAAAACACACAAAACTGAAATTCCCCACATATAACCACCTCAATACACATTGTCACATAAATTTGAAAAATGAGAAAGTGACAATAAAATCAAGTTTCAAAATAATTGGCTTTTTTAATAAAATCAATGTTCAAAAAAAAAAAAAGAATACTTCAAATGTTTGAAAAACTAAATATTCCCCATTACTACTTTCTGTTTCCCCAGACCACATCTTTTCACTGCTGTAACGGATTTTCATCATCAAATACGAGACATTACCTCACAAAAACAAACTATAATCAGTATTTTAGCAAACTATAATCCTATATAATAGAGGTAATATGCAAATTGAACATCACTCCAACATACAAGATGGCCAGCAGGGGAGGACAGTTGGGGGAACCAGGCCTGCAGGGGAGGGCAGTTTGGGGGGAACCAGGCCTGCAGGGGAGGACAGTTAGGGGCAATCAAGCTGGCAGGGGAGCAGTTAGGCACTGATCAGTCTGGCCAGGAGTGGTTAGGAGGTGATCAGGCTGACAGGCAGAAGCAGTTAGGGGTAATCAGGCAGGTAGACAGGCGAGCAGTTGGGAGCCAACAGTCCTGGATTGTGAGAGGGATCCCAGATTGGAGAGAGTGCAGGTGAGGCTGTAGGACACCCCACACACACATCCATGCATGAATTTCATGCACCGGGCCTCTACTCCATAAATAAGAACAAAGAGTTCAATGTAAATTTCAGGAAAAAACATACTCTCATTTAACAATGGTTAAACTTAACAGATTATTTCAGAAACGTGAATGCATGCTGGACAGATCACTTAGGAAATCTTTTTTTTTTTTTTTTTAAATATATTTTATTGATTTTGTACAGAGAGGAAGGGAGAGAGATAGAGTTAGAAACATCGATGAGAGAGTCATCGATCAGCCGCCTCTTGCACACCCCCTACTGGGGATATGCCCGCAACCAAGGTACATGCCCTTGACCGGAATCGAACCCGGGTCCTTTCAGTCCCCAAGCTGATGCTCTATCCATTGAGCCAAACAGGTTTCGGCAACTTAGGAAATCTTTGATAGCCCTCGCCAGGTGGGTCAGTTGGTTGGAGCATCGCCCATTCACCAAAAGGTTGTGGGTTCCATTCTTGGTCAGGGCACATGCACAGGTTGCAAGTTCCATCCTTAATTGGGCAAATACGGGAGGAACCTATCAGTGTTAATCTCTCATATTTCTTTCTCTGTCTGTCTGTCTCTCCTTCCCTTCCTCCCTTCTTCTCTCTAAAAAGGCATTAAAAAAAAATCCTTGGATAAAAATTAAAAAGAAAATTTTGGTTTCCTAAGTAGTCTGCTGTGGCTTAAAGGCCTACCACCTTCAGAAGTCAACCTGAGGCAAGTGTGGCTACCCGCCAAGTGCAAGAGGAAGTATAATTGGCCCAGCACGAGCAAAATAAATACACATTCTTTTGAAAAGAACACAGGATACTAAACCATATAATCAATTTGTATAGGTTTTTTTAATCTCAGGAAATTTAAGAGAAATTATATAATACAAAGATATGAAATTAGAAACTACAAGAAAAAATGTGAAAAACGACCAAATGTTTGAAAAGTAAATAACACATTTCTAAGTAAACTATGAGTCAAAGAAGAAATGAAAAGAAATAATGGGAATTGCTCAATGAAATACAAATACAAAATATCAAAATTCGTAAGTGATCCTTGGAACAAAATGTATAGCATTTAATGCATATATTAGCACTTCTGGATTCTGATTCAGCATATAAGAAACTTAGAATTCTTCATTCAATCTTAACAGTAAAAAGCTGAACAAACTCAAATCAATAGCTCTTTCATTTATGGAAGCAGTGAGATCAGAGGGCAAACCACTGCCTAAAGATTGGAAAGAAAGGCAGATAGATACAGAAAATCCCAATATACACCAGGAGAAATCTCCATGAAACCAGTATCAGAGTAGAAAAATCTCAAGTATAATCAACAAATTGCTGAAGGTTCAGTGTGGGCATGTCTGAGAGATAAAAATTCCAGGACTGATTCATAGGGGAGTCCTCAAACTTTTTAAAAATTTTATCTCCAGGAGCTCTACCAAGTCTTCACAGTAAATATCAGAGCATAACCTGATGGGTTTTTATAAGAGCTAAAGTCCCTAGGTAAAGGATATACCCAACTCCCTACCCCTCCACCTCCCAACAGCAGCATATGGTCCGACCTAAGTAGAGGATGTGAAAATCACTTGTGAAGTTCATAATCCAAGAGCACAGGCTAATCAAAAGACTACAGAATGCCCCCTCCAACTCCCCATGCCTCATCATCACATTACTAAAGTTCTATTTACCATAGTTCCTTTTATGTAGGAAATCTTATCATCCTTTCTACAAAAATTTAAGAGGCATACTAAAAGGATCAGAACCAGAGACAGGTTCTCTGGCAGGACTGTTGGGGTTAGAACAGGAACTTTTAAAACTGTCATTTAACAGGCTAAGGATTTTGAGGTAAAAAGCAGGCAGCATACAAGACCAGATGGGTAAGCTCTATCCCATTTGGCTCAATGGGTAGAGCATCAACCTGTGGATTGAAAGGTCACTGGTTTGATTGTGGTCAAGGGCACAAGGCCAAATTAAGAGCCTGATCCCCAGTAGGGGGCGTACAAGAGGCAGCCAACTAGTGATTCTCTCTCATCACTGATGTTTTAATCTCTCTCCCTCCTCTCTCTGAAATCAATCCCATTTAATAAAAGAGTAATATGCAAATTGACCATACCTCCACTATACCCACAGGCCACGTACACAAGCCAATCAGGAGTGAATACGCAAATAAAACCAACAAAGATGTCTACAGGCACAGAGAGAGCAGGAGGGAGGCTTGGGTTTCCCCGGCAATGGAGGAAGCCAAGCTTTTCTCCTGCCCTTGTTGGCTTAGGCCTCCACTCACTGCTACAGAGTTTCAATGATAGAAGACAAATCCCAACAAAAATGGCAGCAGCCATGGAGTTGGAGAGAGCAGAAGGCTAGGGTTTCCCCCGGGCAATGGAGGAAGCCAAGCTTCTGCAGCCCTGGCTGGACTAGGCCTCTACTCCAGGTTACAAAGGTTCAATTATAGAAGATAAATAAATCCCAACAGAAATGGCTGTCACCATGGAGTGAACAGAAGGCATGGCTCCGAACCAGGCTACATTGATGTGAGAGACACACTTCCACTAGTTGCCTCTGCTCTCCCCCTGACGTGGGGCTGGGGATGGGGGAAAGAGGAAGGGCGGTGGGAGACAGAGAGTAAACCTGAAACTCAGGGGCATGCCCTGACTGGGAATCGAACCTGAGACCCTTCAGTACGCTGGCTGATACTCCAACCACTGAGCAACACTGGACAGATCACATCCCACAAAATTTTATGTCAGTTTAATTGCCGTTAGTTTTTAAAGTTTTTCTTGAACTTTTTTCTTTGACCCATACATAATGTAAAGAATGTTCCTTAATCTCCATGTAAGCCTGAGAACAGTGTATATTCTGCTGTTATTGGATAAATTAGTTTGCAGATATCAGTTATATCCAGTTGATTTGTGGTGCTATTCAGTTCAAATATATCCTTACTGACTTCTTTTCTCATGCTCTCCCTCCTTTTTTTTTGTCCTTACTTATTTTTCTACCTGTAGGATCTGTACATTTGATAGAGGTGTATTAAAACATTGCAGACGAGTAGTTCTATTGCTAGCTTTACCCAGTGGCCAGATAAGTTTCTATTAAATGAATACAAAAAAAGTTTTATATAAATGTTAAAGGCACACCTTAAAATTAAATACCCATTGCACTTTGAAGTTATTTATTACATGTTCTTACAAGCTAATTATCTTTTTAAAGTGTGATATTTTGTAAAACACTGTATAATATGAAAACACAAGAATTCTTATGATCCGTCCGCAATGTGTTAATATCTCCAACTATAAGATTGGATTTATTTTTCTATATATAGGTACTTCTGTTAGTTTTTGTCTGATGCATTTTGATGCTCTGTTACTAGGCACATGCACATTAAGAATTGTTTTATCTTCTAACTCTATTGACAACCTTTATAATTATACTAGAGGCCTGGAACACAAATTCATACATACAGAGTCCCTCGGCCTAGCCAACAATTGAAGCCTATTGGGGGGGGGGGGGGGGCAGGAGAGAGCTGGCAGCGGGATGGGCCCCAGGGGTTGGCTGGCTGGACCCCAGATCAGGGCCTATTGGGAGGGCCAACTGGCTGGGAAGAGGGACTGCGGGAGGTTGGCCAGCCAAGGTGGAAGGAGGCCGCAGGAGGTTGGCCAGAAGGGGAATGGCTATGGGAGCACACTGACAACCAGGGGGAGGGGATGGGGGACCACTCCTGCATTGAGTGTCTGCCCCTGGTGGTCAGTGCACATCATAGCAACTGGCCAACCAGTCATTTGGTCGTATCGCACTTTTAAAAATATAGATAATGCTACTCTTTATTGCTGATAAACGTTCCTTGCTCTGAAATCTGCTGTGCCCAAAATTAATGTAACTGCTTTAATTTTGTCCTGATTAGTGCTAGCATGGTATATTTTTCTCCATACACTGATTATTAATTAACTAGAGGCCTGTAACACAAATTCATGCACCAGAGGGGTCTCTCGGCCTGGACTGCAGGATTGGGCTGAAACCAGCTCTCCGACATTCCCCTAGGAGTCCTGGATTGTGAAAGGGCACAGGCCAGGCTGAGGTACTCCATCAGTGCACGATGGGGCTGGAGAGGGTTGGCTGAATGCCCTGCCCCTGATTGGAGTGGAGGGGGTGGGGCAGGTGATCAGGGGTGGGGCCTGCTGAGGAGGGGCCCTGGATGGTTGGCCGGCCAGTCCCACCCCCCATTGGGGGGCGATCAGGCATGCAATCAACGAGCCCCACCCCCTGATTGAACTCCTGATAGAACTCCAGGTCAAGGGGACAATTTGCATATTAGCCTTTTATTATATAGGATTACACTTTGATTGGTTGAATGGACTATTGAATACTTAGCATATTGGGCTTTTATTACATAGGATATGTGTTTTTATATTTAAAGTGGGTTTCTTGAGATAAGTAACAAGCTATAGAATTTTTTTTTTTGATCCTCTCTTTCTTTCAGTTGGTATATTTAGACAACTCATGTGTAAGATGATTGTTGTTATATTTAGGTTAATATCTTCTAGTTTAAATTTAGTAAACTGATATACCTAGGTATTGTTGTTGTTGTTTGGCATTTATCTTTATTGATATTCTCAGAGCTTCCTTGATCTGTGTGGTTTGGTTTCTGACATTAATTTGAGGAAAATTCCTAGTCATATTGCTCCAAATATTGCTTGTCTGCCTTCCTACCTTCCTTCTTCGTTTCCTTTTGATATTCCTATTATAACTTTGTTACACCTTCCTCTCTCTGAAATCAATAAAACATATTTAAACAAAAACACAACAGTAAATCATTAGAGAAAAATCAACACAACCGAAAGTTGAATATTTGAAAGATAAGTAAGATTAATAAACCTCTAGCCAGGACAACTAAGAATAAAAAAGAGGGCAAAAATTACTGATATCAGAAATGAAAGAGGGGTGGGGGGAATTCCACAATGGCAACAAAGTGGAAGCTACACTGACTGCGCCGAGGACCCAACTAGAGATATAATTAAAATACAGAAAAACCAATCTGAAAAATCAACTGAAGGCTAGCTGGAGAGAACCCTGATACCCAAGAAAGAAAAGTGGAGACCTCATAAACTGGTAAGAAGTGTGAAGGTGCGGCCCAGAGCAGCAGCAGCCAGGCCAGGAGTGGCCAGGCCCGGATCAGCCGGGTCCAGAGCAGCCGGGTCGGAAGCAGCCAGGCCTGGAGCAACAGCAGCTAGGCCCAGAGCAGCCAGGCTGGGAGCTGCCAGGCCCGGAGTAGCTGGGCCTAGAGCAGCCGGGTCGGGAGCAGCCAGGCCTGGAGCAGCAGCTGGGCCCGGAGCAGCCATGCAGGGAGCGGCCAGGCCCGGAGAAGCAGCATCCAGGCCCGTAGCGGCAGCAATCGGGCCCCAAGCAGCTGCGGCCAGACCCGGAGCAGCTGGTTGTGGAGTGGACCAGAGCAACAGAGTCCAGGCCCGGAGAAGCCAGGCCCGGAACAGCTCGCTCCTCGCCAGCCCTTGTCCCAGGGCGGCCTCTCAGACATGGCTCGAAACTTTTGGGGGAACTTGAGGGTCTGCTGAATCAAGTGATGAAGGCTTAGATCTGGATGTGATGAGTTATTGTAGCGCTGGGGTGTTGATCTGTGAGTGCCTTGTGTGGGGTCTGGATGAGGTTGGTTGATCTATTTGGAAGTGTCTTTTGTGTGAAGTGTATCCTTGGGAATGTGGAGATATTATTGATTTTAGAAAATGCTAAGTAATTGATTTACTACCTGAAAAATTTTAAGTTCTGAAAGTTTAAGGTCTCTTGCCAAAAAGAGGTTTTAAAGCTAACACCTTAATTTTAATGGAGAAAGGGGAGGACATGCCCTTCCCATCCAGAACAGGTAATCCAATTCCAGCCAGCAGCTATCTTTAAACAATGTGTCCATTTATATTTGAATGGCTACGCCTTTTGATAGCCTAAGGGCAAGTTTACATGTAAAGAAGTTTGCTTCTCAGTTCCCAGGGCAGAAAAAACAAGGTTTAAAATTATTAGATTTTAAAATTTAGTCTTAAAAATATAAAAGTTTATTTATTAAAAAAAAAACACACAAGGAAATTTAAAAACCTGATGAACAAAATTAACTGTTGATTATAATAGAATCAGAGATATGGGAGGGCAGTGGACTGACAATTCTCGGGGGAAAGGGGAGTGGTGGATGCAGGAAGAGACTGAACATAAACTGTGCACCTATGGATGAGGACAATGGGGGGTGGGGAAAGGACAGAGGGTGGGGTGGGAACCTGGTGGAGGGGGTAAGAAATGAAGAACCTTTGTAATAATATGAACAATAAAGATTGATTAAAAAATAAATAAAAAATAAAATAAAATAAAAAGAAGTATGAAGGTGCAAAATGGCTGGCAGGGCTTCCACCCACCAGCTGAAGTTCCAGAGGAATATTTTAGCTGTGGGAGGTTCCCACTGAGAACTCAGGGGTCTAAACGCTAAGATGAGCTCCCCAGCTCCCAAAGCACCAGACCTGAGAAAGGTGACCACACAACATGAGGCTGTGAAAAGCAGCAGGGGTGCTGTCTGCCAAGGGGACACAGATGGAAATGGAGGCACTCTTGCAAAGGGTCAATGCACAAAAGGGTCAATGTAGTCACTCAACTTGGGATACAGCAGAGGCCAGAGAGGAATGGACCTGTGTGAAAAGAAGCCAGGATTGGACGCTCTGGGATTAGAGCTCAGAGAGCAGCCACCCTGATTTTCTGTGCTAAATTATATTTTCAAACTGTGGAGGAAATATTTCTATTACAAAATTTTGTTATCCAGGCAGTTTTTACCTGGAGAGAAGGCAGTTGCCCCATCCTGTTGGAAAACCTTAGACCCCACCTTGAGATCGATAGCCCTCTGAGGCTAATCAAGACTGAGTGTGAATGGGACTGCAGTTTCAAGAGGATTTAAGTCTTTGCCTGATCTAATTCCAGGCCTGGGCCTAGGAAAAGCAGATCTTCCTGCACATCTTGGTCCTTTCTAAAGGCACACAGCCCCAGGAGAGGAAGCCACAAGCTGTGGATTGGTGATAGCTCCAATCAGGGAACTCAGGGTGAGTCACAAACAACATCTGACACTGTCCTGAACTAGGTATTGGGAGGCATAGCAGATCTACCTAATACACAGACACAAACCCAAAAGAGCAAGCCAAAAAAAAGTCCCAAATGAAAGAACAAGAGAATTCTACAGAAGTGCTAAGTAACACAGAGATAAGAAATTGGTCAGATACAGAATTCAGAATGATGGCAAAGATGTTCAACAGAATGAGAAAAGGTATAGTAACTATGATGAATGATGTGGCATTAATAAAGAACACAGTGGAAGGAACATGCAGCAGATTAATCACTCAATCAGAGAACCAAAAAGAAAAAGATAATTAAAAAACAGGAGGACAGCCGAAACCGGTTTGGCTCAATGGATAGAACGTCGGCTTAGGGACTGAAAGGTCCCGGGTTCGATTCCAGTCAAGGGCATGTACCTTGGTTGCAGGCATAGCCCCAGTAGGGGGTGTGCAAGAGGCAGCTGATCGATGACTCTCTCTCGTCGATGATTCTAACTCTCTATCTCTCTCCCTTCCTCTCTGTACAAAATCAATAAAATGTATTTAAAAAAATAATAATAAAATAAAATAAAATAAAAAACAGGAGGACAGCCCTAACCAATTGGGCTCAGTGGATGGAGCATCAGCCTTCGGACTAAAGGGTCCCAGGTTCAGTTCCGGTCAAGGGCACATGCCTGAATTGTAGGCTTGATCCCGAGGAGGGGACGTGCAAGAGGCAGCCAGTCAATGATTCTCTCTCATCAATGATGGTTCTATCTCTCTCTCACTCTCCCTTTATAAAATAAAATAAATAAATAAATTATATATATATATATATATATATATATATATATATATATATATATATATATATATATATAAAGACAGGACAGCTTTAAGGGAGCTGTGGGACAACATGAAACATAAGAATATTCACATCATTAGAATGTCAAAAGGAGAAGAAAATGAGCAAGGGATAGGTAATGTATTTGAAGAAATAAGGACACAACACTCTCCTAAACTGGTAAAGGAAAAAGTAACACAAGTTCAGGAGGTATAGAGAGTCCCAAACAAGCACCCAAACAGGCCCATGCCCAGACACATCATAGTTAAAATGCCAAAAATTAATGACCAAAAAAAAAAAAAAAAAAAGAATCTTAAAAATAGCAAGAGAAAAGCAATTTGTTACTTATAAAACAGTTCCTATAAGGCTGTCAACTGATTTCTCATCATAAATTCTACAGGCCAGAAGCAAATCATATGAAGTATTCCAGGTAAAGAAAAGCAAGTATCTGAAATCAAGATTACTATTATATCCACAAGGCTATCATTCAAAATAGATGGTGAAATAAAGAACTTCCCAGACAACAACAACAATAAAGACTGAATAAGTTTCGCCACTAAAACAGCACCCTAAGAAATGCTAAAGGGAATGTGAAATGAAAAGAATAAAGAGAGTAGGAATATAGAATTAAAGTGGCAATAAGTAAGTTCCTATCAATAATAAAAAATTTAAATGGATTAAAGTCCCAATCAAAAGACATAGAGGGTAGCTGAATGGATACAAAAACATGATCCAAATATATGCTATCTATAAGAAACCCACCTCAGAACAAAAGACTCACACAGGATGAAAAATATTTTTCCATGCAAATGGAAACAAACAAAAAAAGCTGAGGTGACTTCAAAATGAAGACCCTAGCAAGAGACAACCAAGATCACTACATAATACTAAAGGGATCAAGCCAACAAGACGATATAACTCAGGTAAACAAATATGCACCCAAAATAGGAGCACCTAAATATATATATTTTTTTGTACTTCTGGAGGACTTTAAGGGAGAGATCTACAGCAATACAGTCATAGCAAGGGACTTTTACACCCCACTGACTTCACTGTATATACCTTCCAGACAAAAATTTAACAAAGAAACAGATATTCTATATAATACACTGGAACTGATAGATTTAATTGACATTTATAGAACATTTCACCCCGAAGCTGCAGAATAGTGTACATGGGGCATTCTCACAGATAGAACCCACGTTATAACACAAAACAAGTCTCTAAAAGTTAAAGATTGAAATCATATCAAGCACCTTCTCAGATCACAATGGAATGAAATTAGAAATCAACTACAGTAAAAAAAAACACTCAAAAATATTCAAATACATGGAGGCTAATTTGCATGTTATTGAATAAAAAACAGGTTGTCAGTAAGATCAAGAAAATAAAAAACTTGTTGGAAATAAATGAAAATGAATAAAACACAAAATCCATGGGACACAGGGAAAGCAATCCTAAAAGGGAATTTCATACCACTATAGGCCAAACTAAAAAAAACAATAAAAATTCATAATAAATTATTTAACCCAACAACTTAAACAATTAGAAAGAGGCCTAGCCCCATGGCTCGGTGGTGGGAACATTGACCTAATGAACCAGGAGGCCACAGTTCTATTACTGATAGGGGCATATGTCTGGGTTTCAGGCTTCATCCCTGGTTGGGGGTGTGCAGGAGGCAGCTAATCAATGATTCTCTCTCATCATTGATGTTTCTGTCTCTCTCCTTCTCCCTTCCTCTCTGAAAACAGTAAAAAAAAAAAATTCTTTTTAAGAACTAGAGAGCTATAATAAAAACTCAGGGTAAGTAGAAGGAAGGAAAGAATAAAAATTAGAGCAGAAATAAATTACATAGAGGCTAAAAACACAAAACAAAACAAAATCAATTAAAGCAAGAGCTTGTTTCTTGAAAAGATAAAAGAAATTGATGAACCATTAGCCAAGCTAATCAAGAAACAAAGATAGAGGACCCAATGAAATAATATCAGAAAAGAAAGCAGTGAAGTAACAATTGACACCACAGAAATACAAAGGTTTGTAAGAAAATACTATGAACAACTATATACCAACAAGCTGAACAATATGGACAAATTTCTAAAACACACACACACACACACACACACACACACACTTCGAAAACTGAATCAGAAGAATCAGAAAATCTAATTAGGCCACTAACAACTGATATAAAATAATAAGTAATAAAAAAAAAAAAAAAAAAAAACTACCAGCAAACAGAAGCCCTGGTCCTGATAGCTTCCCAAGAACCTTCAAGGAACACTTATCCTCCTGAAACTATTCCAAAATATACAAAAGGAATAGTTGCAATCTCTTTTTATGAGGACAGCATAATCCTAATTCCAAAATCAGATAAAGACATTACAAAGAAAGTGAATTACAGGTCAATATCCCTGATGAAGATAGATGCTAAAATCTCAACAAAAATATTAGCAAATCAGATCCACCAATATATTAAAAAGATCATACACCATTATCAGGTGGGATTCACTCCAGGGATGTAAGACTTGTACAATATTTGAAAATCAATAAACAAAATACATCATATAAAAATTTTAAATACAAAAATAATCACATCAGAGAGAGAAACCAAGATAGCGGCATAGGTAAACGCCTAACTGCAACCTCACACAACAATTTCAAAAAAATACAAAATACAAAATGGACATTATCCAGAACTACAGGAAAGTTGACTGAAAATTCTACAACTAGAAGGAAAGAGAAAACAGAAGCAAAATCAGAGGAGCTGTAAAAGCCTAAGCTCCGTGCAGGGAGATGATGGGAGGCTGAGTGCCTGGCTGGGCTGGCGTTCCCTAGTGGGAAGGAGATAAAAGCTCTGGACTGTGCTGAACCCCAGTTCCGATAGCACTGAACCCTAGTTCTGGGCGAGACCCTGGGGACCCAGGCACATACGGGGGAAGTCTGTAGGCTCCACCCTGAAACTCCGCCTCAGCTTTGAAACTCAGGGGAGTGGCGAAAGGCAGTCCCAGAGGCACGCACATTGCGCTGAGGACGGACTGTTGACTCTGCTGCTAAATTTTCCAAGCAGGAAGAAGACAGAAGGTCTGGACTGTGCTGAGCCTCAGCTCCGAAAGCACTGAACCCCAGTTCTAGGCCAGACCATGGGGACCCAGGCTCATACGGAAAGAGTCTGGGCTATAAAGCAGAAACTCAGGGGATCGGCGAAAGGCAGTCCCAGAGGCGCTCACATAAATAAAAAAATAAAAAATAAAATAAAATAAAAAAATATTTTTAAAAAACTTACTTTTTCTGTAGTAACAGTCAAAGAAGGAACCAATGCAGGTGATGGTTCTGGTTGTTTCTTATGTTTTTGTTTGTGTTTGTCCTTTTCCTTATATTTCTAAAAAAAAGAATAGAAGTAAAATCCAATTTAAATAACATACACAAGATGAGATTCTTAAAAATAATTGTTTAGTAATGTTAATAATTGTCAAAAACTATAAAATAACTTCCAATGATATTATTTCATATATTAACAAGATCCTAGTATATTTACATAATAGCATTACTATATATAAAGATCCTATATTATAAAAGGCTAATATGCAAATCGACCGAACGGCAGAACAACTTGTCACTATGACATGCACTGACCACCAGGGAGCAGATGCTCAATGCAGGAGCTGCCCCCTCAACGCCAGAAGCTGGGCTCAGGGCTGGTGAGTGCAGCAGCAGGAGCTTCTCCCAACTCCATGGCAGTGCTAAGGATGTTTGATTGCCGATTTAGGCCCACTCCCCCTGGGGAAAGGTCCTAAGCCAGCAGTTGGACATCCCCCGAGGTCTCCCAGACTGTGAGAAGGTGCAGGCTGGGCTGAGGGGGGATCCCCTCCCCTCCAGTGCATAAATTTTATGCACCGGACCTTTAGTATAATAATAGTAGTATAAGTTATTTAAAGTGACTTCAGCTTCCTTTTCCTTGAACAAGATAAAATATAAGCAACTGAAGTCTACAATTATTTGCTATGTTTATATCTGGCAAACTATTTCATTTTTTTCCTAATTAAAAACAAAATACTTTTATGTATCACCTATAAATAGAACTTTAAAATTTACATAGCACTTTGACATGCATTTTTGCATTAGAATAGTTTCAGGTTCTCCATCCACATGTGTTAAATTCTATGGCCCACAAACTAGAATGAGGACAAGAAATCTTTCTAGGCTTATTCAGAAAAAGGATGATTTAATTATCGCTAACAAAAATAATTTAAAGTTATGGTTTGCTGCTTTCCCTTTAAGTCTTAACATACTCTCCTGATAGACAAAGTGGAGAATGAGGCCTACATTCTGAGGTATCCCAGCCTACAGCCAGCACTATCTAGGCCCAGACATGTGTAAAAGATTATCTTGAACCACCTAACGAGCTGAATATAGTCTCATGAATAAATCTAGCTGTTACCACATGGGGAAAACATTAATTGTTCCTGCTAAGCAACTAAAAATTGTTGGGTGTTTTATCAACCAACGTTATATAAGCAAAACAAGACTAGAATTCACAAATGTGTCATGGGATTTAAAGAAAGTACTAATTAAAAGTAACACACATTAGGTTTTATTGGGCTATTTTTGTATTCATCAAATAGTAAATAAATTATACAATATAATTTATAAATATGAATTCAAATGTTCCTAGTCTATTAAGTTCTATATCAATCTTTTTCTCCCATAAAGATAATAAAGGAACCTTTTCTACCTTTATTCATGTTCTACTTCCCATATTGGTTTTATTCTGAAAGGATACAAGAGCTGGGATAATTTAATAATGAATCACCCTAAATAACAAGGTAAACAAACTCTAAATACTTGAAAAGCACATGAGAATAAAAGGCAAAGAAAGCACGCACATATAAATGTGTGAGAATGTAATTACATGTAAGTCATCATGGAATACTTCAAAACTCTGTTCTGTATGATACATCAAGAAATGTACTCTGAGCCCAGCCAGTGTGGCTCAATAGTTGAACCAGGAGGTCATGGTTCAATTCCTAGTCAGGGCATATGCCCACGTTGTGGGCTTGATTCCCAGTGTGGTGCGTGCAGGAGACAGCCAGTCAATGATTCTCTCTCATCAATGATGTTTCTATCTATCTCTCCCTCTCCCTTCCTCTCTGAAATCAATAAAAAATATTTTTTTTAAAACAAAAGGAAATTTCAGGAAAAGACTCAATTAAATATAAATATATATTTACTATACAACATGAAAGGATTCCAGGGAAAGACTGAATCAGCAGGGAAAGACAGAAATTATTTAATAAAAGTACTAGAAAAACTGGTTAGTAATTTGGGGAAAATTAACTTATACAAAATAAAATCCAGAATGATTATTTTAAAGAGTCAAATAAAATTTAAAATAATCTAAAAGTTAGAAAATATCTTAATAGTCTAACTTTTTAAAAAGAAAGACTTTTCTATGTTTTCTAGAGTAAAAAATCAGAAAAAGAAAAGGAGGGTGTGGGGATTGAGAATAAGTCACGCCAAGATGTGCCTCTGGTATGTGGACTATATTGAGCTAAAGGCAACTTTAACATCTGGCTCAAGAGAAACTTCTGCCCCTCCCTTAACTACCTAGAAGAACTTTAATTAAAAGTCTTGTCCCTAACAGAAGATTATTAGAGATAAACTCTTTTGACCTATCTAAAGGGCAAGGTAAACTTCTATTTCTTAACATCTATTCTTCTTATCCTGCAATGATCCTTTGGAAGACTCCAAAGCACCTTACCTATCTCTGGTTCAAAATGTCTTATATACTCATTCCCTTTTCTATTCATATGGGATGTATATTCTCACATGTATAAGTGGTTCCCATACATACCTATGTATTAAACTTGATTATTTTCTCTTGCTAATGTCTCATACCTTTTTAATTCTTAGACTAGCTGAAAGAATCCTGTGGGCAAAATGTAAGTTTCTTCCTTTCCCACATAGGTTTATTCAAGAAATTAATTAAATTACAGTAAATGTCTACAGAGCCTCCCAAGCATGAACAAAATGACAAAAAGTTGCATGGCAAAGAAACTACACACCCAAAATAAACAATATAAAAAGCATAGCATGAATAAGATAAACATCTCAACCTAGGAGTAAATATAACTCAGCATAAAGTTATTTCTCAAAACTGGCCAGGTGAAATGAAACTTAATTATTCAAACTTAAGTTCAAA